>NC_043021.1:8018804-8033804 GCF_006345805.1 Octopus sinensis
CATGGTAAAAAGTTTTCTTCACAACCACATGGTTCTGGGTTCAGTCCCACTTTGGGCAAATGTCTTCTACTATAGCCTTGAGCTGACCAAAGCTTTGTGAGTCGATTTGGTAAATGGAGACTGAAAGAAGCCTGTCATATATATATGTATATATCTATCTATGTGTGTGTCTTTGTGTCATCACTTGACAACCAGTATTGGTATGTTTATGACCCACAACTTAGCAGTTCAGCAAAAGAGACCAATAGAATAAGTACTAGG
The DNA here is from genome assembly GCF_006345805.1 of Octopus sinensis. Taxonomy (NCBI): domain Eukaryota; kingdom Metazoa; phylum Mollusca; class Cephalopoda; order Octopoda; family Octopodidae; genus Octopus; species Octopus sinensis. Next base: position 8,019,066 of record NC_043021.1, read on the forward strand.
ATTTAAAAAAAAAAGTCAAATACCATCTTGATTCATATGAAGAGTGATGAAGAAAATTTAAGAAACCATTGCCCCATATCCCTCTTGTTTCACCTCTATAAACTGTTTACAAGTGTCATAGTCACCAGACTATTGAAATATCTTGATGACCAGCACCCAAGCAGGTTTCCGTAAGAAGTGCAGTATAATGGATCACATATTCCCTCTAACACAGCTTACAGAATGAGCAAAAGACAGCAAGCTCCTTCTGTGTATCACTTTTGTTGACTATGAAAAGGCATTCAGTAGCATCTAAATGAATGCAGTGCTGGGTTCTTTGATAGGCCACGTGTCAAGGCACAATACACTAAACTGTACAGGGATGTGAAATCTGGATGCATTACAGATATAGCTCTACTACTTCTACAAGTGAGAATACCAATTAGGAAGGGTGTGAAACAAGGAGATGCCATCTCTGCAGTGCTCTTCACTGCATGTCTAGAACTGGTCATCAGAGACATTGAACAGACAGGAGGCATGAACATCAATAATGAGTTACTAACACATCTCCAATTCACAGATGACGTTGAAACCATTGCCAAAAGCACACATCAGCTACATACCAGTCTGACAAAGCTGGATACCCTTAGCTCAGCAGCAGGTTTTAAAATGAACCACATGAAAACAAAATACATCTGATTTTAAAATGTAGCACAAGTCTGAATAGAAGTGGGATGTGATGAAATCAAGGGGGTAAAGGAATATGTCTACCCAGGCCACACAGTGGATATGCATTGGGACATGGATGTTGAAATCTCGAAAAGAATAAGGGCAAGATGGAAGGTGTTTACCTCAATAAAAAGATGTGTTCAAAGCAAAGCTGGACAAGACCGTACATGCCAGACTCTTCAATAGCACTGTCCTATCTGTGTTCTTCTACACTAGTGAGGTGCTGGCTACTATGAAGACCGAAGAACATCAATCAGTTACAATGCAATGTGCCATAGAAAGACTCATTCTATGAATATAATTATGAGAGCATGTTTGAAATGAGTGAATATTGTGATTGCAGAATACCAAAAGCACAAGTTCTGCTGGACTGGACATGTTGCAAGGTTCACAGAGAGGGGATGGACCCATGCAGTTGCCAAATAATATCCAAGAGGTGGTGAGCTGGCAGAAATGTTAGCATGCCGGGTGAAATGCTTAGCGGTATTTCGTCTGCCACTACGTTCTGAGTTCAAATTCTGCCGAGGTCGACTTTGCCTTTTATCCTTTCGGGGTCAATAAATTAAGTACCAGTTACGCACTGGGGTCGATGTAATCGACGTACTCCCTTTGTCTGTCCTTGTTTGTCCCCTCTATGTTTAGCCCCTTGTGGGCAATAAAGAAATAAGTAGTATCCAAAAAATTTTTAAAAAACATTCAGAAGGCATAGGAGTGGCTGTGTGGTAAGTAGCTTGCTTATGAACCACATGGTTCCGGGTTCAGTCCCACTGCGTGGCCCCTTGGGCAAGTGTCTTCTACTATAGCCTCGGGCCGACCAAAGCCTTGTGAGTGGATTTGGTAGACGGAAACTGAAAGAAGCCTGTCGTATATATGTATATATATATGTATGTGCATGTATGTTTGTGTGTCTGTGTTTGTCCCCCTAGCATTGCTTGACAACCGATGCTGGTGTGTTTACGTCCCCGTCACTTAGCGGTTCGGCAAAAGAGACCGATAGAATAAGTACTGGGCTTACAAAGAATAAGTTCCGGGGTCGATTTGCTCGATTAAAGGCGGTGCACCAGCATGGCCGCAGTCAAAATGACTGAAACAAGTGAAAAGAGAAAAAGAGAGAAAGTATTCCACAATGATGGGAAGGCAGTCTTGTTGAGCAATTTGGGTCAAGAGGGACCAGAAAGGCACAACCGAGACAGAAACAGAAGTGCAATGTAACTACTGAAATGTATTTGCTCAACTGTTAACTCCATTGCAAGCACTGCTACCACTGCCGCTACCACCAGCATCACCACCTTCACACACCTGAATTTGTGTCTTTGTCTGTATTTACACAATGTTCTAATGAAGGAATGTTGCATTTAGGAAAAAAAAAATTATAAAATACATTTCATGCTAAATTTATTTAGCCATTTGCTAGACTTCTTATAATATTATTCTATCATTTTGCAAAACAAAAAGAAAGACCGTCCCTCCCTCCACCCCGACCAGTAAAGAGACCAATGTGGATAAATTGAAAAATTCAATGAGGTCAGAAAAATTAGGAGAAAACTACATGTAAAATAAGTCTGGACAAAAATAGTGATCGATGGAATACATTATCTTGAATACTGATCTGTGCTAAAATGGCTGCTGCAGAACAAAAAATATGTTTCACTAGAGAAACCAGAAATTTGTTGAAATTAAGCGAAGAATCTTCTCTGTTTTGTAATAAAATATTTAATACATGAAAGGAAAATATTCTTCAATCAATTATGAGCGCAATCATACTTGCTGCCAAGTTTTAATAATTATTTATTGAAAGAATAATAAGTGTCTTGTTTGATTTCTTTTCTTCTAATCTCTTGTTATTATGAAATTATTTTAATGGTATGTCTCTGAGTGCCTTTTTATCCTAATAAATAAGCTTGAATTCTTTCCTTGCATTTTTTTTTGTTTTGTCAATTATTTAGAGTAGGAGGAGTTGTTTGTACTCATGACCTTTGCAGGCCACCCAGAATGTTGCATTTGATATATATGATGTTCAGTGTCACCGTTTGTAGGTCAATGCTTTAACAGTAAAAAAAAAAAACCAGAAAGAAAAGAAAAAAAAGAAAAAAATAAAGGTAAAAAAACGAAAAGCAATAATCAGAATAAAAACAAAAAAACTTGATAACAAGGAAATTCCAAAGGGAAGTAATTCTGAAGAGAATTGAGTGGGGGGGGGAATGCAAAGTTTGGGGGATGAAATAGTAAGAAAGGTGAGTGAGGAAAGGCAGGAGGTGGACTTGTGTGGAGGGGGATACTTTGCAGCTTTCTACTTCATAAGAGTAGAAGCTGTTGTAGAAATGGCAGAGAGGGGAAATGCTGCATATATGAGCATATTGGTCTTTTATCTGCTGTCTTTTACTTGCTTCAGTCTTTAGACTGCGGCCATGCTGGGGCACCAACTGGAAAGATTTTAAGTTGCGCGAATCAGCCCCCAGTACTTATTTGTTATTAAATCCTGGTACTTATTCTATCGATTACTTTTGCCAAACTGCTAAGTTACGGGTATGTAAACACACCAACACTGGTTATCAAGTGGTGGTGGTGGTGGTGGGAGAACATAGACACAAAGACACACACACACCACACACACACACACACACACACACGTATATATATACAATGGGATTCTTTCAGTTTCCGTTGACCAAATCTACTCACAAGGCTTTGGTCAGCCTGAGGTTATAGGTATTTCTTTATTGCCCACAAGGGGCTAAACACAGAGGGGACAAACAAGGACAGATAAACGGATTAAGTCGATTACATCGACCCCAGTGCGTAACTGGTACTTAATTTATCAACCCCAAAAGGATGAAAGGCAAAGTCGACCTCGGCGGAATTTGAACTCAGAACAAAGCGGCAGACGAAATACCTATTTCTTTACCACCCACAAGGGGCTAAACAGAGAGGACAAACAAAGACAGACAAACGGATTAAGTCGATTATATCGACCCCAGTGCATAACTGGTACTTATTTAATCGACCCCGAAAGAATGAAAGGCAAAGTCGACCTTGGCGGAATTTGAACTCAAAATGCAGCGGCAGACGAAATACCTATTTCTTTATTACCCACAAGGGGCTAAACAGAGAGGACAAACAAGGACAGACAAATGGATTAAGTCGATTATATCGACCCCAGTGCATAACTGGTACTTATTTAATCGACCCCGAAAGGATGAAAGGCAAAGTCGACCTCGGCGGAATTTGAACTCAGGACGCAACGGCGGACGAAATACCATAAAGCATTTCGCCCGGCGTGCTAACGTTTCTGCCAGCTCGCCACTATAGTAAAAGATACTTGCCCAAGGTGCCACACAGTGGAATTGAACAAGGAATTATGTGACTAAGAAGCAAGCTTCTTACCATACAGCCATTTATTTGTTTTTGTTTTTGTTCTTGAGATAAAGTCTAAGATGTTTGTTTGAGTCTCTGAGTATAGCAGTAGCACCACCATCTTTTATAACGTCTACTTTTCCACGCTTGTACAGGTCAGAGAAAATCTGTTCAGTCATATTTTTCACGGCTGAATGCCTTCCCTCTTACCGACCCTCACCTATTTCCAAGCAAGGTATTTCTCCATGGCTGGACACATTTCTTCAGAAGACTGGAAATGAACAGTACAGCTTGAATTTTGATGATTGCTTGTTTACGGCTCTAGTGTAATGCCAAGACAAGGAATTACAAATAAACACATACAAATGCATACCCACACACACACACACACCAATGCATACATACACACATACCAATACATACACATACTCCCTCACATACATAACAATGCATGCACACACACACACAAATACACTAATGTACACACACACCAGTGCATACACACACACACACACACAAATATGCACACACCAATGTACACACACACACCAATACATACATACATACACACATACAAATACATACACATACACCAATACAAACACGCACACACCAATGCACATAAACACACCAATGCATATATACACACATAGCAATACATACACATACACACTCACATATATACACAACAATGCATGCACACACACACAAATACACCAATGTACACACACACACACCAATGCACACACACACAAATATGCACACACCAATGCACATACACACCAATACATACATACACATATACCAATACATACACATACACACACACCAATGCACATACACACACCAATGCACACATACACATACCAATGCACACACACATACACAAATATGCACACATACAAACACACACACACTTCTCTACTCATCTTCTCTATTATATCCCAGGTCAGTCCAGGGCTATTGTAGAAGACACTTGCCCAAGGTGTCACACAGTGGGATTGAACCCAAAACCAGGGGGTTGGGAAGCGAACTTCTTAACCACACAGTCATGCCCATGTTACCATTGAATACATATGAGCAAGTACTCTGAAGTGTGTCATATTTTAATTTTGTGAAGGGTCACCAACTAATTAGAAGTGATATACCTTGTGAACCAGGTTCCATGACAAGTTACAAGGGATCCCAAAATTCCAAGAGAAATAGTGATAAACAGACTAATTCATACAAATGTATTTTTAAGATGTTTTGATATACTATTCTTCGTTAAGGCGGCAAACTGGCAGAATCATTAGCACACTGGGCAAAATGATACTCTTTACACTTTTACACTTTTACTCTTTTACTTGTTTCAGTCATTTGACTGTGGCCATGCTGGAGCAATGCCTTTAATCAAGCAACTCGACCCCGGGACTTATTCTTTTGTAAGCCCAGTACTTGTTCTATCAGTCTCTTTTGCCGAACCGCTTAGTAATGGGGACATAAACACACCAGCATCGGTTGTCAAGCAATGCTAGGGGGACAAACACAGACACACAAACACACACACGCATATATATATATATTTATATATATACATATATACGACGGGCTTCTTTCAGTTTCCGTCTACCAAATCTACTCACAAGGTTTTGGCCGACCCGAGGCTATAGTAGAAGACACCAGCTGAATGTTTTTCAGAATTTCTTTCAAATATATGTAATACTTTTTAGATCTATAGAGAACAATGGGAAGTTGTGGTATATATGCCTTTCCCAAGAAAATTAGTGACCTCAGTGAAGTGAATTGAAATAACTTTGAATAAGAGTTAAAAACCGGGTCAAGGATAAGCTTCACCAATAGAGCTTACCTTTTTATGTTATGGAGTTTGTTGTTTATGAACGAGGCCAGGTGTATTTCATTTTTTCTTTGTTTTTGTTTTCGAAACGTTTCTTATTCTGCGGTGGGAGGCAGCAGTATTGTCTTCTGTCTTAACATCTAGTGCAACAGTGGTTAATGTCAGCTGCACTAACAACAACAACAACAACAACAACAACAGTAACAAAAAAAAAGCTGCTGCAACGTTAAGCAATACCAATGTTGTTGTTGACGTTAGCAGCAGATGCAGCAAATGCAGCAGCAACACTAGTAACTGCAGTAGATACGAGCCAGCTAGGGAAACTCTATGAAGTCAGTCAGCCTTGTAGAAATAGCAGTTAAATCCCTCTCGAATAACACCTTATCATCTTCAAAGGCGAGAGCGGTGCAGGAAGGATACATTGCATAATGTAGTCCTACTTACACTTATCTAAAATGAAGAATGAAAGGCAAAAGTTGACCAGAGTAGCATGTGGAGTCATGAAATAAAGGGACATAGGGCAGCAAGCTGGTAGAATCGTTAGCATTTTGGGCAAAGTGCTTAGCGGTATTTCATCTGCCATTACATTCTGAGTTCAAATTCCACTGAGGTTGACTTTGCCTTTCATCCTTTCGGGGTCGATTAAATAAGTTCCAGTTATGCACTGGGGTCGGTGTTATCGACTTAATCCCTTTGTCTGTCCTTGTTTGTTCCCTCTATGTTTAGCCCCTTGTGGGCAATAAAGAAATAAATAAAGGGACATTCTATGTACCACTTAATTGGTCCTGCTACTTGACCATTTAGCATTTAAACCAGCTGTATCCAGCCAAAATATTCAACCGGTTCTAGGTTTAAACTAGTCAGATTCAGCCTCTAACACCTACTTTACAATTCTAAAAACACTCACATTATTGTAATCTTGATGTTTACTATATAATGCATGATTAATTCTAAACAATGTGAAAACAATAAGCATTGCATTTTACAGAATAATATGAACGCTAAAGGGTTAACCAACCTTCTTGATCACCATTAATTAATAATAATAAATAAATGTGCCCTTTTAAAGCCTAGCCAGGCTCATGGGCTCGGTTTCCCGGTTTCCCGGTTTCTATGGCGTATGTATTCCCCAGCTGGACGGGACGCCAGTCCATTGCAGCGTTACTCATTTTTGCCAGCTGAGTGGACTGGAGCAACATGAAATAAAGTGTTTTGCTCAAAAACATGATGTGTCGCCCGGTCCAGGAATCGAAACCACAATCTTACGATCATGATGCTGACACCCTAACCACTAAGCCATGCACCTCCACTTAAATGCATCCTTTTAAAGCCTAGCCAGGCTCGTAGGCCCGGTTTCCCAGTTTCTATGGCGTATGTGTTCCCCAGCTGGACAGGACACCAATCCACCGCAGCGTTACTCATTTTTGCCAGCTGAGTGGACTAGAGCAACGTGAAATAAAGTGTTTTGCTCAAGAACACAACACATTGCCCGGTCCAGGAATCGAAACCACAATCTTACAATCATGGTGCTGACACCCTAACCACTAATCCACGCGCCTCCACTCTTGATCATCCTTATCACCATGTAAGTCCTCTTTTCTATGCTTGCATGGGTCGGACAGAATTTGTTCAAGTAGTGTTTCCACAGCCAGATGCTCTTCCTGTCACCAACAGGTGGTGGTGGTGATGACGATGGTGATGATGATGATGATGATGATGATGATGAGGAGGAGGAGGAGGAGGACAATAATAACATAAGTAAAATGTCAAATATTTTGGTGAATGACTTTTGGCCCAACCTGTATTTAATTATTCTTGTTATAATGTAGAGTACACCCACCACTCACCCCTCTATCACTCATTCCTGTTGTTACTTATCACTCATCTATGTCACTCACATTTCCTTCTCTAAGAACATGATCCTCTCTCAAAGAGCAGAAGTGCACCCGGTTGACTCTGTAAAATGTAGAGTGAAGACGGCTCCTTTAAGCTTGTCAAAGTTTTGACATCCTCCCCAGTGCTGGTGCCACAAAAATGCATCTAGTACACTCTGTAAAATGATTGGCATTAGGAAGGGTGTCTGACTGTCGAAACTATGACAGCAATGATGGCTATAGTGACAGCTGTATGGTGGTGATGGTGGTGATGACAACAACAACGAGAATGATGATGTTGACATTGATGATGCTGATGATGATGATGATAATGATAAGGGTGGAGTGTTTCATAATAGATGTGGTGGCCTCTGCACATGTATATTCTCTCTAAGATACCTTCCATCAAAATTTCACCAGCTTAATCATGACAAAATTATTTGATTAAATTCTTCGTAATTTTTCCAAATAAATGGAAAGAGAGGAAATGGAATTCAACAGAATAATGGCAACAAAAGACTTTAGCAGTGTTTTAACTAATGACCTATATTCATTTCAATCAATTCTTCAACCAAATTTCTTTCAAAATTTGCATGTTCCATTTCAATAGTAGAAGTAAGGAGTAAACAGAAGCCTGTATATTATCACTTTATTATTCCTTTATTATTCCTTTAACTCTTTTGATACCAACCTGGTTGAAACCGCCTCTGGCTCTGTAGTACAAATGTCTTGTTTTCAAAAGTTCTGAATTAAAATATTCCACCAAATCTTAATCTCAATTTATGTTCCTAACACTAGCTTAATGATAACTATGCTATTTTACTAAATTCTTTGTTATATTTAAAATTAATTGAAAGAAGCACAGAGCATCTCAACAGAAATATGGTAACAAAAGAGTTAACTGCTTAGCAGTAATTTTTTCTTCATGTTCTGAGTTCAAATTCTGGCGAGGTCAGCTTTGCTTTTCATCCTTTCAAGGTTGATAAATGAAGTACCATTTGAATACTGGGGTTGATGTAATCAACTTAACCTTCTCCCCGCTTGTAACTATAATTGAAAAGATTATTCTTTTAACCCTTTAACATTCAAACCAACCACATCCAGCCCAAATATTCTACCTGTTTTATGTTAAAACCAGCCACATCAAGCCTCTTATACCTACCCTACAATGTTATTCTAAAAGTAAACAGCCACATTATCGGAATCCCAAAGCTATGAAATAATACAAGATTAATCCAAAGCAATATGAATGAATAAGTATTAAATTTGACTGAGCAATCTGAATGCCAAAGGGTTAAGTTTTCAAGGTGGGTTGTATGGGGTTGTATAGAGATGCAAATTGTTACCTGAAATATTTTTTACCTGGTTTTTGTTTCAGACAAATTTGAGAAATATTAAAAATTTCTTTGAATTAATCCTTTAGCATTTAAACTGGCCATATCAGTTTTATATTCAAACTGGCCAGATCCAGCCTCTCCCAAATACCCTGCAATGTCTTTCTAAATATAAATGATTGCATCTTCAAAATCTTGAGCTACAAGATAGTACGCAATTAATTTTTAAAAACTGTGGATAAATAAGCATAACATTTGATAAATTAATCTGAATGCTAAAGGATTAAGGAAGATTTACATACACCAGTTTTATATTTGAAACTGTTTGAGCTTGAAATAGTCTAGTGTAACCATTTCTGTACTTAAAAGCAAATTTTCTCTAAGAACATGACCATCTCTCGAAGGCTTTTAATGTGCGAAAATGCACCTGGTGCACTCTGTTAAATGTGGATTTGAGAGGTTACCTTCAAGCTTGTCAAAGTCTTGACAATCTTCCTAGTGCTGGTGCCACAAAAATGCACCCAATACACTCTGAAAAATGATTGGCATTAGGAAAGGCGTCTGACTGTAGAACCACGATGACAATGACAACAACAATGATGGCAATAGTGGCAGTGATGACAGTGATTACAACAACAATGGCAATGATGATGATGATGTGGATTATGACAATGATGATGATTATGAGGGTGGAGCATTTCATGATAGTTTTGGTGATATAAGAACAGTTGACTGGGCCTCTGAACATGTATATCCTATTATTTATTAAATGATGCCCGGCAGGTTGGTATCAAAAGAGTTAAATGTGTAGGCATGGCTGTGTGGTAAGAAGCTTGCTTCCCAACCACATGGTTCTGGGTTCAGTCTCACTGTGGGGCACCCTGGACAAGTGTCTTCTTCTTTCGCCTCAGGCCAACCAAAGCCTTGTGAGTGGATTTGGTTGATGGAAACTAAAAGAGGCCCATCGTATATATATATAATGTGACCGCGTGTGTACCGTTGGCAATTTTTTTCCCACTGTCTTCCCTTCTCTGGATCTTTCCTTCTCCTATGTTTCTGATGAAGAGCTCCACTCGAAACGTTAAACCCTCCTTCTTTCCTTCTTTCCTGAGCGTCCAATAATACTATATTTGTTCCACGTCCTCGCGTTGTGTTTTTTTGTGCTTTCATATTTGGATTAACTTTAACTATATATATATATACATGTATGTATATATATATATATATATATATATGTTTAGGCCTTGTGCCAGTAATAAAGAGTTAACCTCTAGCCGAACAATTATTTTGTGCTGATGAAGAGAAATAACCCAGGAATCACGATACACAGATATTGTTTTGAGCTGAGTTGGGGTGCTAGATTCCCTTGTTCGAAAATATAAGGGCACAGATCGGGTCACATAGCCAGCTGGAGACGATGTCTCCTGGGGCTAAATTACAGCAACATTAGTCCTAAACCAGGACTGCCATATTATGTTGGCAAAAAATCTTTACTACATAAAATAAACAGTGAAGGTAAAAAAAACAACAAAAAAATGTGTTTTGGCTGAATTATCTTTAAAACAGTGATTAAAACTATCACCTCTTGTCAATTTAGTCACAAGATAGCTTGGCTGGGTTGATAACAGCTGATAGCCTGATTGGTGGTTGTGAAAGAGAATTGAAAGACATTTAATCTATTCTAAGTTTTGTTTTTCTATTAATCAAAAGCAGAAACTCTCTTCTGAATTTGTCAAGTTTGTCTGCAAATTTAAAACAGAGACAGGCAGAAATCACGAGGAAAAAAGAAAAAGATAAATATTTTACAGCAACTACAACAATCAATAATAATAATAATAACGATGATGATGATGATGATGATGATGATAACTTTGATGGGTACAGCCCATATGCTATGGAAAGCACTGTCCATTTGAAATGGAATAAATGTGGTGATAATAATAATGATAATAATAATAATAATAATAATAATAATAATAATAATAATAATAATACCTGTTGTCATAGGTGCCCTGGGAGTGATAGCAAAAGGGGCTGATTGCTACCTAACTCAGATACCAGGAAACCCAAAAATGGCAGGAATTCAAAAGATAGTGCTCATGAGAACTGCTCATATCCTACGCAAAATACTTTCTATGTAATCCCAAGATTTAAAACAAACATAATTTTCGAATGGTTCTTTAGGCATTCACTAGTACAACACTAAGTACAAAACCAAATATATGGCACCCTAGACAGAACACCAACATGAACTTCCAACTTGTTGTCTCTTGAGGTTTCTGGGTGAGACTTGGAGCCAGCTTGTGCAAATGTAAAGCAAAAGTCAAACATATAATTATAATAATAATCCTTTCTACTATAGGCACAAGATCTGAAATATTAGGGGAGGGGAGTAGTTAATTACATCGACCCCAGTTTTTCACTGGTACCTAATTTTATTGACCCCAAAAGGATGAAAGGCAAAGTTGATCTTGGCAGAATTTGAACTCAGAATGTTGCTAAGCATTTCACCCAGTGTGCTAATGATTCTGCCAGCTTGCTACCATAATAATAATAATAATAATAATAATAATAATGATGATGATGATGATGATGATGATGATGATGATGATGATGATGATGATGATAATGGTGATGATGATGATGATGATGATGATGATGATGGTGATGTTGATGAATATGATGATGATGACAATGACATTGTTGATGATGATGATGAGCTTATTGTATATAGTAGTCAGGTGTATTATCGAAGTAAGTCAGGCCAAATTCATGAATTTAAATTGAAAATAGAGACTTCCAGGAAAACAAGTAAATTATTAAATTTTGGAACAATTTAGAAGTTTCCATGCAATGGCTACCAAATTAAAATTTGACACATCGAATCTGAAACAGATTAAGAATAAAGATGATAAAAATTTTTAAAAAATGAAAGAATTTTGTGATAAAACTGTTATTGATGAAGCAATTCAGAATCCAGGAATTTATATTTCAAAAAAAAAAAAAAATTATGTTCTTCAGTTATTTTGCATGTTTTAGTCATTGGATTGCGGCCATGCTGGACAACTCATCTTCAAGACTTCTTAGTCAAACATATCACACCACCTCACCTCAGAACTTTTAGTCTGGTATTTATTTTAGCAGTTTTCACACCAGAAAATGTACATGCAAATGTAGACATAGATACACACAAAGTATATCCCATCCTCTCCTCTTCCCCCTTCTCCTCCCCCTCTTCTTCCCCTCCCCTTCCCTCCCCCTCTTCTCCCCCTCCCCCTCTTCTCCACACTACACCACATGACTTTACACATCACATCACATATGATGTGCCATACTAATACACACACCAACTAATACATACTAATACGTACTAATACATACTAGTACATACTAATACTTACACCAACCCTATACATACACACGTCCAGACCCCGCATACGCACTTATACTCTCTCACACACACACACACACACACCTATACATACCAATACGTACTAATACATACTAATACATACACCAACCCCATACATACGCACGTCCAGACCAATCCTACGCACTAATACTCTCTCATACACACACACACACACACACACACACCTATACATACCAATACGTACTAATACATACTAATACATACACCAACCCCATACATACGCACGTCCAGACCAATCCTACGCACTAATACTCTCTCATACACACACACACACACACACACACACACCCTTATACATACTAATACATACACCAACCCTATACATACACACATCCAGACCCCTCCCACGCACTATTAGCTGGTCCCTCAACCCTTTTATCAACCCTATTATCTCCCCTTATTTCGCTCTCGCGTCTCATGTTTGATCTTTGACCTCTGGCCGAAATCAGATCGCCATGTTGATTCGTTAGCTACTGCACGCATTTTTTTTCTCTCCTTCTTTCTGTGTTTTTCTCTCTCTGTGTATCTTTCTGTTGAAGAGCGTAGGCTCGAAACGTTAAAGACTTGTTTTATTTATATTTCCTGAGCGCCATACTAATACAATTGTTCGTTTGTTTTCCACCTGCCTTCGTCTTTTGTTTATTTTCATAAAGCTTCCCGTTATATATATATATATAGGCGCAGGAGTGGCTGTGTGGTAAGTAGCTTGCTAACCAACCACATGGTTCCGGGTTCAGTCCCACTGCGTGGCATCTTGGGCAAGTGTCTTCTGCTATAGCCTCGGGCCGACCAATGCCTTGTGAGTGGATTTGGTAGACGGAAACTGAAAGAAGCCTGTCGTATATATGCATATATATATGTATGTGTGTGTATATGTTTGTGTGTCTGTGTTTGTCCCCCCACCATTGCTTGACAATCAATACTGGTGTGTTTACATCCCCATCACTTAGCGGTTCGGCAAAAAGAGATTGATAGAATAAGTACTGGGCTTACAAAGAATATGTTATTGTTTTTTGTATTTATATTCGTGTGGCATTGTCCGTTTTTCTGTCCTTGTTTCGTATACATTCGATTCTTTTTCCAAGAAATCTAATGCTCGTCGGCTTAGTTTTTCCTTGGGGCTGGCCGGATCGGAGTGATCTCAAGATTAATCAGCCGAAATTGCGAGGATGATCCGGTTCTTGACTGAAGATTAGAAGCTTCGAATGACCCGTCCGTGTTTTGTGTCGTCTATTTGAATGTTTTGCGTTCTTATCCCATTTTGTATTTTTATATATATATTTTATATATATATATATATATATATATATATATATATATATATATATATATATATATATATATATATATATTTTATATATATAATATATATATGTATGTATATTATGTATGTTTGAAGGTGATGAGCTGGTAGAATCCTTAGTATGCCGGGGAAAATGCTTAACAGCATTTCGTCTGTCTTTACATCCTGAGTTCAAAGTCCACAGAGGTTGACTTTGTCTTTCATCTTTTCGGGGTCGATAAATTAAGTACCAGTTATGCACTGGGGTCAATGAAATCCTCCAAAATTTCAGGCTTTGTGCCTATAGTAGAAAGGATATTGTGGGACATTATGTATGTATGTATGTATACGTATATATTTTGCTGATGTATATCAGTGAAGAATATACGTGTATAAACATGGTGAAATTTGATAACCAAGTGTTTTACAAAGGAAGTACCTCCCAGTATTTGTTCCGCCTCAAGTAACACATACTCCCATGCCAGTATCGTCGGCAGAAATGCAATGAACCACTGACTGGGTCTTTGGAAACCTGTTACCAATGAAGAATAGGTCGAAGGAAAGCCTGCTGTAAGCGAAAAACTTCATTGGAATTTTGCAATTGCTTTGGTTCATAAATTACGATATGAAAAATAAATTAGGCGAAAAAAAAATAACATAACATTAGGAACGAAATTTCCTTGCTTTCCAGCCTAAACATATATTACTACTACTACTGCTACTGCTGCTGCTACTACTACTACTACTACCGCCACCGCCACCACCACCACAGTTGGTGCTATTCCTTCTACCACCGTCACCAACGCAATTAGAGTATTAGTGGTGGTGGTTGTGATGGTGGTGGTGGTGGAGGTTGTAGTGGAAGTATAGTAGTGTTTCTAGTAGTAGTACTAGAATAATAGTGTTTGTAGTCATAG
>NC_043021.1:8036304-8038804 GCF_006345805.1 Octopus sinensis
AAAAATTTCATGTTAATTTATATTCAAAACACCAGCTTAATTATGATGAAATCATTTGATTAAATTCTTCATAATTTTTCCAAGTAGATTGAAAGAAAGGAAATGGAATTCAACAGAATAATGGCAACAAAAAGCTTTAGCAGTGTTTTAACTAAAAAGCCATGTTCATTTTAATCAATTCTTCTACTGTGCAATGCGTCCCCTACAAAGGTCAAGATCACATCACACAAGAGTATCGTGGCACAATTTCTTCACTGTAAATAGTCCTGCTCTTTTCAATGTTATTCCGAAAGAAATTAGTTAGTTAGTTAGTTAGTTAGTTAATTTGGCTCAAAGGCAAATAGCAAGGCCATGTAGGGGGACATGGAGTTAAGTACAGGGTGGTGTTCATGTAAAGAGTTCAGGCCACTTGAGGTCAAGGGAGGCTTTGAACAAAGCGGTCGTCGGCATCTTCACCATCTCGTCTGGCAGCTTGTTCCACAGATCCGCAACCCGGACGGAGAAAGCCCCTCTCCTTCGATTGAGATGAAATCGTTGCAGGTAGAGCTTTTCGGAGTGACCCCACAGCCGACGCTCTGGAGCAGGAGTGAAGAACAGCTCTTTCGAGAGGTTACACTTTCCGCTTATGATGCTGTGGGCGAGAATGAGATCACCACGGCGGCAGCGTTTTTCTAGAGAATAAAGGTCGAGCGTCCTCAGTAGAAAAAGACCCCCACAACTTTCAAATGGTACCTGGACAAATTCATCCAGGAAATACCGGATAAACCGCCAACACCTGGATACGTCTAAAGTTTGGCACTTGCTGGATTATGTCATCATCTGCAAATGTGACATGTATGACATTTGTAATGTCAAGTCCTTTCATAGATCAGAATGCTGGACAGACCACAGTCTGGTGTGGGCAAAGTTCTGGATGATGATTAGAGTGAAAGAGGGAAGAGGGCCAGTTGCCATTCTTCAGCATCTGAATGTCTACAAAGATATATGATGCTGCGTTGAATAAAAAGATGAAATAAAGAAAGAAAAAAAAAAAAATTTAGCCTTCAGCTATTTGGCAAAAGGAAATTTATCAACAATGCACTTTTTTATTCAGATCACATCATCATCATCGTCGTTGTGGTCGTCGTCATCGTTGTTGTCGCCGCCACTGCCACCACCTGCCACCACCACCACCACCACCACAACCACCACCACCACAACCACCACCACCACCACAACCACCACAACCACCACCGCTTACACCAACACAACCACCAGCACCGCCGCCGCCGCCGCCACCTTCACCACCACCACCTAGACCACCACCGCTGCCGCCACTACTACCACCACCACCACCACCGCCGCCGCTGCCACCACCAACACCACCACCACCACCATCACTATCACCATCATTCTTTTAACATCCACTTTCCCATGCTTGCATGTGTTGGACAGAATTTGTCAAGGTTGATTTTCTATGGCATTGATGCCCTCCCTCCCCTGTTGCCATGTAAGGTAAGTACTTCTCTCCTGACCAGACATGTGTTCACAGAATATTGGAAATGAAGGACACTACTTGCATATCAGTAACATTCTTTTACAACTATCACACAATGTCAAGGCAAGGATATTGTAACACACACACACACACGCAATGGGCTTCTTTCAGTTTCCAGTTTCCTTCCACCAAATCCATTCATAAGGTTTTGGTCAGCCCGAGGCTATAGCAGAAGACACTTGCCTACTGTGCCACGCATTAGGATTGAACCTGGAACCATGTAGTTGGCAAGCAAACTTCTTACCATACAACCTCACCTGCACTTACTTGTACAGTAACTGAAATATGTCATGAAAAATTAGAAGTTACAAAGGTTGACTTGTCTGGCTGAATAGAAAACACACACAGTTTAATTTTTGATGTTAGTGTATTTTCTTCATCTTTTGCTTCTCATCGTTGATACAGAAATTCTGTGTTGAAACTCAAAGGAATAAACTTAAGAATAGGCTCAGAGTCATACAGCATAATGGTTTCTACAACTTCCTTTATGGCTGGTATAGTAATATCCCTCTCCGTTCATATGTAGTGTTCCCCCCCCCCTTTTTTTTTCTATGTGGAAGGATGTATTCTAATATCTTCATTTCTCCTTCAATATCAGCATGAGATGTTGACTTGAAAAATGACATTGAGGTTGGATGTTTTCCAAATCTTCCTTTCGGTGTCTTAAAAAAAAAAATTGAAGAACCTAAATTTCCTTATCCAAATGCATTCTCATAACATGGTCTTTCATCTTTGAAGGCTTTGTTGCGATATTTCCAAATGCCTTTTCACATCGCAAACACGTAGGTTTTTATCTCATTTGTCATTAAAAGAATAAAACCAAACCTCCGGTTATTCCTGTGCTTGTTACTGACATTTTTACTTCTTATTATTGAGGTTTGACATGCTGTAAAATTAATGAGCTACAATATAAATCAAAAGTCTCTACAAAATGAATGCAATATTATGCAAAATAGTCTCAAT
>NC_043021.1:8051304-8068804 GCF_006345805.1 Octopus sinensis
TTAATTCAAAACTTATGAAAACAAGACATTTGTACTCAGAGCCAGATCTGGTTTCGGCTGGGTTGGTAACGAAAGAGTTAATGCAAAATTTCAACACTGGCTCTTTGTTCCTGTCCCTGATAAAAATCACAGACTACAGCACACATGTAATCCCAAAGACAAATTTCACAACTTGCGAAATAAACACAGTGACGTCACTCGATACACGGCCTCATGAAGGTAACTGCTAGCTCTCCACTGCACACACATCTATGTGCAGCCATCTGTTGGCACGCTACAGAACAAGTCCAGGAACTTTTTGATGCCACCTCATAAAAGGATATAATAAGGCAGTGATGTAGCTGAATCATTAAAGTGCCAGGCAAAAGGCTTAGAAACATTTCATCCATCTTTATGTTCAGTGTTAAAATTCTGCCAAGGTTGACTTTGCCTTTCATCCTTTTGGGGGTCAATAAAATAAGTACCAGTCAAGCACTGGGGTCAATGTAATTGACTTAGCCTCTTCCCTGAAACTGCTGCCCTTATACCAATAATTTGAAACCAATATAAAATTATGTAATTTGAGGAAATTTAACTACTATTTCAAGCAGGCTGAGTGACACATAAACCAGAGTTTGTAAGCCATTTAGTACCTGATAGCAAATTGCAACTGCTTAGTAATCTGTGGGTATACTTCTATTACGACAATGATGGTGACAATGATAATAATGATGATGATGATGCCAAAAATATCAAATTGCTAATTTTACAAATTCATAGGTGTTCAACTTTGTAATAAGCTGACCTGGAGTAAAGAAGGCATGTCATTTAAGAGATTGCAAATGGCAGTGAAGGAACTTCTACAAACACAACTGATTCATTGATTAATCAAATGATGCATCAAACAATCAATTAATTTGTTGCTTAAATAGCAAACCAATTGATGAATAATAAAGAAGTGAAACAGAACCAGTGTGTGTGTATGTGTTTATTACTGAAACCAATATAAAAGGATGTAATTCGAGGAAATTTAGCTACTATTTCAAGCAGATTGAGTGATTTTATTCAACACATTTCCTTCTCAGATTCACACACTTATTGCAGTAGTCCTTCAGTTTTTCCTAAGCCCTGCAAAAGAACTCAGAAGGTTGGGCCTCCAGTCAGGCCTTTAATGATACCCTAAAAACCAGGATCTTTTCAGCACCCTGTTGTAATAGGCTTGCAATTCAAACCACTACTGATATTTTATTGTATATTGCAGTAGTATAATTTATTGTTGAATTCAGTTCAGTTCACTTAATCCTCCGCCTCCTCATCATCATCATTTAAAATCCATTTTTCCATGCTTGCATAAGTCACACAGAATTTGTAGAGGCTGATTTTCTACGTCTGGATGCCCTTCCTGTCACCAACTTTTACCTGATTCCAAGCAAGGTTATATTTCTCCACAGCCAAACACATTTTCATTGGAAGTCTGGAAATGAACAACATCACTTGTATGACTGGTGGTGCTCATTCACAAGAGTACTTACAAACGCACACAAACAAGCACACATATATTTACATATGATGGACTTCTTTCAGTTTCTGTTTACCAAATCCACACACAAGGTTTTACTCAGCCCAAAGCTATAGAAAATCTCTGCTCAAGATATCACACAGCAGGACTGAACTCCAGGACCACATGGTTAGGAAGTAAGCTTCTTAACCATACAGTTACACCTGAACCCAGCGCCATCTTAAGGCACAGGCACACTGGGCAGTTGCCCAAGAGCCCCACAGGTCTAGAAGGCCCAATTCTGATCTATGCATGTTATGGTGTGCTGTTAATAAATACATACTACAGGGCCCGGTGACTGATTTGCCCAGGGGCATATAATGCTGTTAAGACAGTTCTGCCTGTGCCTACAATTAGAAAATATAACATAGCATTTTGGAATGTGATCTGAGATAGAGCAGCATCATATTGTAGATACTGTAACTCTTTTTAAAAATATTTAGGAGGGGAGATATTAAAAAAAATAAACAATATCCACTCAAACTCTTATACTATATCTCTATCCTCTCTGTGCTACTTATACTTTTTCACCAACTGTTCCCTGTAAGACCTCTCTCTGTCACTCTGACTGTCTCTAAATTTCTCTCTCACTCCCATCTCTCTCCGCTTCCTTGTCTTACTAGGATAGCCAAGTATCTCCTCTGTAGTAAGATAGCTATCCCTGTCTGTCTTTCATACTCCAACCTATTGTCTGGCACATGGCCACTTTTCTTGGTTCCTCTCCCCATTTCAGCTGAGACGTCCTTATTTTGCAAGCTACTTTGCCACCCTACTGGTAATGGTGCCACTTAAAAAAGCGTCCTTGCTCAAATCACATAAAAAGCACCTGTGCCAACATCATATAAGAAGCAATACTAGCAGCACATAAGCACTTGTATCGGCACCACATAATAAGTATTCTTATTATGTGGTCTTGGATGCCCTATAAAGGATCATGTGCAATATCTCCTCTCCTAGATCATCATTTAACGTCCGTTTTCCATGCTGGTATGACTTGGCTGTTTGAATAGGAGCTGGCAGCTGGAGGGCTGCATCAAACTCCAGTCATCTGTTTTAGCATGGTCTCTATTGCTCTATCTATGACGATTTCATCTGAATCGAAGGAGAAGGGCTTTCTCCGTCTGGATTGTGGATCCGTGGAATAAGCTGCCGGACAAGATAGTGAAGATGCCGACGACTGCTCAGTTCAAAATCTCTCTTGACTAGAAATGGCCTGAACTCTTTGTATGACCACCCTGCCTGTACATAACTCCCTGTCCCCCTACATGGCCTTGCTCTTGCTTTTTCAGCCAATAAAAATTGAATTGAATTGAAAAAAAAAAAAATTCTTGCCAGTGTCACATAAAAAGCACCCAGTACACTCTGTAAAGTTGTTGGCATTAGGAAGGGCATCCAGCAATAGAGACCATGCCAAATCATATGACTGGAGTTTGATGCAGCCCTCCAGCTTATCAGCTCCTATTCAAATAGCCAAGTCATACCAGCATGGAAAACAGACATTAAATGATGATGATCTGGGAGAAGAGATCAGCTCCTATTCAAATAGCCAAGTCATACCAGCATGGAAAACAGACGTTAAATGATGATCATGATGATGATCTAGGAGAGGAGATATTGCACATGACCCTTTATAGGGCGTCCAAGACCATTCAGAGTAAAGGAGGACATTATTCTCAAGCAAAAGACCTGGCCCGAATGCTTACAACAGCTTCAACTCCACTAAACACGTCCTAGGTTTCAGATGGCAGGGACAGACCAGGTGACTACTTAGGAGAGTGGTTAAGTGGATGACCAAAGAGACATATCTATTTTTACATCTTGGCAGTGCAGCTCTCCAGCTCTGGTCAAACCATCCAACCCATACCAGCATGGACAACGGACATTAAATAATGATGATGACGATGATGATATCTATCTATATGTATTTTTTCTTTTATTTGTTTAATCGAGCAAACTTGACCCCGGGACTTATTCTTTGTAAGCCCAGTACTTATTCTATCGGTCTCTTCTCTTTTGCCGAACCACTGAGTGACAGGGACATAAGCACACCAGCATCGATTGTCAAGCAATGCTAGGGGGACAAACAGACACACAAACATACACGCACACACACATATATGACGGGCTTCTTTCAGTTTCTGTCTACCAAATCCACTCACAAGGCTTTGGTCGGCCCGAGGCTTATAGTAGAAGACACTTGCCCAAGGTCCCACGCAGTGGGACTGAACCCGGAACCATGTGGTTGGTAAGCAAGCTACTTACCACACAGCCACTCCTGTACAGCAATTGCCAGCTACCAAATCCAGTCACAAGGCTTCTGTCAGTCTGAGGTTATAAGAAATGACACTCACCTAAGGTGCCACATGGCAGGACTGAACCCCAAACCACGTGATTGTGAAGCAAACTTCTTAACCTATGCCCATGCCTAAATACATACATACACACATACATACATGCACACGCATACATATATACATACATGTGTGCGCGCGCATGTATGTGTGCGTGCGTGAAATATAAATACTGCTATTACTACTGCTTCAAACAATAGTATTTAATATCTTTTTAGCAAAATGTCTGAAATTTGGAGGAAGGAGGTTAATAAAGCCAGTTGTAATAGATTAGGAATACGGCTATACATTTTTGAGAGCGGGGTGTGTACCTGGCTGATTTAGTCGATATCAGTTAATGACTGGTACTTACTTTATTGACCCGGGAGGACTAAGAGGCGAAAATTACGCTGAGCGGATTTGAACTCAGAACGTAAAGGGACATAACTAAATACTCAGTACACTTAATCCGGTACTCTATCGCTTCTGCTTTGCTCCAAATAACAATGTCACCCTCACCAACCACCACCACAACTATTAACTAACTAGCGAATATTAAGTTAGGATACATACGACTGCTGCTGATAATGTAATTTCGTCTATTTTTACTACTACTACAACAACTACTAGTTCCACTACTTCTAATGGTAGTAGTAGTATTGTTAAGTGATATTTGTACTACTAGTGACAGTGGTTAATGTTACTACTAGTACTACTTATATCTGTAATAGCATAATTAATTATATGGCTGCTATTACTGTTACTAGAAGCAATAAATGTTAACTATTACTGCTACTGGCAGGGAATAATACATATAGGTCACACTTACTACTACTTCTAATAATAATAATAATAATGATTTCTTACATCATAAATTCAGTTACAGCCATGGGTGGGGGGAATATAACATCGGAGAAAAAAGGGTTTAGTAAGCAACCCTGAAATTCATAAAACAGTAATAGGGTTGTTATCCTCAAATACAGATTATAAGTATGAACATATGCGTATATATAGCAAAACAGCTAAAAAATAAAGACATTTATAAAATATTTGTAACAAATTTATCGGATAAAGGCGTCAGGGCAGTTTAGTGTTAATCAGTAAAATCGTTTAAGTGAAAGCTTTGAAATAAGAATTTGGTCGGAAATGAGCTGGGTTTTTTTTTTTAATTAAACACAGATTTCGTTGTTCGTTTGGTATTTGTATTTTCTTTAATAATTTGTGTGCCTGATTCGCGTGGTAACGGCGTGAAATTAAATATAAAAGCCAGTTGGGTGTTGGGTTTTTGACGAAAGTGCTTGTGGCAGCCATGACTATTTTATTATCTCCCTTGAAATCTCGTTTCTTCACCTTGCATGACAAATACCCAGAATGCTGCGAGAGAAGCATGCGCAATTCAATCGTGCCGCTGTGCCAGTCGCAGCAGGACGTTTGGATGGCTGCATCGGTCGAGACGAACGAGAATAATTGGGGAAAGAAGAAATTGGAAAGAAAAGTTCTTGAAAAATTATCGAAAAAAACCAATTCGAAAATAGTTGAACCCGAGATAATCCGACTGAGAACTGCGCGAAAACCCACTTCTTGTTAACAACAACAACAACAGCAGCAGCAGTATAACACATACGTATGTGTGTGCCTCTCTCTTATCTCTTTACCTTTTCTTTATCTCTTAATTCACTTCTACTCTGCCTCCTCCTCTTCTTTCATTTTCCTCTTTACTACACCTCTTCTCTTGCATTCTCTCTCTTCGACATTACCCTTTCTCCCCGTCACTCTCTCTCTTCGCCTATCTGACTTCCACACTCTCTCGTATACCTCCGTTATACGCCTTCTTTCGTCTTTCTTTCTCTTTCTGTCTTTTCCTTGATTATTTATTCCTTAACGTCAACAATTTTTCTCTACCTTTTTTCCTTTGTAACATGTTCTCTCTCTCGAAAACAGTTAATTGTCCACATTAACACGTTACTTTAAAAAAAAAACCTACATTTATTTTTTTACATACACATTGCAATAGATACACATGCAATTATCTAATATACACATTAACATGTATAAACAAGATTTCGGTAATGTATGTATATATTTACATACATGTGCATGATATCTGAGCCTCTCTAATTTGCATCTTTCTCTCTCTCCCTCTACATCTATGTGTCTTATATATATTGTATTTGTTCAGTGATATAATCTCATTAACATCCAACTTCGCACCTTAGGATACATGCACCAACAAAAACACTTCAAACAAAGTTACACAGGGAACTGCTATTTTCTTTTAAACAACATAGTTTTTGTTTTGAAATCTATTGTATCCTGCGTGCACATGCTCGTTGTCTAACGTATACTCACACACACACACACGCATACAAACATACACACGCGTGCACATACTCGTTGTCTAACGTATACTCACACACACACACACGCATACAAACATACACACATATATGTACACACGCGTGCACATGCTCGTTGTCTAACGTATACTCACACACACACGCATACAAACATATATGTACACACGCGTGCACATGCTCGTTGTCTAACGTATACTCACACACACACACGCATACAAACATACACACATATATGTACACACGCGTGCACATGCTCGTTGTCTAACGTATACTCACACACACACACGTGCACATGCTCGTTGTCTAACGTATACTCACACACACACACACACACACACATACAAACATACACACATATATAATATACACACATGCAAAACATACACGCGTGTACCTACAAAACCACCGCGTATATTGTAGTATAATCTGTATTACTATACAGCATAGTGTTCCGTGCGTGTGCACGTACATTCACATCAATGTAATTTTGCCTGTTTCCTTTTTCTACTCTCTTTCTTCATCCTCCTCTTTTCATCCACACCGTTTTATTGTTGTCATTACCGCCATCACAACAACGACATCCATCCAAGCCAGTCCAATCCTCCTTACATGTGCGTTGTTTGTTTTTTTCATTTTATGTTCCCCTCCTTTTCGACTGACTGTTCTTGTGTCAGTCTAGAAAAATTACTTTTAAAAAATTTCTCTGATGTAACAAAACACAACACGTTTATAAGCAGCGTTATTTACTTTATCCACTTAATTTTTGTATTTTTATTATATTGTTCATTTACTTATCAATTTTTCTTGTCATTTGTTATTTTAATTAAACCATGTTTATTTCTTTAAATGTATTGAGAAAATAGTTACCAGCTTTTAAACAACTTTTAAAAGATTTTAAACAACCACCTTTATAGATAACACTTGCATTTGTATATATCTATATATTTATACATATATATATATATACATATATATAAATATAAATTAGCTTTGGTAACTTCCTCGAAGAGGATGACGACCAAGTCCTGTAAACTGCTGTATACTCGTAGTTATAGTCGTCACACTAGTTTTCCTTCGCGTACCAATCATTGCCGAATCGACAGAAATATTTTGGTTTCGCCAAGAGATTCTGCAAGCAGTTCCTCGAGTGCTTGTCTTGTATCCAGCGTGCACCGGAGGAGATCGGCCCCACACACTTGTGCAAGTGGTGGTGGTGGTGGTTTACGTTACAATAATAATAATAATAATAATATTGGTAGTTGTCTTCAAAGAATTAATTACCCTCCTACTATTGTGGTTCCTCATCTTACACCCTCACAAGTTCCTGTATCAACAATATTTCACTTAAATCGGTGATATCGCTAGTCAAATGTTTACTTCATAGCAGCAACTATATTTCTTCATTAAAGACTTTGATACTTTTTTTTAATTTCGTAATTTTTTTAGTTTTAAACATGTTGGATTTATATAAACATTTTTTTAAAACTTTCTCTATTTAAAATAGATTTCCCAAAGAAGCGCACGACACATCTAAATACACTTAATACACACAATTTTGACATTTATAAACAATATCTCAAACTTTTATTAATTGTTCTTGGATGTGTGTGTGAGTGTGTGCATTCATCAAAAAAACGTAAAAGACTCGAATTAAAAGTTCTTAAAATTTTGAAGATCTCCTCAAAATAACATCATGAGTGCTGTTGACTTGAAAACGGCTGTGAAACCACATTTTGATTTGAAAGATTTCAAATGCCGACCTGCAGAAGCATCAGTCTTGGCGAGCACAAAGGTGAAATCACATGCGGGAAATGTGAGGCCAATGGGCGATTTAGAAAACAGTCGAGATTGTCAGAATTTTGACATGGAGAATGAACCGGCGAAACACGGGAAAGGAGATGGCGTCAAGTTCTCCTATCCCATTCATCGGAAACGGTCCCGTTTCATGAACAGGTCTGGAGCAGCTGATAACTATCATAATAAGAAGCGGAGGAAAGGTGAGAAGATAATACTGCCAACTAAATTTCTCTTAGGTGGGAACATTAACGATCCCCTAAACCTGAACAGTTTGTGCGATGAGGAAGTCAACAGAGCTTTAAATGAGCGGACGCCTCAGTCGTCTCCTGTCCCGACACCTGCTCATCGGCGTGATGTTGCAGTTGTCATGCCCAGAAACCAGTTTGATCCACTCAACCTGAACGAACCTGATATGGAAAACGAGCCATTAACGCCAGCGAAAATGAATGCCAAAAGGAAAAAGAGACACAAAGGTCGCAAAAAAAGCGAAAGCAATACCACTGGCGACTCAGTAACAACCCCAACCACACCAATATGTCTTTCCAAGGAGTCTGAGAAGAAGAAGATACTTGCTGAAGCTCTGAAGATCGAAATAGATGATGAAAGTGTACCCGTACCAACCAGCACTGTTGTTACCCCCAGGCATAATAGATCTGCTGTTGCCCCATTGACATTATCTGTCTCCACACCTGTGTTGTCCTCATTGTCATCTGGTACCGGATCAACATCAAATACTGAGACAAATGAAAATCACAAGGTGAAATCTGAAGATAAAATTGTCTCGCCAGTCATACCTCAGCTTTCACCTAAAAACCGGAAAAGGCGTTTAGCTAGTTTCTCAGAAAGCCGGACAGTAGACTCCAATTTGCCAGCTTCCAAAAACCTTAGTCGAGCTGAGAGCTGTCCCAATGATATTCCAAAGCCTACCATCACCCGTAAAAATCGAAGACGTCAGAGCCATCGAGGGGGCAAGGGAGGGAACAGTGCCAACTCAAAATCCTCTCGATTCATCTACGGTAATTACAATCGCTACTACGGTTATCGCAACACCGATGACATTGACCATCGTACCAACTGCTTCAAAAGCGAATGGTTTGAAGGCAAGAAAATATTGGATATCGGCTGTAATGTTGGGCATCTGACTTTATTTGTGGCCCGTGAGTTCAAACCCCAGATGATTGTAGGACTTGATATTGACAGTAAACTGATCTCTGCTGCTCGGAACAACATACGGCATTACATGAGTAAAAACGACCAAAACAAGTTCCCGGCATCTTGTAAGCTGAGTTATGGTCCTTTAGCTGCACCCTTCCAAGAAGAATCACAGCAAAGAAACTTTCCGCAAAATGTCAGTTTTAGACAGGTAAGTTCACCATTTTTCTTAAACTTCACTTTTTGTGTGCAAAACAAAGAAGATGTTCTTATTTGTTGTTATAAACAAGTGACAGAAACTCTAGACCAGTGATTCTCAACCAGGGTCCATCTGGCCGTTGGGGGTTCCATACAAGGTTTAGTTGTTAAAGTTTATGTGCAATAAATTTATTATACTTCTACAATACACAAAGTATTTAAATTTGTTTACGTAATTCCTTTAGCTAGTTAGTTAGTTAATTTTTGGCTCAAAAAGCAAGGCCATGTAGGGGGACATGGAGTTATGTACAGGGTGGTGTTCATGTAAAGAGTTCAGGCCACTTGCGGTCAAGGGAGACTTTGAACCGAGCGGTCCCTAATGGTATTTGACTATTAAAATACAGTAAGATTTTTTTTTTTTTTTTTATAATATATACATTAAGTGGCTATGGAGGTCGGGTGAAGAAGGAATCAAAGGTGTTCACAGGCAAATGGTTGATAACCACTGCTCTAAAATCTTCAGGCAAAAATATTTTGCAGTATTTAATTATGTCTTTACTCTTTTACTTATTTCAGTCATTTGATTGTGGCCATGCTGGAGCACCGCCTTTAGTCAAGCAAATCGACCCTGGGACTTATTCTTTGGAAGCCTAGTACTTATTCCATTGGTGTCTTTTGCCGAACTGCTAAGTTACGGGGACATAAACACACCAGCATCGGTTGTCGAGCGATGTTGGGGGGGACAAACACAGACACACATATGTATGACAGGCTTCTTTCAGTTTCCATCTACCAAATCCACTCACAAGGCTTTGGTCAGCCCGAGGCTACAGTAGAAGACACTTGCTCAAGGTGCCACGCAGTGGGACTGAACCCGGAACCATGTGGTTCATAAATAAGCTACTTACCACACAGCCACTCCTGCGCCTTAAAATTTTCTTAAAATTCTCACGGTTGACGTTTTATTACTTCCAGCTTGGCCAAAATATGTACTTGCTGTTGTTTAGCCCTAAGTCAGCTCTGACTGAATAAACCAATGATCAAATGCACTCCAGCCATGACCTTAGGATCACTATATCCAATGTATCTTTCCTTTTTTTAAGTGTGACTTGAGGGAGATTTGGTTACTACTGCTTACATGTTAGCTTGCAACAACTACCAGTGATATACTTCTGGTTGCTTCAATTATGCTCCTCCAAAATTTGAGTCGTGTGATTAAGAAATCCTAATTATTGAACCGGTAAATTGCAGGATTAAATATATCCCTGTGTAACACAATTTTTGTCCTTGGTTAGCAACTGTTATTTCTTTCCCCTAGAAAGTATGAAAAATGGCTAATATTTCTTTTAAACTTTGCTTTTCCTACATTTATTCAAAGACTCCTTCTCAGCACAAGGCTAATATGTTCCACCACTACTCATCAGAGATACATGTATTTTTCAGCTAAGGGCACCATTCGAGCGTGATTGTTACCAACGTCGCCTTACTGGCACCTGTGCTGGTGGCATGTGCAAAAGGATTCGAGTGAGGTCATTGCCAGTGCCAGTGGCACGTAAAGAGCACCCACTACACTCTTGGAGTGGTTGGCGTTAGGAAGGGCATCCAGCTGTAGAAACTCTGCCAAATCAAAATTGGAGCTTGGTGCAACTATCTGGTTTGCCAGCCCTCAGTCAAAATCGTCCAAGCCATGCTAGCATGGAAAGCAGACGTTAAACGATGATGATAATAATGACTAAGGGACATGCTCAAGTGGTTATGGTCAAGCAACTGACAAGAAAATCTATGTTATTGAGCAGAATATTTGCCATAACTATATTTCACTTCATCATCTCTGCTGAATCTGTCTTGAAATCTAATGGAAAATAGGTCAGTTTCAAAACATTGATATCCAGGTCACAAAAGCAAAGTTTGAAGGGAATAGTAGTCATTTCCTTTGATTTCTAGATAGAGAGATAGAAGCAAATATCAAAGACAAAAAAAGAAAACAAAGTTTTGTTACACAGTGTAATTAGTTCTTTTTGCATTCAGAGTTCAAGTGCAACCTTTGTCTACTAAACCTTTCATTCCTCCCAGGTCAATAAAATACCTGCTTGTCAGGCATTAGGGTTGATTATATCGACTGCGTCCCTCCCTTCAGAATATGTGGCTTTTACCTCTGTTTTTCTCTAAGCTCAATGACTTACGAGCTGTGTCAATGATTCTCTAACGAGCACAAATGAAAACTTATTTCTTATGTAGAGCAAGTTTGCATGTTGGAACCCGTCTAGCCATCCCTCTTCAAGATATAAAACCAATATCCATGAACCATTTTAGGTTCCCTCCAAAATGGTAGAATTTATTTATCCTTGGATCAGAGACCTGACCTGAATGCTTGAAACGGTGTGCTCCACTAAAAGGTGTGCCTAAGAGCTGTGTGGTAATGTTAAACCAGGGGACATATTGAGCCTCTTACCCAACAACAAGAAGTATCCCTTTGGGATTCCACACAGTTTCTGTCTTTACCAATTTAGACTGGCAGAATTCTGCTTTAAGCATACCATATAACCTCCCCTAATTTTTTTATTTTTAGGAATTTTCAAAGAAATTTTGCGAATTTGTGTTCTACACATGGAAAATCATGTGATTATGCAAAAACCAAAAAAGAAAAAAAAATTTTTTGGTTTGTGATTTAAGGGCTACTTAGCTGTTATTTTTAGCAAATCTCATGAGCACTTGATACCCTCCTTATTTCTTATTTTTTTACTGCCCACAAGGGGCTACACACATGGGACAAACAAGGACAAATGGATTAAATTGTTTATATCGACTCCCAGTGCGTAACTGGTAGTTATTTAATTGACCCCGAAAGGATGAAAGGCAGAGTCGACCTCGGTGGAATTTGAACTCAGAATGTAGTGGTAGACGAAATACCTATTTCTTTATTACCCACAAAGGGCTAAATATAGAAGGGACAATCAAGGACAGACATAGGTATTAAGTCAATTACATCGACCCCAGTGCGTAACTGGTACTTATTTAATCGACTCCGAAAGGATGAAAGGCAAAGTTGACCTCGGTGGAATTTGAACTCCGAACATAGCTGCAGACGAAATACCGCTAAGCATTTCGCCTGGCAAGCTAACATTTCTACCAGCTCGCCGCCTTATTTCTTTGTCACTCTGACATGTATTGTTTTTCAATATCTTTCTTCCCATAAACACATTTAATAGTCTATTGCCGGGATTTAAGTAAAAAGTCTGGACTCTGTATTTTAAATTCTGATTAAAAAAAAAACATTTTTTTTTTTTAATTTGAAAATTAAGGGCTACTTAGCTGTTATTTTTAGCAAATCTCATAACCACCTGATACCCTCCTTATTTCTTTTTTCTTTACTACCCACAAGAGGTTACACACAGAGGGGACAAACAGATTAAGTTGTTTATATCGACATTTACCTTTCATCCTTTCGGGGTCAATTAAATAAGTACCAGTTACGCACTAGGGTCGATATAATTGACTTAATCTGCTTGTCTGTCCTCTCTGTGTTTAGCCCCTTGTGGGTAGTAAAGAAATAGGTATTTCGTCTGCCGCTATGTTCTGAGTTCAAATTCCGCCGAGGTCGACTTTGCCTTTCATCCTTTCAGGGTCCATTAAATAAGTACCAGTTACGCGGTGGGGGGGGGGGGGTCGATATAAACAACTTATATATACAAAAATTTTCTGAAAATTCCAAAAAATAAGAAGTCACAAGGGGTTGTATGGTGTGCTTGAAACAGAATTCCACCTTTAGACTTTCAAATTTGATTGGGCCAAGACTTTGATAGACTAAATCCTATTGACCTAGCTATTGACAGTTTCAAGTTATTGGGTAAAATTTTTTTAAAAAATGAGTGGGTGATTTATATCTTGGGTTTCCCTCCTCTTTGTATTTTGATTTTTTTAAAGATTTCTGATCAGTTTCTGTTTTGCATATGTTGTTTTGTCTTTTTCTTTCTTTCTTTCTTTCTTTTTTTTTTTATCAACCAGTTTGACTAGTGGAAATAAAGATTATGTACCTATATATTTGTGTCAGAATGTAACAAACAAACAAAAAAAAACAAAACAGAAAACCACTTACAATGTTTATTAGTTGTTGTTATTCAGCCCCTGAAATCAAATTGTCTTGAAGTGGGCAATTTGTAGCTTTCTTTTGAGTTGGATTACTGGAATTAACTTTGATCCCTCTGTCCAGCTGGTGGCATAACAAACAAGGAAAAAGAAAACAATCCACAGTGTTTATTAGTTGTGTTATTTAGAACCTGAGCAGACCCTATGATCAATGGCACTCCGTCATGACTATCCTGTTTTATTTAAGAGAACCATCCAAACGTGGCCGTTGCCAGTACCACCCCGACTGGCCTCCGTGCCGGTGGCACATAAAAAGCACCATCCGATTGTGGCCGTTGCCAGCCTCAGATGGCCACCGTGCTGGTGGCACGTAAAAAGCACCATCCAATCATGGCCGTTTGCCAGCCTCGTCTGGCACCTGTGCAGGTGGCACATAAAAAGCACCCACTATACTCATGGAGTGGTTGGCGTTAGGAAGGGCATCCAGCTGTAGAAACACTGCCAGATCAGACTGGGCCTGGCGCAGCCTTCTAGCTTCCCAGACCCCAGTTGAACCGTCCAACCCATGCTAGCATGGAAAATGGACGTTAAACGATGATGATGAAGGATTACGATACCCAATGTGTTCTTTTTTTTCATTATTTTGTTTTAAGATGGTTGCATGTGATTTGAGTGACTTTCATGTTGAGTAAGTTTGGAGAACTTCTTGTTCCATGGGTAAAATTTAACTTTTAACCTTCAGATTACTCTTTCAGAATCTAGTGCTTATTTATTCATATTGTTTTGAATCATTCATGCATTATCTTGAAATTTTGGAGATTACAATGATGTGATTGCTTATTTTTAGAATGACATTGTAGAGTAGGTGTGAAAGGCCAGATCCAGCTAATTTGAACATAAAACCGGTAGAATATTTGAGCTAGATATGGACAGTTTATTGAAGGTGGAGAGCTGGCGGAATGATTAGCACGCCGGGCGAAATGCTTAGTGGTATTTCGTCTGAGTTCAAATTCCGCCGAGGTTGACTTTGCCTTTCATCCTTTCGGGGTCAATAAATTAAGTACCAGTTACGCACTGAGGTCGATGTAATCAACTTAATCCCTTTGTCTGTCCTTGTTTGTCCCCTCTATGTTTAGCCCCTTGTGGGCAATAAAGAAATAAGATATGGACAGTTTAAATGCTTAAAGGGTTAACCCATGCTGAAATTTGATACTGTCCATTGGAGAAGTTTCTGAAAATCCACATTTATTAAAAATTCAATTTTCTCAGTGCTGGTCCACTCATCCCCTGTACACATACATTGTTACATACTAGCACTTTGGCCCCAAAAAGGGATCACCACCATTGACATAGAAGCACCCTTATTGGCTTGTGTTTAAAAATATGCCCTCAGCTGCTGTAAGTTTTGTGAAACATATAAAGTTATTACTACTAGTAGCTTCAGTGAAAAGGAACAGTGGAATTGGCTTCAACCATTGTGTTTAGCCTGTAGATTCTACTCAAAGACAAATGGTTTTCTCTGCTGTATCAGATAATGAAGGACTTTGACAGTTGCCATGACGCTGTACTAGAAAGGACCCCTCCAGCCTGTGTTAGTATAGGAAAATGGTTGTAATGGAGCATTGAGTGTTCACTACTTATTTTATTTCCACGCTTATACTTCTGAGATCAAATTGTTTTGAGGTGGGTGTTTGTAACTTTTTTTTTTTTAACTGGCTTACTGGAACCAACTTTGATCCTTTAGTACAGCTGGTGCCATAATAAATGACCCCTGTTTATACTGTAAAGTAGTGGGCAACAGGAAGGGCATTCAGCCATTAAAAAAAAAAATCCCTAAAAATTAAACATTAATGGTTGATCTCAAAACGCTAAGCTTTACAAAGGAGATGACAGAGGACCGAAATATGTGGTGCACTGTTGTACTTAAGAAGACTTGCCCACCACAATAGAATTGAGATCCTAAAGCCAAGGTGCCACATAAAGAGCACTGATATTGGTGCTGGTGCCACATAAAAGGCACCCAGTACAATTTGTAAAGTGGTTGGCATTTGGAAGGGCATCCAACCATAGAAACCAAGCCACAGCAGATTATGGCAGCTGGTGTGGCCTTGTCATTTCCTGCCAGGCTATGGCACCCAGTACAATTTGTAAAGTGGTTGGCATTTGGAAGGGCATCCAGCCATAGAAACCAAGCCAAAGCAGATTATGGCAGCTGGTGTGGCCCCTGGCCTTGTCATTTCCTACCAGACTGTCCAACCCATGCCAGCATGGAAAATGGACATTAAATGTTGGTGATGGTGATAATGAAGGACTGTAACCAGTGGTGAGAGAATGTACTGGAAATTACTAAGTCCAACCTGTGCCAACACAGGAGAATTATTGGGAACGGTAGCGACGATGATATTACATACAGACTCTGGTTTTTAGTGGTGGAGGGCGGAAAAAAAATTAAAAACCCAAGAAGCCCTCAATTATTTCAGGTGAAAGAAGTTCTGTGTCCCTGTAGTTTGTGGAGCGTGAGAGTCTTTTGACTAGTGTAATGAGTAGTATGGGTGGCTGGCTTAATGCATGAATAACACCGAAATAAAAGATCTGCTGCTTTTTCAGTATTTTCATATTTCATATTTTTACTTTTGTTTTGCAAATTTCACAAAAAAAACAAACTATTTGTACAAGTATGTTGTTTTATTGTTGGCAAATACACTTTTTATGGATTAGTAATTTCCCAGAAAACAGTAACGATTCTCGTTGTCCTTCTTTAGTTTAATTTGGATCACTTTCAGACAGGAAGTTTTTTATGTTAGGAAGGGCATCCAGCCATAGAATTCATGCCACAACAGACAATAGGAGTCTGGTCAGCTCCATGTCAAACTGTCCAACCCATGCCAGCATGAGAACGGATGTTATGATAAGGATGGCCTCGGGCAGGTTGCTGTCAAGGGTTAGATTGGCTCTAACCTGATGACACTTGCTGACAGCTGTTGGAAATAGAGATTTTCTGGCAGAGCAGGTTTAGCATTGCCAGGTAAATGTTCATACAAGTACAACCATTAATAAGGCTGTGGTCACCTGTTCTGCACCTTTTACTTCTCAACCATTGTGCCTGTCATATTTAGGTCATCAATGTCAGCGCAGGAGTGGCTGTGTGGTAAGTAGCTTGCTAACCAACCACATGGTTCTGGGTTCAGTCCCACTGCGTGGCACATTGGGCAAGTGTCTTCTACTATAGCCTCGGGCCGACCAATGCCTTGTGAGTGGATTTGGTAGACGGAAACTGAAAGAAGCCTGTCGTATATATGTATATATATGTGTGTGTGTGTATGTTTGTGCGTCTATGTTTGTCCCCCTAGCATTGCTTGACAACCGATGCTGGTGTGTTTACGTCCCCGTCACTTAGCGGTTTGGCAAAAGAGACCGATAGAATAAGTACTGGGCTTACAAAGAATAAGTCCCGGGGTAGATTTGCTCGATTAAAAGCGGTGCTCCGGCATGGCCGCAGTCAAATGACTGAAACAAGTAAAAGAGTAAAGAGTAATGTAATGGTGAAATTAAAACTGAATTGTCGAATTTGTGACTCTGGGGGAGAATTTTGCTCTTGGATATGGATTGCCATTTGTATCGTATGGCACAGTCTTGCAGTCAATGACGACCCTACATCTGTGCGTGTGGCTGACTTGAATCCTAGGACTGACCCCCCCCCCCACGGGGGGGTCAGTTAACCAGTTTCCATGGCATGTAAAGTGACCAAGATCACAATATTTTTACCCGGATGTGATGTTGGTCCATTGCGCGGTTACTCATTTGCAGCTGACTGAGCTGGAGCAATGGGAAATGAAGTACCTTGCTCAAGAACACAATGCACTGTCTGGTCAGGGAGTTGAAACCACAATCTAACGATCACGATTATAACGCCCAAACCACTCGGTCACATTCCTTCAGCAGGCGTAGACTTGACCACATCTGTAACCTCTTCAAAATCTTTCTTTAATTCTCTCTGAAGCTCCATTTTCCTGTTACTGGTGTTGGCTCAGAACCATTGTATA
>NC_043021.1:8073804-8086304 GCF_006345805.1 Octopus sinensis
CTCTCTCTCACTCTTTCCTCCTGCATCTTACAGCTCACCCGCGACGGACCGGCGTCCCGTCCAGATGGGGAACCTATACGCCAAGGAAACCGGGAAACCGGCCCTTATGAGCCAGACATGGCTCGAGAAGGAACAAACAACACGTCTCCATGGCCTCTGTTTGCTGCACTTGAGTTATGGGACAAAAGCATACACTATTTCTCAAGTAGTATGAACATATAGGAAGACAGACACGTACAAGTACATGCACACACGCACACATACATATTATATAGTCGATGTCATTAGAATTTTTTGAACTTTTGAGACAATGTGAAATAATTCTTTTAAGGAGATGACAGAGAACGAGATGGTGTCACAATGTTCCTGGATTAATTGAATTTAATTAAAAATAGCTTATTTACCTCAGTTTCAACGTTATCTCCTTTGAAATTAGTCACCTTGCACAGAAATACACCAGTCCCAGCATTCCTGCCACATTTAGAATCCGGCCTGAAAGTCATTTCCTGTAAGTGAGTTGAGAACCTTCTGTGATTTTCCCCGGATCTCGACAACAGTGTCAAAACAGTGATCTCTGAGCTGCCTTTTCATATTGGGAAAGGGATGAAAGTCCACAGGAGCTAAATCTGGTGAATAAGGTGGGTGGGGAAGCAATGCCTATTTCTTTACTACCCTCAAGGGGCTAAACACAGAGGGGACAAACAAGGACAGACAAACGGATTAAGTCGATTACATCGACCCCAGTGTGTAACTGGTACTTAATTTATCGACCCCGAAAGGATGAAAGGTGAAGTCGACCTCGGCGGAATTTGAACTCAGAACATAGCGGCAGACGAAATACCTATTTCTTTATTACCCACAAGGGGCTAAACATAGAGGAGACAAACAAGGTCAGACAAACGGATTAAGTCTATTACATCGACCCCAGTGTGTAACTGGTACTTAATTTATCGACCCCGAAAGGATGAAAGGCAAAGTCGACCATGGCGGAATTTGAACTCAGAACATAGCGGCAGACGAAATACCGCTAAGCATTCCACCCGGCGTGCTAACGTTTCTGCCAGCTCGCCACCTGGCAGAATAAGGTGGGTGGGGAAGCAATACCATGTTGCTTTTGGCGAAAATTTCACAAGTGAGGAAAGCTCGGTGCCATGGTGTATTGAATCCAGTTCTTCATGCTCCACAGATCCAGTCACTTTCACCGAGTGTCCTCCCTCAAACGCTTCCAAACATTGCAGTATAACTCTTGACTGGGGGGATGAATTCTTGATACACAGTACCACAAATGTAAAAAAAAATCAATGAGCAGGCTTTTGATTGAATTGCAGCTCTGTTGTGCCTTTTACAGTCATGGAGATGAAGGCCTCTTCCATTGTGATGGCTGCTGCCTTGACTCAGGGTTGTACCCATAGAGACTCAACTCTTGTCACCATTGATAATTCGCAACATGAAGGATGGGGTCATCAGTGGTACGCTGACGGAGATCTTGATGGACTTCGACACAATGTTCTTTCTGCACTGAGGTCAGCAGACGGGAGTCAAACTTGGCAGGCATACACCACATGTTCAATTCAGACATGGTCTACGGCACAAAAGAAATCACTTTAAACTTGCTAAAATAATGTTCTGGATGCCTTAATCTCTAAGTATAGATGCAGATGTGTTACCTAAGATTAATTTTAAGGATCTGATCAAAGACTTTGCAATTCAAAAAAGTAGGAGGGAACTTTTCAAGTGTAAATAAAGTGGAAGTATACAAAAATAAACCTTATTTTCCCCACTTACTGTTTTATTTTGAAAAATAAAAATTTCCTTTACGGTTATTGTTTATATTTTGGATTACATAATCTTTTATGGGGGCACCAAAATCTTTTAAGTGCTTAGGGCCTTGATGGGTCTTAATCCAGCCTTGTATATATATATATATATATATATATATAAAGTTAATCCAAACAAGAAAACACAAAAAAAACACGAGGATGTGGAACAAATATAGTATTATTGGACGCTCAGGGAAGAAGGAGGGTTTAACGTTTCGAGTGGAGCTCTTCGTCGGAAAGATCCCAAGAAAGGAAGACAGAGGAAAAAAATCGCCAATGGTACACACGCGGTCACATTTTGATATATATATATATATATATATATATATATATATCATCATCATCGTTTAACGTCTGCTTTCCATGCTAGCATAGGTTGGATGATTTGACTGAGGATTGGCAAACCAGATGGCTGCACCAGGCTCCAATCTGATCTGGCAGAGTTTCTACAGCTGGATGCCCTTCCTAACGCCAACCACTCTGAGAGTGTAGTGGGTGCTTTTACGTGCCACCGCACCCACTACTCTCTCTCTCTCTCTCTCTCTCTCTCTCTCTCCTCTCTCTCTATATATATATATATATATATATATATATATTGGTAAAATGGTAAGATAACAAAATAAAGAAAGAGACCGCAATATTATGTAAATAGAGGAAATTTATCTATAAAATAATATGTTACATTACTCGATAGTCAAGATAAAACTCAGAGTTTTATCTTGACCATCGAGTAATGTAACATATTATTTTATATATATATATATATATATATATATAGATAGATAGATAAATATGCTACATGGTAGCTTCACTGGTGCTGATGCTACAAAAGCACCATCTTGTATACTGTGGAGTGATTAGCATTAGGAATCGCATCCACCCATAGAAACCTTGCCAAAGCAGATGTTGGATCACAAAACAGTCCTCAGACCTATCAGTTTCTATCAAATCATCAAACCCATTACCAGCATGGAAGACAGATGTTAGATGAATATGATGATGATGTCTATGTGTGTGTACATGCATACACACACGTTTTATGAGTCTGTTCCACTAGTACTTACTTTCTTAACTGTCTTCAGTATTTTAATTGTCTATTGAATTCTTAATATATAATAAATTTTAGTCTCTTGTTCTATAATAAATATAATCTGATATAAGATAAATGTAAGGCGCAGGAGTGGCTGTGTGGTAAGTAGCTTGCTTACCAACCACATGGTTCCGGGTTCAGTCCCACTGCGTGTCACCGTGGGCAAGTATTTTCTACTATAGCCTCGGGCCGACCAAAGCCTTGTGAGTGGATTTGGTAGACGGAAACTGAAAGAAACCTGTCGTATATATATATGTGTGTGTGTGTCTGTGTTTGCCCCCCCAACATCGCTTGAAAACCGGTGCTGGTGTGTTTACGTCCCCGTAATTTAGCAGTTTGGCAAAAGAGACCGATAGAATAAGCACTAGGCTTACAAAGAATAAGTCCTGGGGTCGATTTGCTCGACTTAAGGCGGTGCTCCAGCATGGCCGCAGTCAAATGACTGAAACAAGTAAAAGAGTAAAAGAGAGAGTGATTTGTAATTAATACTTTAATTAACAGAATTTTCTCTGATTTATAATAGACACAAATCAAAAAAATGTTTAAAAAAAAAAAGATTTGAAATAGAATATGACGAAGCCAAGGAAGTCAAAATATTATATGATGGTTGTGTAGGTGCAGGTTGATACATTCCTGTGGTTGATACACCCGCTTCACACTCAAGTGGTTTTGGGGTTTACTCCCACAACGTGATACCTTATGTGAGTGTCTACTGCTAAAGTCCTGAACTGATTGTAAAGCCTTGTAAGAGGATTTAGTAGATGGAAACTGTAAGGCATCATATGCATATATATATATATATATATATATATATATATATAATGTGTGTGTGGTATATGTATTTCTTTATTGCCTACTGGAGGCTAAATGTGGAGGGAACAAACAAGGACAGACAAAAGGATTAAGTCGATTACATCAACCCCAGTGCATAACCGGTACTTATTTAATTGACCCCGAAAGGATGAAAGTCGACCTCGGCAGAATTTGAACTCAGAATGTAACGGCAGATGAAACGCCGCTAAGCATATTGCCCAGCGTGCTAACGATTCTGCTAGCTTGCTGCTTTTATATATACACACACACACACACACAGAGTTTGGTAAGTGCTAATGTACAAAACTCTCAGCCCTCTGTTGCTTCTGCTAAATATTAAAAGAAATATCCACCTATCTATCTATGTGTCTGTCTATTCAAACATGACATTCCTCGACAAAAGATAAATTTGTATATAAAATTGTCTTCTGCAGTTAACCCTTTCGTTACCAACCCAGCTGAAACCGCCTCTGGCTCTGTCGTACTAATGTCTTGTTTTCATAAGTTTTTAATTAAAATCTTCCACCAAACCTTAGTCACAATTTATGTTCCTAACACTAGCTGAAAGATAACTAAGTTATTTTACTAAATTCTTTGTTATATTTAAAGTAATTGAAACAAACACAGAGCATCTCAAAATTAATACAGTAATAAAAGGGTTAAGAATAATAAATTTTGAGTGGATATGCTTTTACTAGCTTCAGCCATTTGGCTGCGGCCATGCTGGAGCACTGCCTTAAAGGGTTTTTGAGTTGGAGAAATTGACCGCCAGGACTTACTCTTTCTATGCCTAGTACTTATTCTACCAGTGTCTTTTGCCTAACTGCTAAGTTACGAGGCCATAAACACACCAACACCGGTTGTGAAGAGATGGTAGTGGAGACAAACACACACATATACACATGATAGGCTTCGTTCAGTTTCTCTCTACCAAATCTACTCACAAGGCTTTGGTCGGCCTGAGACTATAGCAGAAGACACTTGCCCAAGTTGCCACATAGTGGGCGTGAACCCGGAACCATGTGGTTTGATAAGCAAGCTTCTTGCCACACTTGCCATATATCTGATTTCCACAGTAAAAGGGTTAAACACTTTGGTCATGACTTGGCAATTTTGTGCTTTGTTAATTAGGAGTTGTCTGTCAATTTTTCACATAGACTTTCAAGTGTTTTTGTTTTCTTTTTTTTTAAAATTTTTTATTGGTTTTAAAAATCAATGATAATTGACCTAAATTGATTTTATATTGAAATCAGAGGTTATGCTAAAGATTAAAGTCTTAATTACTGCTGCAATGTCTCTTAAAATGTGACCCTTCTATGGCGGTGAGCTGGCAGAATCATTAGCATGCCGGGTGAAATACTTAGCAGCATTTCATCTGCTGCTACGTTCTGAGTTCAAATTCTGCCAAGGTTGACTTTGCCTTTCATCCTTTCGGGGCTGATGAAATAAGTACCAGTTATGCACTGGAGTCAATGTAATCGACTACCCCCCCCCCCGACTTTTGAGGCTTTGTGCCTACAGTAGAAACAACTATGTGACCCCTCCTTTTTTTTTATGCAAGTAGAGATAAAATAGGTGAGTAGTTTAGTGACTGCTTCAGTACATGCCTGACCTAAGGCCATAAATTCATAACCTACTGTGACATATTTATTTCCTTATGATACAGTCATCACCTCAAAATGTGTGCTGGAATGTTTGGGTGTGTCTTGTATGTTTGTGACAATGACTGGTAATTGAACCTTCTCTAGGCCAAGATCGTCTTTGATAAGATATTGCTTCCCACAGAATAGATCATCATCATCATCATCGTTTAGCATCCGCTTTCCATGCTAGCATGGGTTGGACGGTTCAGCTGGGGTCTGGGAAGCCAGAAGGCTGCACCAGACTCCAATCTTGATTTGGCAATGTTTCTACAGCTAGATGCCCTTCCTAACACCAACCACTCCGTGAGTGTAGTGGGTGCTTTTTACGTGCCACCGGCACAGGTGCCAGATGAGGCTTGCAAATGGCCACGATCGGATGGTGCTTTTTATGTGCCACTGGCATGGGGACCAGAATAATAATAATAATAATAATCATCATCATCATCGTTTAGCGTCCGCTTTCCATGCTAGCATGGGTTGGACGGTTCAACTGGGGTCTGGGAAGCCAGAAGGCTGCACCAGACTCCAATCTTGATTTGGCAATGTTTCTACAGCTAGATGCCCTTCCTAACGCCAACCACTCTGTGAGTGTAGTGGGTGCTTTTTACATGCCACCAGCTGATAAATTAGCATGTATTGGACCTTATCCCACCTTTCAAGGTAGTAGTTGTTGCACGCTAGGTTAACCTTATTTCAGCAGACTTCTGATCAGTTTCCAACAGTGACCATTGTGTCTTAAATTCTATGCACAAAGAACCCTGGGCCTTATCTAATGTGTACTTTTCTGAGACAAGTAGTGTGTAAACTGAGGTAGATCTAGCTGTTGTTTCTAGCAGTTCGAGTGACCACATAAAAGTTCCCTTTGCTGGTTCAAACTTTCAAGGTGTTTAGCTGTTTGTAGGAGTCCGCTTCTGTACACTAATAACATCCTTTCTTCTTTTTTTA
The DNA here is from genome assembly GCF_006345805.1 of Octopus sinensis. NCBI lineage: Eukaryota > Metazoa > Mollusca > Cephalopoda > Octopoda > Octopodidae > Octopus > Octopus sinensis. The sequence continues at coordinate 8,080,116 of NC_043021.1, forward strand.
ATGGTGAGTAGAAGTACCAGAGGATTGTGAAAAAATCATTTTTTAATCCTGTTGTGGAAGAGATGTGAGCTTGTACAACATGCCAGTGGTAGTGGGAGGAGGCATGTTAACAAAGAGTGAGAGAAAGATGGGATGGTATGATGTAAACTGAGGAGTGCTTAAGAGGGGTTGGTATAGAATTCTAAGTAATAACTGGTGGGAGGTCATCATCATCATTTAACGTCCGTTTTCCATGCTAGCATGGGTTGGATGGTTTGACCGGGGTGCTGGCAGCTGGCAGAAACGTTAGCACGCCGGGCGAAATGCGTAGCCGTATTTCGTCTGTCGTTACCTTCTGAGTTCAAATTCCGCTGAGGTCGACTTTGCCTTTCATCCTTTCGGGGTCGATAAATAAAGTACCAGTTACGCACTGGGGGGTCGATATAATCGACTTAATCCGTTTGTCTGTCCTTGTTTGTTCCCTCTGTGTTTAGCCCCTTGTGGGTAGTAAAGAAATAGGTTTGACCGTTGTCTGGGAAGCCAGGAGGCTGCACCAGGCTCCAGTCTGATCTGGCAGTGTTTCTACAGCTTGATGCCCTTCCTAATACCAACCACTCCGTGAGTGTAGTGGGTACTTTTTATGTGCCACTGGCACAGGGGCTAGTGGAGGCTGGCAACGGCCAGGATCGGTTGATGCTTTTTACGTGCCATCGGCCATGTTCGGATGGTGTTTTTTACGTGCCACCGGCACAGGTATCACAACTACAATTTCCATTTGATTTTTATTTTGATGTTGATGTACTTGACTCGATAGGTCTCCTCAAGCACCGGAGAGTAATATATTATTGGTGATGTTGAAAATGGAAGTGGTTTAATAACTGGACAGAATGTTTTTTTTTTCTAAGATGGTTTGATCTGAAAAGTTACATAAATAATGACATATGAATATGCATAACACTGACTTCAATTTGATATTTCAACAATTTTAATTGAAATGCTGGAAGATGTTCTGATCAAAGTAAAAAAAAAAATTTCCATCGGGTATAGCTGTGTAGTTAGTAAGTTCCACTTTGCACTAATGTGGTTTGGGATTCAGTCACACTTTGCAGTACCTTGGTAAAATGTTTTCTACTATAGCCTTGGGTCAACCAATGCCTTGTGAGTGAATTTGGGAGATGGAAACTTTGTAGAAGCCCATCATGTGTGTGTGTTCTTGGTTTGGTTTTTTCCCTTGAATGTAATAAACAGTTTCTTTCGACTATGTATAACAGGGGTTCTCAACCATTTTTCATCTATGGACCCCTTTACTCTTTTACTTGTTTCAGTCATTTGACTGTGGCCATGCTGGAGCACCGTCTTTAGTCGAGTAAATCGACCCCAGGACTTATTCTTTGTAAGCCTAGTACTTATTCTGTTGGTCTCTTTTGCCGAACCACTAAGTTACGGGGATGTAAACACACCAGCATTGGTTGTCAAACGATGTTGGGGGTACATACACACATATACATACATATGTATATACATATATACAACGCGCTTCTTGCAGTTTGTCTACCAAATCCACTCACAAGGCTTTGGTCGGCCTGAGGCTATGCTAGAAGACACTTGCCCAATGTGCCACGCAGTGGGACTGAACCCGGAACCATGTGGTTTGTAGGCAAGCTACTTACCACACAGCTACTCCTATGCCTTTGAGTACTATTTTATTCTAGTGGATCCCAAAAGCCATTTGATGTGTAAAAACTAGTTGTATAGAAACATCTTTCAAAATTCCTATTCTGTTTTTCATGCATTAACTTGTGTGGGTTGAACTATGTAAAATGTTAGAGAAAGAAACCTAACTGTTTCTTGCAATACATGTCAATACATTCATCTAAAACAAAATTTTTTCAGGGGCCCTTGATACACTACTATGATCCCCAATTTACTATTTTGTTATGTGGACCCCACAAAATCTTATACGGACCCCAGTTGAGAGCCACTGGTGTATAAGGTCTTATATTTTGTTTCGCTCAATGTGATGCGATGTTGAGCCGTTCATTCCTTTCCTGAAGAGATTAGTGGCTTAAGTGAAACGAAATAACTTTAGGACAGAAATAGAAATTGGGTTGTTGTCTCCATTTACTGGCAACTTAGCTTTTGTTCTGCTACAGTCACCAGCTGGGGTAATAATTGATTTCTTTTTTAATTGGCACAAATGACTCAAATTGATAGGGTGGGGGGTGTAGTTGAATAAATCGTCCCCAGTACTTGACAGGTAATTATTTCAGTAATCACCAAAGAAACACAAGGCAGTGTTGCACTTGGTAGAATTTGAACTTGGAATGTACAAAGGAGGATGCTAAATACTGTTAATCGTTTAGCGTGGTGCTCCTCCCATGCCGGCCACTTTGACACATTATGAGTGTTCACATAGCTGTGTTGTCAAGAACACTCGACACCAGGATCAATCCCACAGTGCAGCATCTTGAGCAAAGATTGTGTGTGTGTGTGTTTGTATCTATGTGTGTGTGTATATATATATGTATATATGTGTGTGTATATATGTGTGTATATATATATATATATATATATGTATATATGTGTGTGTATATATATGTATATATGTGTGTGTATATATATGTATATATGTGTGTATATATATATATGTATATATGTGTGTATATATATATATATGTATATATGTATGTGTGTATATATATATATGTATATATGTATGTGTGTATATATATATATATATGTATATATGTATGTGTGTATATATATATATATGTATATATGTATGTGGTGTATATATATATGTATATATGTATGTGTGTATATATATATATGTATATATGTATGTGTGTATATATATATATATGTATATATGTATGTGTGTGTATATATATATATATATGTATATATGTGTTGTATAATTATATATATATGTTATATATATATATATATATATATATATATATATATATATGTATATATGTGTGTACATATATATATATATGTGCATATGTGTGTGTGTGTGCATATATATATATCATAGCTTTTGGTTAATTTCAAAGCTTTGTGAATGAAACTGGACAGATGGAAACTGTGTGGAAGCCTTTTGGAGGGATTATACCTGTTCTTAGGTGGTAGACTTAATCCTTTCCCAGTTTTACACACCACTTAGTTGTTAGTAAATTCGACCCCATTGGAAGCATTTTGGACCCAGTCTTCTGACTGAACATTAGATCATGTTTCCTTTATCCTACCAGCCTTGGAGGACTCAGTAAAAAGGTCATGGATGGATACCCTTCTTCCTTGAAATAAACTAATGAAACATTCTTAACAGGATAATATCAAATTGGAATAAACCGAGACAAAATGAGTTAAGTACTCGGCTTTGTTGTTCGGTAGATTTAATCAAGTGATCTGTAAATCTAATTAGCTTAGAGTTAGCTTTCTGATTTAAAAACAAAAAAGAAATGATAGAAAAGCTACATTTACAAAATATACATCATAGTAATTGAATTGATGGGTTTATGTGATGAAATGGTGTTCTATTGTTTTTTTTCATTGCTGTTATGATGGTATGTATGACTGCAAGGTTGGGAAGCTTGCTTTGTTGTTGTGTGGTTTAGGGTTCAGTCCCTACTGCGTGGCACCTTGAGCAAGAACAGTGTCTCCTACTAAACCCTTGGGCCAACTAATGTTCCATGAGTGAATCTGATAGAAGGAAACTCTGTGGAAGCCTGTTTTATATCCGTGTGTACATATACATTCCTTTGTGTCTATTTGAATAACCCCCCCCCCCACTCATCCACCACTTGGTAGTCTGTGGCAGTTTACTCTTTTACTTGTTTCAGTCATTTGACTGCGGCCATGCTGGAGCACCGCCTTTAGTCGAGCAACTCGATCCCAGGACTTATTCTTTGTAAGCCTAGTACTTATTCTATCGGTCTCTTTTGCCGAACCGCTAAGTGACGGGGACATAAACACACCAGCATCGGTTGTCAAACAATGCTAGGGGGACAAACACAGACACACAAACATATACACACACACATATGTGGTCGGCCCGAGGCTATAATAGAAGACACTTGCCCAAGGTGCCACGCAGTGGGACTGAACCCAGAACCATGTGGTTGGTAAGCAAGCTACTTACTACACAGCCACTTTACATCCCTGTAACTTAGTTTTGCAAAAGAGACCAATAGAATATGTACCAGACTTATAAATAAAAACTTGGATCAATTTCTTTGACTAAGACTGTTTAAGAAGGTGCTCCAGCTTGGCTGCAGTCCAATGACTAAAACAAGTATCCTTATGTTGTTGATGAATTTAGAATGTGGAAGAAATTAGAGTGAGAATCTGTTTAACCCTTTTGATACCAACCCGGCCAAAACCGCCTCTGGCTCTGTAGTACAAATGTCTTGTTTTCATAAGTATTGAATTAAAATCTTCCACCAAACCTTAGTCACAATTTATGTTCCTAACACTAGCTTAATGATAACGAAGTTCTTTTACTAAATTCTTTGTTATATTTAAAATTAATTGAAAGAAACACAGAGCATCTTAAAATAAATACGGTAACGAAAGGGTTAACTGAGCTCTGAGTTTTTTTTTTTTTAGGGAAGTAGAGATGAAGAGGCTTACATTCCTATAACTTAGCAGTTTGGCAAAATAGACCAATAGAATGAATTGCCAGATTAGCAGATAAAAACTGGAGTCAATGTCTTTGACTAAGACCTGCTGAGGTGCTGCCCCAGCATGACTGCAGTTGTAAAAGTGAAATGATATCTCTATGGCGTATGATGGACTTAGCACTTTAGCAGAAGAGTCCGATGAAATAAATATCTGACTTATAAATAAAAACTGGGGCTGATTTCTCTGACTAAGACCCTTCAACAAGATGTTGCCCCAGCATGGCTGCAGTCCAGTGACTAAAGTAAAAGTTAAAAGGTATCTCTATGGCGAGCTTGGCAGAATCGTTAGCCCGCCGGGCAAAATGCTTAGAGGTATTTCGTCTGCCACTACGTTCTTAGTTCAAATTCTGCCGAGGTCGACTGTGCCTTTCATCCTTTCGGGGTCGATTAAATAAGTACCAGTTACGCACTGGGGTCGATAAAATCAGCTTAATCCGTTTGTCTGTCCTTGTTTGTCCTCTCTGTGTTTAGCCCCTTGTGGTTAGTAAAGAAATAGATATCTCTATGGCATATGATGAGCTTATGAATGTGGGAGAAATTAGAGCTAGACTTTGTTTGGCTGATCTCGCTGGTTTTTTAAAAAAATTTTTTTGAGGGAAGTAGAGATGAAGAGGTTTATTTTCTCTCTTTGTTAGGAGGCTAAGTGGCATATAAAGTGTTCAGAATTGCCAGGCAATGTGTTCGAGCGAATTAGGATATTTTTCATGGAAGTCATTAGTCTGAAGTGTTGTGCACACACTGAAGAACGCCACTGGGGAATAGGAGATGATCTAAAAGCATTGTTACAAGAGTTTATTGAAACACGATTATGAACAAGTACGATAAGGGAAGACTTAACCTCGGTAGTGCCAACAAAGGAACTAACTAGTTGTGCAGATTGGTAAACAATTGATAACACAGTAGCTGTTGCTTCTCATTCGATATCATTTCTGTGCTGTTGGTTTCAATCTGGTGTCGAAAATTATACACAGCAATATAAATAATCCACCTCTGTGGAAGCAATGTAGTAGTAGCAAAGTACGTCCCCTTTGTTCATCATCATCATCATCAACAGCAGCATTTTATGTTTATTTTCCCCCGTGCCAACATGGTTTGAATGGGGGACTGTGTTTTGTGGTTTGGATGGGTGCCCTTCCTGTTGCCAATCCTTTTAGTTGATGCTTAAGACATACAAAGTCATGAAGACACACACACACACAGATATGTGTGTGTGTATATATATATATATATGTAAACACACATATATATATATATATATATATATATATATATATGTAAACACACACATATATATATATATATATATGTGTGTGTGTAAACACATATATATATATATATATATATGTAAACACATATATATATATATGTAAACACACATATATATATATGTAAACATATATATATATAAATATATAAACACACATATATATATATATATATAATATATATATATATATGTAAACATATATATATAAACATATACACACACATACACCTATATACCTATATATATATATATGTAAAC
>NC_043021.1:8091304-8213804 GCF_006345805.1 Octopus sinensis
TACCAGTTACGCACTGGGGTCGATATAATCGACTTAATCCGTTTGTCTGTCCTTGTTTATCCTCTCTGTGTTTAGCCCCTTGTGGGTAATAAAGAAATAGGTATTTTGCTTCAGTTCTTTTAGTTTCTCTGTTCAAATCCTGCTGAGGGCGGCTTTAGCTTTTGTCCTTCAGGAGTCGATAAAGTATCAGTCAAGTACTGGGGTTGATAACAATCGATTGTCCCCCCCTCCCGATTTCTGGTCTCATGCTTATGTTAGAAATTATTTTTATTACTAGCTGACCACGTGCTGTCAATAATAACGGCTAATTGTAGTATTTTACATATATAAAAAGATAAAAATAAGGTACATAATAACCACACATACAAACATTCACATACTTCCCTTCTACACGCACACACACAGTTGAAACGCCGATTTTTTTTTTATTCACCTCTTCCTTCCTAATTCATTTATCACCCCTTTCCTTTCTCTCATTACTATTACTTCCTCTCACTCCTTCTCAGTCAGGGCTATTACTCTCACTACTTCTCCTTCACTGAATTACTATTTCCTTTCCTCGTCCATGTCCGATGTGTTCCTGGACAAATATATAAAAACACTAGGTTCGTTTTCATATTAGGAGATTACGATTATTAAGGCAGCAAGCTGACAGAATCATAAGCACGCCAGGCAAAACGCTTAGTGGAACCTGGTGCGGTCCCAGGCCTCACCAGTTCCTGTCAAGCTGTCCGACCCATGCTAGCATGGAAAATGCATGTTTGATGATGATCATGCCATCATAGAAAAACAAACTTAAAACTAAACAAACAACAGATTAGTCATGTACCAGAGTCAATTCAATCGACTATACATCCTCTTTACGTACACACATACACACACACACACACACTCATTACTGGCCTTGTGACAAAGTCAGAAATTGTTATTTTTAAAATGTTTATTCTCATTTAATCATCATTCCCAATTAGGATCATGAATTTTGCAACTTAATTTAACTTGATATAAATGTATACACAGAAAGCAAAATGGTCAGTAATTTAGATTAGTAAATAAAAATGGATTTAATTACAAGAACATTCTTGTGTGTGTGTGTGTGTGTGAATGTGTTTGAAGGTGAATTTGTTTTGGAGTAAAAGATTAGGTTCTTACATTTTTTTTTATTTAATCTACCTATTTTGTATTGAAACGAGCCAGGTCTGTCCTCTCACACCTACTCTACAATGTCATTCTAAGGGGGAGGGGGAATTACAACCGTGTTTCGTGGTCTGCTACCACAACAGCTCCTTTATAGGATCCAGTTAGCTCAAGACATCATCAGGAGGAACCACGTCTGGTTTCGGCCCCCTACTCCTCTACTGTTTGACGTGGCTTGGCCCCTCCCTTTCGGAGGTGTCTTCAGCTCTGGTGTTGGGTGCATGTCTTCTTTCTTCGTCTTTCTTCTGTTCCCTTGCCTCTTCGATGTATCATCAGCGAGTGTCAGCCTATGAAATCTTGTAAGCTACAAGGTAATGCATGATTAATTAGGAACTATGTGAATGGATTTGGTAAGAAGACCATACCTTGTGTGTGTGTTGTTCTCCACCACTGCTTGACAACCAGCATTGGCTAATGTTCCTGTAACTTAGCAGTTCAGCAAAAGACATTGACAGAATAAGTACCAGACTTACAAATATAGATTGGGATTGATTTGTTTGATTGAATCCTTCAGGGCAGGGCCCCAGCATGGCTACAGTCCAGTGTCTGAAAATCATAAAAAATTAATAGCCCTGAGCCTTTTTCTCTGACACCCTCACCATTCGGCCACTTCACTGCCTTTCCAATGATGGTGGTGGTCACCACCTCAATAACAAATAATAATAATAAGTTTCAGATTTTGGCAAAAGGTCAGCAGGATTGGGGAAGGGGCCAAGTCGATTACATTGATCCCGGTGTTCAACTGGTTCTTGTTTTATCGGCCCTGGAAGGATGAAAGGCAAAATCAAAATGCCTGCTCACCACCTTTATAATAATTATAATAATAATAATAATAATAATAATAATAATAAATTTCTGCTGAAGACACAAGGTCTGAAATTTGAGGGAAGGGGACTTGTTGATTACGTCAGCCCCAGTACTCCACTGGTACTTATTTTATTGACCCTGAAAGGATGAAAGGCAAAGTTGGCTTCAGCAGAATTTGAACTCAGAACATCAAGCATAATGGTACTAAGCATTTTGCCCAATTTGCTAATAATTCTGCCAGCTCACCACCTTATTATTATTATTATTATTATTATTATTATTATTATTATTATTATTATTATTATTATTAGTAGTAGTAGTAGTAGTAGTATTATTAATAATAATAATAATAATGCTTGCCTAATACAATGAATTCTATCATATCCTTGCATATATTTATGGCTAGCAGAGTGAAATTTTTTTGTCAGGGGCACATTGCAACATCATCAGTGATAGAATAGAGGTCAGTAGGTTAGTGCTTTATTGACGTGGCCAGCTGGAACTCTATATGTATTGTAATTCAAACTCGCTTTTTTTTTTTTCTCCTTCGTTTCTGTTGATAATGAGAAATTTATTGCACTTCCCTTCCCCTCTTTTTTTTTTTTTTTTTTTTTTGCTTTTCTTTTTCTCCTTTCTCATCTTAAGTTGTAACATTGAACAGCTTAGATTCAGTGAAAATATTTGTAAAGCAGTCTACTGTTCTCCTCTCTATTCTACTCTAGGCACAAGGCCCGAAATTTTGGGGAAGGGGGGGCAGTCGATTAGATCAACCCCAGTACAAAACTGGTACTTAATTTATCGACCCTGAAAGGATGAAAGGCAAAGTCGACCTCAGCGGAATTTGTACTCAGAACATAAAGACAGACAAAATACGCTAAGCATTTCACTGGCCTGCTAACGTTTCTGCCAGCTCGCCACCTTAACTGTTCTCTTCTCATACTCAGGGATGTTGTTGTTGCTGCTGTTGTAGTCTCTGGTTTTGTGATGGTAATGAGATCCACTAGCATTCTGAAATTGGCAGATCCAAATCTTGACAAAAACTGCCCTGATCTATTAGAAGTGTGTGGGGGCGGATAGGCGGGCGGTTTGTATTGTTCAATTTCTATCTACCAAATCCATTCACAAGGCTTTGGCCAACCCAGGGCTATAGAAAAAATATACTTGCTCAAAGTGCCATACAGTGGGACTGAACCCAGGATCATATGGTTGGGAAGCAAACTTTACACCACAGCCACACTTGTGCCTATCAACTAAATTTTTAAAAAAACTCTGTTCTAGGGGGACAAACACAGACACACAAACATATATATATATATACACACACACACACACATATATACGACGGGCTTCTTTCAGTTTCCGTCTACCAAATCCACTCACAAGGCATTGGTCGGCCCCGGGCTATAGCAGAAGACACTTGCCCAAGATGCCACGAAGTGGGACTGAACCCGGAACCATGTGGTTGGTTAGCAAGCTACTTACCACACAGCCACTCCTGTGCATATTATTTTTACAAACAGTCTAATTATGATTCATCATTTATTTAGTTGAACACAATGTGACCTTGCATATAATTACTGAGATTTATGCGAGAGAATAAATTACTGTATGTAACTTGGGGTGGCCATCTGCATGGAAAATAATAGTCAAAGTTAGAAAACTTAAGATAAGTTTAAAGTAGATAAATCACTTTTTTTTAAATTAACCCTCTTTGTACCCACCTGCTTGAAACTGTCCCTGGTTCTATGATGTGAATTCCCTGTTTTAAATTATCTTTGATCAGAAGCTCATGCTAATTTATGTTCTAAATGCCAGCTTCACTCTTAAGCATCTAAACTGACCATATCTAGCCTAAATATCCTGTTTTATGTTTAAACCAACCAGATACAGCCTCTCACACCTACACTACAGTCCACATCATCATCATCATCATTTAGCATCCGCTTTCCATGCTAGCATGGGTTGGACGGTTCAACTGGGGTCTGGGAGGCCAGAAGGCAGCACCAGGCCCAGTCTTATCTGGCAATGTTTCTACAGCTGGATGCGCTTCCTAACGCTAACCACTCTGTGAGTGTAGTGGGTGCTTTACTTGTATCTATGTGCTGTGTATATTTTGTCCTTTTGTCCTCTCTCCCGGCGCTGCACAAACCCCCAATGTGGTTTCAGAGCCAAACTCTGAGTGCTACTTCAAGCGTGGTGATATCTCCCAGATATCCCAAATTATAATTTTGATAATAATTATTACCTTTAAAGGTTTTTATTCCCATGTTGGCCACTTGATAAGTTTAATATTTGTCTAAAATCTTTTAGCGTTTAAACTAATCATATCTAGCCAAAATACTCTATGTTCAAAGTAATCAGATCCAGCCCCTCACACCTACCCTACATGGAAGCACTCCGTTGGTTACGACGACGAGGGTTCCAGTTGATCCGATCAACGGAACAGCCTGCTCGTGAAATTATCGTGTAAGTGGCTGAGCACTCCACAGACACGTGTACCCTTGGGGATATTCAGCTTGACACAGAGAGTGACAAGGCCGGCCCTTTGAAATACAGGTACACCAGAAACAGGAAGTAAGAGCGAGAGAAAGTTGTGGTGAAAGAGTACAGCAGGGATCACCACCATCCCTGCCGGAGCCTCGTGGAGCTTTAGGTGTTTTCGCTCAATAAACACTCACAACGCCCTGTCTGGGAATCGAAACCGCGACCCTACGACCGCGAGTCCGCTGCCCTAACCACTGGGCCATTGCGCCTCCACACCTACCCTACAATGTTCTAAAAATAACACAATCACATCATTGAACTCTCAGAGCTACAAGATAATGCATGGTTAATTCAAAACCATGTGAATAAATGAGCATTGCATTTGACTGAGAAATCTGAATGTTAAAGCTACTCGCTGCTCTATCTTCATGAGGTTGAATTCATCACTAACCTGAAATGACTTCAACCCCATGAAGTGAGATAGGCACCATCATGTATAGAGCTGACCAAGTCCATCAGAGCCTCTCTGTCGCTGATGGTCCTGTGACGTCAAGCCTCTGGAGATCTTTCCCCGATAATGTTCAGCCATCTCGTGCATGGCAGGGTTAATAATAACAAAGTTATTTAAATAAATTACTCCTTTACTTGTTTCGGTCACTTGACTGTGGCCATGCTGGAGCACTGCCTTTAGTCGAGCAAATCGACCCCAGGACTTATTCTTTGTAAGCCTAGTACTTAGTCTATCAATCCCTTTTGCCGAACTGATAAGTTACAGGGATGTAAACACACCAACATCGGTTGTCAAGCGATGTTGGGGGGGGGTCAAACACAGACACACAAACATATACACACACATACATATATATATATATATATATATATATATATATATATATACATACATATACACGACGGGCTTCTTTCAGTTTCCATCTCCCAAATCCACTCACAAGGCTTTGATCAGCCTGTGGCTATAGTAGACACTTGCCCAAGGTGCCACGCAGTGGGATTGAACCCGGAACCATGTGGTTGGTAAGCAAGCTCCTTACCACACAGCCACCCCTATGCCTAAATTCATTATTTTTCAAAAATTAATTGAAACAGGCTGGATGTTTCAACAGAACCATATTAATAACAAAATGGTTAAACAGACATGAATGCAGTATATATTTTCTTTGTACTCTGAGAATAATAGATTGACCTGAAATGTTTGATGGTTTGTTGTCCACTAGAAGACAAATATTTCCTCATTCCTCTCTCCGAGAAGAGAGCCATGCCATAATGGGCTAGACCTAATTTGCATAATATGGAAACTAGTTTGGTTGTTACTACTACATTCTGGTTTGTGCTTGACTTAATCTTAGCTTAATTTTATCTTTTACTCGTTTTAATCTTTGGACTATGGCCATGCTGGGGCACCAATTTTAAGGCGCAGGAGTGGCTGTGTGGTAAGTAGCTTGCTTACCAGCCACATGGTTCCGGGTTCAGTCCCACTGCGTGGCATCTTGGGCAAGTGTCTTCTGCTATAGCCTCGGGCCGACCAATGCCTTGTGAGTGGATTTGGTAGACGGAAACTGAAAGAAGCCCGTCGTATATAAGTATGTATATATATATATATATATGTGTGTGTGTGTGTGTGTCTGTGTTTGTCCCCCTAGCATTGCTTGACAACCGATGCTGGTGTGTTTATGACCCCGTTACTTAGCGGTTCGGCAAAAGGAGGCCCATAGAATAAGTACTGGGCTTACAAAGAATAAGTCCCGGTGTCGAGTTGCTCGATTAAAGGCGGTGCTCCAGCATGGCCGCAGTCAAAATGACTGAAACAAGTAAAAAGATAAAAAGATGAAGTACCTTCTTTTCTACTATAGTAGGGTATGACGGCGATTTATATACAATGGTCGAGCGACATAACTGATGGAATGTATAGGAAATTCATCGCTAAAGATAAAATATCTGTCATACTTGTGTAAAACTTTTTTTTTTATCATGAGACACTACCTTTTACTGAACTTTGGAGCTTTGAGCTTGTGGTTACGGTTTCAAACTCAATAACTGGCAATTGTGCCTTTAACGGGGTCCGTTCGTATCACAAGCTTTCATAAATTGTGGTTTCTCTCCCGCCTCCTTTCTCCCAAGTCTCGAGGTCCTGTAAATAGGACATGGACACTGTATTTCTCCCTTTAGCTCTTAAATAAAGTGTCTTTTGTAGATTTTGCTCAAGCATAGTCGAGCAAGCTCTTTCGACGATTTCTGAGAAGCCATCGCCAACACCTCCACCGTCTTATTCTAGCTGTTGTCTCATTCATCGCGGTTTTGTTCCGGAGATATCTTGGAACTTTTTTCTATTTCTGTTTATATTACTCCCCCTAATTGAGTTTATAATTTAGTGAGAAATGGGATTCATTTATTAGTCTGGGAAGAGCATATTACATTGATTTTCTTATAAAGAAAAATACGATAAGGAATTCAAATTCGGTCAGGGGTGTGTGTGTGTGCAAAACGGGAGCTAACTCTGCATTTAAAAGTTACCTCCCTTACATATCATGACATTTTATTGTTTTAATCATTTATCTGTGTTCATTCTCTTTCAGGGCAATTACGTGCCAGAAAATGAAGATTTTCTTGATTTGCAAAAAGCAGACTACGATTTGATTTTGGCCATGAGTTTGACTAAATGGATTCATCTAAACTGGGGAGACGCTGGCTTGAAGAGATCTTTCCGTAGAATGTACCGGCAACTAAAACCCGGAGGAAAACTCATTTTAGAACCACAAGCTTGGGGCTCCTATAAAAAACGCAAATGGATATCGGTAAGTCCCTTTCCGCTTTTCTTTCGTTTCTTTTTCTCTTTTGTAATTTGGTTTGTGAATTCGTGTTGAAACAGATTTTGTTGTATCTTGGGAAAGTCATTATGCCAATAATAATAATAAATATATACACTGGTTAGATTCCATTCCTTTCCCTCTCTCTCTTTCGGAGAGGCACTGAGCAGCTATACGCACACATACACACTCGGCAGTAACTTCCACCTACCGACTTCAATTACAAAGCTTTGGTCGACTCGGGGCTATAGCGGAAGACACCTGCTCTTGGTTTGTTATTTAACCAACCAACTAATCGATTATTAGATTAATCATTCAGTTTAATAAGTCCTTTTCTTGCTATTCACAACTTCTTCAATGACATACTCCTCCTACACTAGGTCAGCTTCAAGTCTTACAGCATGGTTTCATTTAATACATCAACGTCTTGTTATAATTGTTTTCTCTCTTATTTGCCGTAGAAGATGGCTGTTATCAATTGAAATTGCGTGTATATTATATTTGTGTGAAGTCTCTTTCTCTTTTCTTTTCCTCTCTCACTATCTTACCTCTCCATTGCTTCTTCTGCCTCTGCCCTCCACCACTTTTTCTCTCCCACTGCCATGTGACCTGTGACCATTCCCTTTTCTCTTTCCAATTTCCTTTTTTTGCTTGACCAGTGACTTGTTCAATCATACTTCTCCAGCCTCTCACATTCTTTACTTTCAACAAAAAAAAAAAGATTTTGTGAATGAAACAAATTTATAAGCCAAAAGAGTGTTTGCTTGGAAAGCGCAAAAGGTATTATAACAATAATAGAAATAACTATATGAAAACTCATTAAGGCCATCAAAACTCTATTAATACATGTTTATAAAACTTATCACTTAAACGCTAGAGCTGTACCTTCCCAATAGTACCTCTTTATGGATAGCTGTACCTCCCAGTGGTATGTAAAAAGCATCCACTACACTCTTGAAGTGGTTGGCATTAGGAAGGGCATCCAGCTGTAGAAACGCCAGATCAGATTGGAGCCTAGTGCAGCTTCCTGGCTTCCCAGACCCCAGTCGAAGCGTCCATCCCACACCAGCATGGAAAACGGACGTTAAATGATGATGATGAAAGGTTCATTTTCCCACCATTTACTCAGATGTGTGTCAGTCTTAGGACCTCATCAGTGAAGAGTTCTTTTCATCTTTCCATTTCCCATTTGCAGTCCTATAGGACATTTTCCATTGCATTACTTCTATAAACATCTTGTCTTGTCTCAGTGCACCATGACCTTTATTTTGTTTATATGTTTTACATTTATACCTGTGTCATATTTGTTTCTGTCACATTCATCAACATTCACTTAATATTGCCAACAGTGTTTCACTGTTGATGCCACCAAAAATTAATAATATTATCATTAAATATCGAAATCGATCAACATCAATGGAATTTGTGGTTGTGATACCAGTGCCGGTGGCACGTAAGAGAACCATCTGAACGTGGCCGTAGCCAGCACCGCATCACCTGGCCTCCGTGCCGGTGGCACGTAACAAACACCATCCGATCGTGGCCGTTGCCAGCCTCACCTGGCCTCCGTGCCAGTGGCATGTAACAAACACCATCCGACCGTGGACGTTTGCCAGCCCCGTCTGGCACATAAAAAGCACCCTCTACACTCACGGAGTGGTTGGCGTTAGGAAGGGCATCCAGCCGTAGAAACATTGCCAGATCTGACTGGGCCTGGTGCAGCCTTCGGGCTTCCCAGACCCCAGTTGAACCGTCCAACCCATGCTAGCATGGAAAGCGGACGTTAAACGATGATGATAATGATGATTAAAGGCGTGAAATTGTAATGATTTCTTTTGGCGATAACTAACAAGGAACAAGCATGACCATGTCTTGTGACTTTTCCTTTGTTGTGCTTCTGTTTAATTTTTGAAACTTATTCATTTAAACTATATTTTGGACAAGTTGATATTTCTAGAAAATAATTCTCTCTTAAACAATTTTGTTTGTTCTTTCAGGAAAACATTCGGAAAAACTTCCAGAACATACATTTAAAACCTGACAATTTTGCAGAATATCTAATTGAACAAGTTGGCTTTTCACGTTACGAAGTCATAGATGTCCCTTTCAACCGGGCAAAAGGTAAGCTGCAGTGCATGATATATACAAGTCTGGTATGTTGCTTTGAAGTTCAGTTGGGGGCAACTGATATATTACTTAGAGATAACGATTTGGGAATTTTTCACTCATAATTGTTTCCATTATCATATCATCATAGGTACAGCCATAGCTGTGTAGTAAGAAAGGCGGCGAGTCGGCAGAAATGTTAGCACGCCGGTCGAAATGCTTAGTGGTATTACGTCTGCCACTACGTTCTGAGTTCAAATTCCTTGAGGTTGACTTTGCCTTTCATCCTTTCGGGGTCGATTAAATAAGTACCAGTTACGCACTGGGGTCGATATAATCGACTTAATCCGTTTGTCTGTCCTTGTTTGTCCTCTCTGTGTTTAGCCCCTTGTGGGTAGTAAAGAAATAAGTATTTTGCCTGTCGCTACGTTCTGAGGTTGACTTTGCCTTTCATCCTTTCGAAGTCGATAAATTAAGTACCAGTTGCACACAGGGGGCGATGTAATCGACTTAATACCTTTGTCTGTCCTTGTTTGTCCTCTCTGTGTTTAGCCTCTTGTGGGTAGTAAAGAAATAGCTGTGTAGTAAGAAGTTCACATCCTGACCACATGGTTCCACGTTCAGGAACCATGTGTCTTGTTTTCAAAAGTTTTGAATTAAAATCTTCCACCAAGCCTTAGACACAATTTATGTTCCCTAATACTAGCTTAATGATAACAAAGTTATTTTATTAAATTCTTTGTTATATTTAAAATGAATTGAAAGGAACACAGAGCATCTCAAAATAAATACGGTAATGAAAGGGTTAAAGGTTGATGATGGTGATATATATTAACCCTTTCGTTACTGTATTTATTTTGAGATGCTCTGTGTTTCTTTCAATTATTTTAAATATAACAAAGAATTTAGTAAAATAACTCAGTTATCATTAAGCTAGTGTTAGGTATATAAATTGTGACTAAGGTTTGGTGGAAGATTTTAATTCAAAACTTATGAAAACAAGACATTTGTACTACAGAGCCAGAGTCGGTTTTGGCCGGGTTGGTAACGAAAGGGTTAAATATAACAAGGAATTTAGTAAAATAACTTAGTTGTCATTAAGCTAGTGTTGGGAACACAAATTGTGACTAAGGTTTGGTGGAAGATTTAAATTCAAAACTTATGAACACAAGACATTTGCACTACAGAGCCAGAGTCGGTTTTGGCCGGGTTGGTAACGAAAGGGTTAAATATAACAAGGAATTTAGTAAAATAACTTAGTTGTCATTAAGCTAGTGTTGGGAACACAAATTGTGATTAAGGTTGGTGGAAGATTTAAATTCAAAACTTATGAACACAAGACATTTGTACTACAGAGCCAGAGTCGGTTTTGGCCGGGTTGGTAACGAAAGGGTTAAATATAACAAGGAATTTAGTAAAATAACTTAGTTGTCATTAAGCTAGTGTTGGGAACACAAATTGTGATTAAGTTTGGTGGAAGATTTAATTCAAAACTTATGAACACAAGACATTTGTACTACAGAGCCAGAGTCGGTTTTGGCCGGGTTGGTAACGAAAGGGTTAAATATAACAAGGAATTTAGTAAAATAACTTAGTTGTCATTAAGCTAGTGTTGGGAACACAAATTGTGATTAAGGTTTGGTGGAAGATTTAAATTCAAAACTTATGAACACAAGACATTTGTACTACAGAGCCAGAGTCGGTTTTGGCCGGGTTGGTAACGAAAGGGTTAAATATAACAAGGAATTTAGTAAAATAACTTAGTTGTCATTAAGCTAGTGTTGGGAACACAAATTGTGATTAAGGTTTGGTGGAAGATTTAAATTCAAAACTTATGAACACAAGACATTTGTACTACAGAGCCAGAGTCGGTTTTGGCCGGGTTGGTAACGAAAGGGTTAAGATGCTAAAGCAAATACAGTGGGTCTGAACCAGAAATCATGTGGCTGAGAAGCAAACTTCTTCATCACACGGCCATCTGATGACATCATTGATGTGAATATACAGTTTATTGAGTAGTTTGGATGAAACAGATTTTGTTGACTACACCAATCCTAGTCACAAAAGTGTGTGAAATTGTGATGGTAGGTGATGGCAGTGATAGAATGAGTGCCAGGCTTAACAAATAATAAGTACTGGGGTTGATTCATTCAACTAAAATATTCAAGACAGTGCCCCAGCATGGCTGTAGTCTAATGATTGAAACAGGTAAATGACAAAAGATAATATTCTTTACCCTTTACCATAAGAATGAATGGATCTTTTCCTTTTGAACGGCAGATGTCAACACAATTTCTAGTTAACTAAACACTTTTAAACTTTGTATACTGGTAGAATGTGTTTATAAAACATCATTTTCTCTTGGTTTTATTGAGAAAATTCTATAGTTTGTAAGATATTTCGTCTGAAAATCCGAGCATTTCGGCAATTTTAACCAATCGATTACCTCCATTCAACTAAAATCATTTGCTGCGTCTAAAACTGAGACAACATCCTGTAACTAACCCTAAACCTCCCCCCTAACCCTAACTTTTTTTTTCTTAATTGTTAAATTAATTTAATTCCATTGCTTTATTTTTTTTTTACACGCGTAACAATTAAGACAAAAAAATTTAGGGTTAGGGTTAGTTACAGGATGTTGTCTCAGTTTTAGACGCAGCAAATGATTTTAGCTCAAAAGAGAGCATAGGATTGGTTAAAATTCGAGAAATTAAACTACGTTAAACAAACAAATTACAATTTTCTCAAGAAAGCCAAGAGAAAAAAATGTTTTATTTTGACACATTCTACCAGTATACGAAGTTTTAAAGTGTTTAGTTAACTAGAAATTGTCTGCCGTTCAAAAGGAAAAGATCCGAATGAATAAAAATTAGTCAATGAGTTCTTTATCTAGTTAACTTTTTGCAGTGAATATTTTAATTATTTTTATATTTTGTTTTCTTTCCTTTTTAGGTTTCCAGCGGCCAATTTTCCTCTTTCACAAAGATCCTCTCCCCTCATCGTCACATCTTTCATACCATGGTGAGATTAATGCTCAAGAGACATCCAGTGCTAGAGTGAGTTCATCTGCTACAGCTGGCCACGAATGCGAAATGTACGATGCCACAAAAAGCTCTATCACAACTACAGAGCAGTCAACAGCGCCATCATCTAGCGGATCTTCGAATGAATGTGGAAACAAAATCCCCAATCTACGCGAAGCTGCTCCAGCTGGCCAGGAATCCGAAATGTACGATATCACAAAAGGCTCTGTTACGAGTACAGAGCAATCATCAGTATCATTTAGTGGACCTTCTAATGTATGTGAAAATACAACCCCTTCTCCGAGTCATGCTGCTACAGACATTTCTAGCTCCCTACTTTTAACCACACATTCTACCCGCGTTCAAAATAATGGGACTGATAAGGTCCCTCAGGGTCTGCTTAAATCTCCTTCACAGTCAGCAGAACCAAAGTCAACAACACCATCTTCTTCCTCTGCCACCACTTCTCTCTCTTCATCATCAGCATCAGACCCAGCAGCCCCAACAACAGCAGCAGCAGCAGCAGCATCATCATCGCCATCATCCACATTGTCATTACCATCATTACCACCACAACCACAACCATCACCACCATCATCATTGCAAACTTCTCTTTCGTCTACATCAGATTCTTCAGTGTTGATACCATCATCCACCATCACCGCCACTACTAACAACAGCAACCACATCGACAATGATACCTCCTCCTCCTCTTCCACCTCTCTTTTAAACTCTACGGACATCTGAAAGGGGCAAGACGGCCCTTAAACTAAGAGATCAATGAACATTAAATTTTTGAGAAAAAAATTTTTTTAACTTCTCTCTCTTTCCATCTCTCTTTCATTCTCACTCTCACTCTCTCTCTCTCAGAACATTTTCTTTAATTTTATTTTTGAAATGTTACAAATTTTAATCTATATTTTTTTTTTCTCCTTGATCTGTTTGAAATTTTATTGTTAGTTGTTCCAGTTAGCATGGCCTTCCTGCCACCTCTCTCTCTCTCTCTCCTTCTCTTTTATATACTTGACATCTCATTCTCTCGATCTCCCACTCTCTCTTTCTTTCTCTTTCTCTCTCTCTCTCCCCGTCTCTCTCTTTCTCTCAATTATAATTACAGCAAGCTGGGTTTAAGTGATAAAGGCAGCTACGTGAATATCCTTGGAGCAAACTTGTGTTGGCTGACACAGGAGTTTTTGGATGTTGTTTTACTTCCTTCCCTACTGCCAGATGATTCAAGCGTTCAATTTCTCCTGTTTATGAAATTTTTCTTTCTGCCCCTTCCCTCCCCAACCCAAAGAGTTTAACACTCAAAAGATTTAAAGAAGCAGGATTAAGATTCTTAAATCTGACGAAAGAAAGCCTGTCTGTAATTCCGTTCATCAAAGATTCACAGCCAAAAATAGTATATTTTTCTTTCTCTTTTTTTGTTTTTTTTTTCTTCCTTCAGTTCCATGTTCGTTACAGTTTAATTATTAATATTTACCAGTTATATAAGGTGGTGAGCTGGCAGAATTGGTAAACACCCCAAGCAAAATGCTTGGCAGCATTTCATCCATCTTTATGTTCTGAGTTCAAATTCCGCCAGGGTTAACTTTGCCTTTCATCCTTCCGGGGGGGTCAATGAAACCAGTACTAGTACCAGTTGACCACTGGGGTCGATGTAATCAACTTACCTACCTTCCCTGAAATTACTGGTCTTGTGCAAAAAATTTAAAATCAATATGTACCAGTTTATGTACAATCTTAATTTTAATTATTTTCTTTTCATCCCTTTCAAGCAATTTCCCCCTTATGCCTGAATAAGCCATTCTGATGTTTTTCTTTCAATGCTCTATGCAAGAAGTAAGCTCCCAGAGAGCCTAGTTGGTGACCCCCTGCCCTCCTCTTTCAGTTCTCCTGTTGAAGCCATTTCGTTTCAGGACACGACTGTCTTTCAGAAGGATATGAACATTACACCATTCCATTTGTCCTTCATTATAAACCTGAGGCCTTGTGCACATGTAAGAAATCATCATTATTGTTGTTGTTGTTGTTATGGCAGTACATATAATAAAATTGGAATGATGCAGAGATTGTTATTATTGTTTTTATTTTTCCTCAGAACGTTCAGTCTTGTTTGTTCTGGTAGATTCTGTGAGAGCGGACAGCAGCCTGCTGCCAGAGGTCTCACGGTTTCTTTCCACACATTATAAGCTTTGATAGGAGCAGCACTCCGTCGGTTGCGACGATGAGGGTCCCAGCTGATCCGATCAACGGAACAGCTTGCTCGTGATATTAACGTGCAAGTGGCTGAGCACTCCACAGACACGTGTACCCTTAACGTAGTTCTCGAGGAGATTCAGCGTGACACAGAGAGTGACAAGGCTGGCCCTTTGAAATACAGGTACAAGAGAAACGGGAAGAAAGAGCGAGAGAAAGTTGTGGTGAAAGAGTACAGCAGGGTTCACCACCACCCCCTGCCGGAGCCTCGTGGAGCTTTAGGTTTTTTCGCTCAATAAACACTCACAATGCCCGGTCTGGGAATCGAAACCGCGAGTCCGCTGCCCTAACCACTGGGCCATTGCACCTCCACAATATGTACCAGTTTTTGATACTTGGTTGTTAATTATCGTGTGAGACATTCAACATCAGTACCAATTTCAAAATCCTAGCTGTCCCCAGCAGAGCAGTTTTTTTGGGCTTTCTCTGCTCTCATGTCAATTCCAATTTCTTTGACATATTTTCTTGAACTTGGTCGTTTGTGCTCTGAGTGTCCCAATCTAATATTATTATTGATAAGGTGGCAAGCTGGCAGAATCATTAGCGTGCTGGGCAAAATGCTTAGCAGTAATTCACCTGTTGCTATGTTCTGAGTTCAAATTCCGCCGAGGTCGACTTTACCTTTGTTGATGTAATTGACTTATCCCCCCTCCAAAATGGCTACTCTTGTGGGATAATTTGAAACCATTATTATTATTATTATTATTATTAGTCAAGATGAAGAGCGCGATTTGATTGTAAGATATTTTATAGGCGCAGGAGTGGTTGTGTGTGGTAAGTAGCTTGTTTACCAACCACATGGTTCCGGGTTCAGTCCCACTGCGTGGCACCTTGGGCAAGTGTCTTCTACTATAGCCTTGGGCCGACCAAAGCCTTGTGAGTGGATTTGGTAGACGGAAACTGAAAGAAGCCCGTCATATATATGTATATATATGTGTGTGTGTGTTTGTGTGAGTGTGTTTGTCCCCCTAGCATTGCTTGACAACCGATGCTGGTGTGTTTACGTCCCCGTTACTTAGCAGTTCGGCAAAAGAGACTGATAGAATAAGTACTGGGCTTACAAAAGAATAAGTCCCGGGGTCGAGTTGCTCGATTAAAGGTGGTGCTCCAGCATGGCCGCAGTCAAATGACTGAAACAAGTAAAAGAGTAAAGAGAGTATTAGTTGAACAATATTTCAACAGTATGTCTGTCTTTGTCAAGTTTAATTATTATTATTCAAGTGGCTGTGTGGTAAGTAGCTTGCTTACGAACCACATGGTTCCGGGTTCAGTCCAACTGCATGGTACCTTGGGCAAGTGTCTTCTTCTATAGCCTTGGGCCGACCAAAGCCTTGTGAGTGGATTTGGTAGATGGAAACTGAAAGAAGCCCGTCATATATATGTATCTATGTGTGTGTATATGTTTGTCCCTCCCAACATCGCTTGACAACCGATGCTGGTGTGTTTATGTCCCTGTCACTTAGCGGTTCGGCAAAAGAGACCGATAGAATAAGTACTGGGCTTACAAAGAATAAGTCCCGGGGTCAAGTTGCTCGATTTAAGGTGGTGCTCCAGCATGGCTGCAGTCAAATGACTGAAACAAGTAAAAGAGTAAACGATTTGTGTGGACTGTTAATTAGACCAGCTGCCAACTGCTCACCTTTTTCATCCGAGGTTGCATAAGCAGGTTGTCCTGATCTGGATGCGTTGTTCACATGAGCCCATTGTCTCGAACTTGTTAACAAGTGACTTGATGTTCCTGGCCTGAGCCATGTGAATATGAAATTCTTCACTGAGGTGACAACTTGCTTTAGCTGCATTTGAGCCACACTGATAGTAATGTGGGATAGCAGCAATTCATTGATTCTGATTCAGTCTAAAAGCCATGTTCCTCGAAGACAAACCTGCGATAATTATACAATACTATAGTACAATACAATGAATGCACAGTAAAATATGAATCGGGTGAAACTTTCTGAACACCCTGTATATATATATAGATATATATATATATACACACATACACACACACATGATGGGCACACACACATACGTCAATGTCATCAGCGCCCTTCCATGCACATAAACGCTCTCACATACACACGCATACACAACTTCGTTTTGGGATTACCACTACTTTATTATCTCCCCTTCTTCCTAACTTTCCTGTGTAACCCCTCTGTCTGGCATTTTCCATGATAGATCACTAGCCACTATACCATTTTCTATTTTCTCTCCCTGTTTATTTTTGTGTTCCTTTCTGTTGAAGAGCATAGGCTCAAAACGTAAAAGACTTTCTCACTTCCCAAGCGTTAAACTAATACATCTGTTGTTTACACACCCATCTTTGTCTTTTGTTTCTTTTTGTAAATTCTCACCATATGATGGGCTGCTTTCAGTTTCATCTACCAAATCTACTCAACGAAGCTATGGTCCACTCAAAATGCTATGCATGTGAGTAATAGGTCAACTTCTTAATCACATAGCCAAAGATGACAATTTGTTCTCCTCCTCTGCAATCCTAACAGGGCCTCCACCTCATCAAGAAGCATACAACATTAGACAATCAACTCAACTCCTGTCAACTTGCAATGCCAAGCATTTCATTAAGTATTTAAGCTGGACACTTAATCCTAAGTGGTTTGCTTCTCCTCTAGAATAAACAACAGACATACTGGGAGTGTTAGATGATATACTTGTATTGTTTAGAATCAGATTGGGCGCTGGCATGGCTGTCTAGTTAAGATGTCTACTGTGCAACCAAATAGTTTTCAAGTTCAGTTTCAATGTCCTTTATCATATTTTTTACTTGTTTTGGGCATTTGACTGTGGCCATGCTGGAGCACTGCCTCAAAGGGTTTTAGTTAGATAGTTAGACAAATTAACCCCTGGACTTTTTTAAAGTCTGATATTTATTCGATCAGTCTCTTATGCCAAGCCACTAAGTTACAGAGATGTAAACACACCAACACCTGTTGTCAAGCAATGGTGAAGGACAAACAGACACACAGATATATACTGAGCGTGGTTGATGCCAGTGTCACCTGACTGACTCCTGTGCCGATGGCACATAAAAGGGCACCCACTACACTCCCAGAGTGGTTGGTGTTAGGAAGGACATCCAACCGTAGAAACCTTGCCAGATCAAATTGGAGTCAGGTGCACTCTCCTGGCTTGCCAGTCCTCAGTCAAACTGTCCAACCCATGCCAGCATGGAAAGCGGACATTAAATGATGATGATGATATATATGGTCGGCTTCTTTCAGTTTCTGCCTACCAAATCAACTCACAAGGTTTTGGTCAACCTTAGGCTATAGTAGAAGATACTTGCTCAAGATATCAGACAGTGGAACTGAACCTGGAACCATGTGGTTGGGAAGTCAGCTTCTTACCATAAACACCTGTGAATCCTGTTTTCGCAAATGCTTTCTACTAGAGCACTGACCCAACTTTGTGGGTGAATTTAATAGTCAGAGAGTACAAAATTCATCATATTCATTTGTGTGTGCGTACTTGAAGGTATGTGGCCTAGTGGTTATGGTGTTGCACTCACAGTCGCGAGGCCATAGTTTCAATTCCCAGACCAGGCAGTGCATTGTGTGTCTTGATCAAAACGCTTCATTTCACATTGCTCTGCAACCACTTCAACATCTGATGTGTGGCACACTGTGCTCATGAACAGGCAATGTCAATTTAGTGGAAGGAAGCAAGCTAGGAGTGGCTGTGTGGTAAGTAGCTTGTTTACCACCACATGGTTCCGGGTTCAGTCCCCACTGTGTGGCACCTTGGGCAAGTGTCTTCTACTATAGTCTCGGGCCGACCAAAGCCTTGTGAGTGGATTTGGTAGACGGAAACTGAAAGAAGCCCGTCGTATATATGTATATATATATATATATATATATAATATATATGCGTGTGTGTGTTTGTCCCTCTAGCATTGCTTGACAACCGATGCTGGTGTGTTTATGTCCCTGTTACTTAGCAGTTCGGCAAAGGAGACCGATAGAATAAGTACTGGGCTTACAAAAGAATAAGTCCCGGGGTCAAGTTGCTCGATTAAAGGCGGTGCTCCAGCATGGCCGAAGTCAAATGACTGAAACAAGTAAAAGAGCACTGTACAGCGCAAACATTTGATGACTAAGTAACCCTTGGAAGATTACCATAAAAGCTCCGGTTTGTTGTATGGGACTGTCATTTGATGTTAAGTGCTACTCTCAGAAGTCTTATGTTCTGTCCAGTTTTCTTTCTAGCGCCTATTGCAATAATAATGCATGGTGACAATATTTAGCTGGTTTCCTGTCTTGTTAGTTCAAGACAGGAAACCAGCTGGATGAGGACTTCAGAATTTATTTAAATCAGTAATTCTCAACCATTGTTCTGCCAATGGATCCTTTTTGGCTACTGTTCTATTCTGGTGGACCCCTAAAGCTATTCAATGTGTAAAAACTAGTTTTATAGAAGCAGATTATTTATCAAGAAATTATGGACCCCCTTATCCGTCATTTACAATGGGATAGTCTAGTCCATCACACAAATATGTACAAGGTGGTATGTAAAAGTTCCCGGACTAGTTATGTTTAATGAAAAATAACCTATCATCATCATCCTTTAATGTCCGTTCTCCATGCTAGCATGGGTTGGACGGTTTGACCGGTGATCTGGGAAGCCAGAAGGCTGCACCATGCTCCAGTCTGATTTGGCAGTGTTTCTACAGCTGGATGCTCTTCCTAACGCCAACCACTCCGAGAGTGTAGTGGGTGCTTTTACGAATCACCGCACTCACTACACTCTCGGAGTGGTTGGCGTTAGGAAGGGCCTAAATTTTAACATAAATCTCCTTTGAAATAGTCACTTTGCACAGCATTGCACTAGCACCAGCGTTCCTGCCACTTTTGGAATTTGGCCTGAAAGTTGTTTTCCGTTAGCGAGTCGAGGACCTTCTGTGATTCACTCTGGAGCTCAACAACAGTTTTAAAATGGTGACCTTTGAGCTGTACTTTTATCTTGGGGAAGAGACGGAAGACTGCAGGTGCTAAATCTGGTGAATAGGGCAGGTGCAGAAGCAATACCATGTTTTTGGCGAGAAACTCATGAGTGAGACATGGTAGATTGCTGCTGTAAAGAATCCAATTCTTCAGGCTCCACAGATCCAGTCACTTTCGCCAAATGTCCTCCCTTCATCCCTTAGCATTCAAACCGGTCATATCTGGCCAAAATATTTAACCTGTTTTATATTGAAACTGACCAGTTCGGCACCTCTCACCTCAGCCCTACCATGTCATTCTAAAACTAAAAAATCACATCACTGAAATCTCTAAACTACAAGATAATATGCATGATTAATTCAAAATAATATAAATTAACAAACATCACATTTGACAGAATAATCTGAACACTAAAGGGATAAACACTTCAAAACTTCACAGTAGAACTCTTGACTGACAGTCTGGCCCTGGGAGATGAATTTTTGATGCACAATACCACATTTCTGCAGGGTAGATCTTCTAGATCATCTTCCAAGAGTGTCCTTCCGCTTTTGAAGCGCTCGTGCTACTTGAAACATTGTGTAAAACCCATTGCCTCATCACCATAAGCTTGTCGAAGCATGTTCAATGTCTCTGTAGCAGACGTCCCAAGTTTAACACAAAATTTCACTTTGGCTCTTTGTTCCTGTCCATGACAAAATTGCAGACTTACAGCATACACATACTCTACTCTTTTACTTGTTTCAGTCATTTGACTGCGGCCATGCTGGAGCACCGCCTTTAATCGAGCAACTCGACCCGGGACTTATTCTTTTGTAAGCCCAGTACTTATTCTATCAGTCTCTTTTGCCGAACTGCTAAGTAACGGGGACATAAACACACCAGCATCGGTTGTCAAGCAATGCTAGGGGGACAAACACACACATGCATATATATATATATATATACATATATACGACGGGCTTCTTTCAGTTTCCGTCTACCAAATCCACTCACAAGGCTTTGGTCGGCCCGAGGCTATAGTAGAAGACACTTGCCCAAGGTGCCACACAGTGGGACTGAACCCGGAACCATGTGGTTGGTAAACAAGCTACTTACCACACAGCCACTCCTGCGCCTATCACACATGATCACAAAAACACAAACTTCACAACTTGTGAAGTAAACAGAGTGATGTCGCTCGACACACTGCCTCACGAAGGTCACTGCCAGCTCTCACTGCACACACAATCATGTGCTGCCATCTGTTGGCATACTAAAGAACTAGTCTGGGAACTTTTAGACACCACCTTGTTTATATATATATATATATATATATATATATATGGTGGTATTCCGTCGGTTACAACGACGAGTGTTCCAGTTGATCCGATAAACGGAACAGCCTGCTCGTGAAATTAACGTGTAAGTGGCTGAGCACTCCACAGACATGTGTACCCTTAACGTAGTTCTCGGGGAGATTCAGCGTGATACAGAGTGTGACAAGGCTGTCCCTTTGAAATACAGGTACTATAGAAACATTGAATGTTCATCATCTCACTTCCATTACACAGGAATTCATATGATTATTCAAGCAAAAAAAAGTTTTGTTTGTGATTTAAGGGCAATTTAGCTGTTGTTTCAGCATATCCCACGACCACCTGATATCTTCCTCGTTTCTTTGTCACGCTGATGTTTTTTTTTTAATATATTTTCATTATAAACGCATATAATGGAATAATAATGCACCAGGGGTGGCCCATTGCCGGATTGAAGCAAAAAATTCGGACTGATTATACTTTAAACTCTGATTTTTAAAACATTCGAGGAAGAATGGAACTTTTAGGATTTAGGAGTAGGATGAGCGCTTAGTAAATTTTTTTTAATGATTTAAAAAAAAATATATCGTATGAATTCCCGCGTGTAGAACAAATTCACACTTTTCTGAAAATTCCAAAAATAAAAGAGTTACGCGGGATTATACGGAGTGCTTAAACCAGAATTCCGCCTAAATTCCGCGGAAAATTTCATTGGAAATTATGAAAATTACGAGGAAACAAAATCACAGTGGGCTACATTTGTGTAAGTATGTCCTTAACCACACCCCAAATATAAGAGTCTCCCGGGAACTAAACTTATATCCAATTCTGGCGAAGGTAAAGAATACTTACACCCAGTGTTTAGGGTTAGGGTTACACCGAAAGCGAGTGGTGTGCGTATTCTTTACCTCCACCCCAATTCTTTCCTGTTAAATACATTTAAAACTTGTGCTTCGTTCATAGCGGACAATCGGTAGGAAAATATTCAAGAATTGCGTTAGGTTTAATTATAGATGCAATTAATTTCTTGTATATGTATAAAATTTTGGACATATACAGAAGGAGGAAATGGAAACTAGTTCACTCAGTATCAGTTGAAGTCAATCGAGAATTTTCTTGTATAGAATATCTTAGAATTATAAAATTAAACTACGTTAAACAAACGAAATAAAAATTTATCAAGAAAGCCAAGTGAAAATAATGTTTTCTTTTGACACATTCTACCAGTATACGAAGTTTTAAAGTGTTTAGTTAACTAGAAATTAAGTTGAAATCTGGCCTTCAAAAGGAAAAGATGCAAATTCCATTAGCAGTGAAGTGCTACATATGAATCAGATATAGTATACAAAAAACATTTAATGAATAAAAGCAGAGAAAAAAAAATTACCGTTAGCAGAGCGTAGTTTCGATCTACGGACCTCTGGGTTATGGGCCCAGCACGCTTCCACTGCGCCACTCTGCTACAACGATATCCGAGTGTCTAATTTAGCTATATATAGCCATTAAAGCTAATATCACTGTTTTGTCTAATAAAGCACGTAGCATGATGGAGTTACATTATTTTCCATGATACCCGTTTTTACAGCAATGTGGTGAACACAAAGACATCGACATATTTAATGATTCGTTCCTTTATAGTAAATACACACATGCAAGTTCCCATTTATACGTTTCCTCGCCTCTTTGTCTTCTAACGTTTCCGTACACACGTAGCTGTGATCTTTCAACCTTCGCTTTCCCTTTATGCCGACAAGTCAATTAAAATTGCTCAGTAATTAACGAAGTATGGAGCACTACTGCTTGCAGATGACGTCTCCGAAATCCTTTATGAAAATATATATCAGTAAACACCAAAACAATAATTTAAAGTAATGCTGAAATTAATGTGTAAAATACGATCACAAAACAGTTTTGTTTGAATAAGTATGTCATCCCCCGCGACTTTTGTCTCATCACAACTTTCAGAAAAATGGATATTTTTTAATAAAATTTTCTACAAATATTTCTCAGATAGTATAGATGGTGATCTGTTACGATTATACCGGAATTTAATGAGGAAAAAAAAAATTGATGTGGTAAGTAGCTTGCTTACCAACCACATGGTTCCAGGTTCAGTCCCACTGCGTGGCACCTTGGGCAAGTGTCTTCCACTATAGTCTCGGGCCGACCAAAGCCTTGTGAGAGGATTTGGTAGACGGAAACTGAAAGAAGCCCGTCGTATATATGTATATATATATATATATATATGTGTGTGTGTGTGTGTGTGTGTGTGTGTGTGTGTGTTTGTGTGTCTGTTTGTCCTCCCAACATCGCTTGACAACCGATGATGGTGTGTTTACGTCCCCGTTACTTAGCGGTTCGGCAAAAAGAGACCGACAGAATAAGTACTAGGCTTACAAAGAATAAGTCCTGGGGTCGATTTGCTCGACTAAAGGCGGTGCTCCAGCATGGCCGCAGTCAAATGACTGAAACAAGTAAAAATAAGAAGAGAAAGAGATGGGCGCGAAACACACATATACTGACTCATTACACATCACAAATTTTGAAAAAAAAAAATTTGAAGTTTCGTTTTGTAGGCATGTAATGTGTATCGATATGAGTTCGAGCCCACCGATTTCTTTTGTTTGTTTTTTTTCGCTTTAGCCTCCTATATAATCGTAATTTACATAATTTGAAAGGTGTTTGTAGAAAATTACGTTAAAAAAACTTCTTTTTTTCTCTGAAAGTTATGAGGAAACGGGAGTTCGTGATGGGGGATGGTCATATTTGTAGTTAATATTCTTAGGTTCCGAAATGAAGGGGAAAAAAAAACAAAAAAACTTTCGAAATTCAAAAATAGCCTGATTTCTTTACGCACCTGAGCAATCATGTGCTCCTGGACGCGCGAAAGAACATTCTTTTCTAAAGGCGTTATAACCGTGACCATCACGTCTTATAAAAACGTTTCAAATGCGACCATCCCGTCTTTTTTTTAAAGCGCTCCAAACGTAACTCTCTCACGTTTCAATTATATCCATTTAATATTTCTAATGTGTTCCATCCATGATTATCTCGCGTTCCAAATGTGGCCATCACGTCTTTTTTTAAAGCGCTCCAAACGTAACTCTCTCTAGTTTCAATCATATCCATTTAATATTTCTAATGTGTTCCATCCATGATTATCTCGCGTTCCAAATGTGACCATCACGTCCTTCTCTTAAGTCCAGATTTCCATCACGTCACACTTTCCTATTAAAAACAAAAAAACACATTGGATAATGTACCCTGGGGCATATGCGATACACGAAAAGTCATAAACCAGGATGAATATAAGTAGAATGCTTTTTGGTAAAAGGTTTACAGCATCAGAGCCGATCTGGATTAACAACAAACTCATCCCAGCTAACGAAGAATTTTCTACACCAGGGGTTCTCAACCATTTTTTATATACGGATCCCTTTGGTTGCTATTTTATTTTGGTGGAGTCCCCTTGCCATTCGATTATTTAAAAACTTCTTTTAAAATTCCTATTTTGTCTTTCACACATTAACTTGTGTGAGTTGAATTATGTAAAATGTTAGAGAAAGAACCCTAGCTATTCCTTGCAATACATATCACTACATACATCTAATGCAAATTTTTTTCAGGGCCCTTAGAATACTATTGTGGATCCCCAATTTATTATCTTGTTGCGTGGACCTCTCAAAATCTTATATGGACCCTTAGGGTTTATATGGATCCCGGTTGAGAATCACTGCTCTATACGATCACTCGATCGCGTAGAAATAAAAAAATAGAGAAATCCGTCTGCAGAACACCTTCTAATTCATTAAAATTTGAATTGATCGGTCTATTGCATTGTAGTTGTTATTGTTACAGGTGTTTAACCCCTGGTCAGCCTTGTTCCAGCGGAGCTCTGTGATAAAAAAGCATTCCAGTAACGATTTTACTGTTGTTTCTAGCAGACCACGTAGAGGATTCAGCATTACTTATGGAAGTGTCTCCTTCCCACCACCACCGCCGCCGCCTTTGTTTCCCCATGACTTTCTAAAAAAGTTATGTCGGGAAAAGTTCGGCATTTTTTTTTTAAGAATTTCGGATATTTTCCTGCTCCCCTCCCCGTCCGTTTCCGTTTCATTTTGCCCAGGAAAAATTCTCTGAACGAAATCTTTGTGCCAAGATAAGAACAATGTTCACACTTTAATAATTTTTGTAGTGGATTTGGTTGACGGAAACTGAAAGAAGCCCATCGTATATATGTATATATATATATATATATATATATATATGTATGTGTGTGTGTTTGTGTGTCTGTGTTTGTCCCCCTCAACATCACTTGACAACCGATGCTGGTGTGTTTACGTCCCCGTTATCTAGCGGTTCGGCAAAAAGAAACCGATAGAATAAGTACTAGGCTTACAAAGAATAAGTCCTGAGGTCGATTTGCTCGACTATAAAGGCGGTGCTCCAGCATGGCCGCAGTCAAATGATTGAAACAAGTAAAAGAGTATGTACTTCTCTCATTATTATGCTGGCAAATTCGTATACTGGACAAAATGCTTAGAGACATTTCTTCCGGCTTTGCATCCTGAGTTCAAATTCCGCCGAGGCCACCTTTGTCTTCCATCCTTTTTATAGTCCATAGAATAAGTACCAATTTAGCTCTGGGGTCGATGTAATTGATTAACGTAGCTAGTATGTGTGCCTTCAGTTTGTTGCCCTCGGGCCCCAGAAAACATACATATTGCCTACAGCAGATACAAATGTGGTGCCGCCTCCATAAAAATGTCACCCAGGGTGGACCGCTCCCCTCTAGCTTCACTAGTGATTGACTTACCCACTTTTTCTAAAAATTGCTGGCCTTGTGCCAAAATAAGAAATTATCATTAAACTGGCAAATTCAAGAGTTGGATAAAATACTTATTGGCGTTTCTCTGTAAATATACTGAGTTCAAATGTCACTGAGATTGACTTTGCCTTTCTTCCTTTTGGGGTTACTCTTTTACTTGTTTCAGTCAATTGACTGCGGCCATGCTGGAGCACCGCCTTTATAGTCGAGCAAATCGACCCCAGGACTTATTCTTTGTAAGCCTAGTACTTATTCTATCGGTCTCTTTTGCCGAACTGCTAAGTTACGGGGACATAAACACACCACCATTGGTTGTCAAGCAATGCTGGGGGGGGGGAAAAAAACACAAACGCACACACACACATATATATATATATCTTTTACTCTTTTACTTGTTTCAGTCATTTGACTGCGGCCATGCTGGAGCACCGCCTTTAGTCGAGCAACTCGACCCCTGGACTTATTCTTTGTAAGCCCAGTACTTATTCTCTTTTGCCGAACCGCTAAGTGACGGGGACGTAAACACACCAGCATCAGTTGTCAAGCAATGCTAGGGGGACAAACACAGACACACAAACACATACACACTCACATATATATATATACATATATACGACGGGCTTCTTTCAGTTTCCGTCTACCAAATCCACTCACAAGGCATTGGTCAGCCTGAGGCTATAGTAGAAGACACTTGCCCAAGGTGCCACTCAGTGGAACTGAACCCGGGACCATGAAGGTCGTACACAGATAAAGGTAGCTGCGGGCTGGATAGAAACATTAATGTGTATGAAAACGACAAAGATGGAAAAAAAAAATAATAATGGGAGGGGCACCAGTGCCCACCAACCGATAACCCCTCGATTTCCCTGTTCAATTCAAATCAATATAAATCAAAATTATAATCACAAAAATTCAAAAATTAAAATTTCAAATTAAAAAAATATATTTTTCATTATTCTTCGTCTTCCTCATCCAGGCCCCCAAGTAAGTTTTCTGCCGCCTGCAGGGAAGCCTGCATCGGCAGGCCCGGACCGAGGGAAACAAAATCTTCTTTGTTACAGGTCTTCCTGACCTCAATCAGTTCTTTCTGATTTATGACCTCTGCAGCCACCTGCGGAGGCCAACTTGGACAGTCTATACAGGCCGAGTCATATCGCTTTCGGTCTAGTAAACTGTCCAAGTATAACTCAACAGGCCCTTCCTTGAGATAGAAAATGACAACCTCTTCCTCACAGAGAGCGGTCTCATCCTGCTCTGTCAGAGGCACAATTCCCACTGACAGAGCCTCTCGCTCCGGTGGCACACGTCCCAGGTTCAGTTGGCAGCACAGCGACATCCGCTGAACGTCTCCTGTTTTTCTTCTTCCTCTTTTATCTTCTTCTTTTGGTTGCGGGAGTCGGGGCCTCAGGTGGCACATCAAAAGGGTCCTCCTCCTCTCCTGCAACCTGCACGTCTCCTGGTGAGCAACCACCGTTGCTCACCTTTCTCTTCCTTCTTATTGAGGTATCGACCTCAAAGACTTCCTCCATTACTCCCTGCAATGGGAGAGCAGAGGGCACCTTCCCTTTTTCCTGCTCCGGAGCCTTACCACAGCCCCGGGGGCAGTCCTTCTTGACATGGCCTGCTTCCGGCACAAGTGACACTTGGGAGGAGGGGGGCGACCCTCCAGAATCCCTGGATACATGGAGCCAGCCATCCTCAAAAAGTCGGGGAAGGTCATTTTGCCTGCGGCTACTGGGGTCCACAGGGTCAAAGTTGCCTTTGCACCCTCCCAGTTGACCGCAGGCGTCACTCTTACATTTAAGAGCCTGCTATCCCCCAGGATCTGTCGGATGGTATCTCCTATCCAATCTGCCTCTATGCCTGGGGGTAGCCCACATACCCAGGCTCTCATTACCTTCCTCCTGCAGTACGACGGGAGGAACAAAATTTCCTTTCCCTCCAAAGGCTGACTTGCAAAATTGCAATCCTCCTCTGTGGTGTTAAACAGCAACCACACCGTTGCATGCCTGACACCCCGGGATATATATTTTACAGGGGACAAATAGTCTTTTAATTCTTTTTCAATGGTTTGTTTAGGGAAGATGGTGATGGTATCAAGAACTTTAGAGTAAGTTCTAACCACCACCGTCCTCTTTCCATACCTTTTAACCACTGTTTGGGTGGGACAATCTCCCACTCCAAAGCAGTGGTCTTATTTTTTATCATTTTATCTGCCATGCCGATAAAACACAGTTCAAACAAGGAAAAAAGTCACTCAACCAAAAACAACAAAAAGTCTTTGAACACAATAAAAATAAAAACACAGTTCAACTAAAATTGGAAGAAAAAAAATACTAGTCCAACTAAAATTGTTCAGCAAAAGGAAAGAAAGACAGCAGATCAGAAAAATAAATAAATATTGTACAATTCTCCACGGTAGAAAATAAAATTTTCGAGCTACACGGTACTCCCAGCTCACTTGCAGCCTTCAAATCTCTTGATAATCCTTCTGGTAAAGTACTTCCAATGTTTCCGGGTTCAAAACCACGCACAGCTTGCAAGCACCAATTTTTTCCTAAATAACTGTGGTGAAAATATTCACATTGAAGTTCTTCACTTGCTTGTTAACAAGCACAATCACAACACCGCCAAGAGTAAGGGGAAATGCCCCAGAGCTGGGCAGAATATACTGTAATAAAAATAAAACACACAATAATTCTACCTCAAAGACATACAGCATCTCGAAAGAGTCCAGAAGCTGGCTACCCGCATGGTTCATGGTCTCAAAAATTTGTCCTATGAAGAAAGGCTGAGGACGCTCGACCTTTATTCTCTAGAAAAATGCAGCCGCCGTGGTGATCTCATTCTCGCCCACAGCATCATAAGCGGAAAGTGTAACCTCTTGAAAGAGCTGTTCTTCACTCCTGCTCCAGAGCGTCGGCTGCGGGGTCATTCCGAAAAGCTCTACCTGCGACGATTTCATCTCAATTGAAGGAGAGGAGCTTTCTCCGTCCGGGTTGCGGATCCGTGGAACAAGCTGCCAGACAAGATGGTGAAGATGCTGACGACCGCTTTGTTCAAAGCCTCCCTTGACCTCAAGTGGCCTGAACTCTTTACATGAACACCACCCTGTACTTAACTCCATGTCCACCTACATGGCCTTACTATTTGCTTTTGAGCCAAATTAACTAACTAACTAACTAACTACCCAGCTCAGAAACAACAAAACCGATTACCTTGACGGCAAACTTTTTCTTAATCCAAACTGGTTCCAAACTGGTAATCCACAAATTGTAAAGACAATTTTCACAGCCAACAAATTTTTGTGGAGGGGAAACACTTCCTCAAAAACAATTCTCACTGCAAAGTGAGTCTTTTCGCACGACCACAGGCAGGCAAATGTCTGGAGCAGAGTGGAGACTGTTGCTCAACAAAAATTATTAATAACAGAACAACAAAAACTCCACTAGTCCCCTAAAAATAAAACAAACGCCTACATGTAGTCGAGCTTTAAACGTTCAATATTTCATGTCGAAAGCAAGCTACTTACCACACGGCCACTCCTGCGCCTATAAAGAAATAAAATTTAAAGTTGGAGAATTCGGGATTCGATCCCAGTACCTCTCGCATGCTAAGTGAGTGTTCTACCATCTGAGTTAATTCCCCAGCTCAGCATATTCTTTTACTTTTCTTTTACTTGTTTCAGTCATTTGTCTGCGGCCATGCTGGAGCACCGCCTTTAGTTGAGCAAATCGACCCCAGGACTTATTCTTTGTATGCCTAGTACTTATTCTATCAGTCTCTTTTGCCGAACTGCTAAGTTACGGGGATGTAAACACATCAGCATCGGTTGTCAAGCGATGCTGGGGTGGACAAACACAGACACAAACATATACACACACACACATATATACATATTTATATATATATATATATATATATATATATATATACGACGGGCTTCTTTCTGTTTCTGCCTACCAAATCCACCCATGAGGCTTTGGTTGGCCTGAGGCTATAGCAGAAGACACTTGCTCAAGGTGCCATGCAGTGGGACTGAACCCGGAACCATGTGGCTGGTAAGCAAGCTACTTACCACACATGATTAATTCAAAACAATGGGAATAAATAAGCATTACATTTGACAGAGTAATCTGAATGCTCAAGGGCTAAAAAAAAATATGTATTTTCAATAAAGTTATGGAGAAACGATGCTGGAAAAGCAAATTTTGGAGTGAGTGAATGAGTCAGTGAGCAAGTATGTATGTATGCGTGCATGTGTGTGTGTGTGTGTGTGTGTGTGTGTTGTGTGTGTGTGTGCAGGTGTGTGTGTGTGCAGGCGTGGCTGTGTGATAAGAAACTTGCTTTTTAATCACATAGTTCCAGGTTCAGTCCCACTGTGTGGCACCTTGGGTAATTATCTTCTTCTATAGCCTCAGGCTGACCAAAGCCTTCTGAGTGGATTTGGTAGACAGAAACTGAAGAAGCCTATCATACATACATATACATTTACACACACACACACACACACACACACACACACACATATATATGTGTGTGTGTGTGTGTGTGTGTGTGTATCTGTGGTTGTACCCTTTCTACTGCTTGACAACCAGTCTTGGTATGTTTACATTTCCATAACTTATCAATTCAACAAAAGAGACCAACAGAATAAGTACTAGGCTTAAGAAATAAGACCTGGGATCAATTTGTTTGACTAAAACTCTTCAGGGTGGTGCTCCAGTATGGCTGCAGCCAAATGACTGAAACAAGTAAAAGGATAAAAGAATACATACGAGTTGCAGCCAGTTTTTCAAGCTGAGAGGATGTAAACTCTGCTTGACTTTTTCCTCTTTCTCCTCTCATTTTCTCTGTCCCCTGATGAAGAATTGAATCCGAAACGTCAGATATTCCACTCCTCATGGCAAGTTCACTGTACCCCTTTCACTTTTTCTATATTTTTTCAAGTCTTGCTGACACAGAGTTACTAGATTATTGCCTGATTAAAAGAATATATATATGTATGTAGAAGATGTGTAAGGTTTTTAAGGACACCTTTTTCATAAACTCTCAATTTCTTCTAACCTATCTTTTTTAATTTACTTTTCAGATAAACCATCATCATCATCATCTAACGTGCGCTTTCCATGCTGGTATGGGTTAGATGGTTTGACTGAAAACTGGTAAGCTGGGGTGGGGCTGCACCAGGTTCTGATCTGATTTGGCAAGGTTTCTATGACAGGATGCCCTTCCTAATGCCAACCACTCCGAGAATGTAGTGGGTGTTTTTTACATGCAACCAGCATGGGTGCCAATGACCTGACACCAGCATCAACCACAACTATGGTCTCACTTGGCTTGACAGATCTACACAAGCTCAGTATATCGCCAAGGGTCTTAGTCATCTGTTACTGCCTCCATGAGGCCCAATGCTCAAACAGTGCTTTTTACGTGCCACTGGCATGGGTGCCAGTCAGACAGCACTGACATCAGCCATGACTATGAATTCACTCGATTCAACAAGTCTTCACAAACACAGCATATTGCCCAACGATTGAAGGGTGCTTTCAACAGGCCAGTTAAGTGACACTAGCATTGGCCACAACTACGATCTTACTTGGCTTGACACCATAGCCTTTTTGAGACCCAACACTCAAACGGTACCTTTTATGTGCCACCAACATGGGTGCAAGTCAGACAGCACTGGCATTGGCCACGACTACGATTTCACTCAGTTCAACTGGTCTTTACAAGCATAGCATATTGCCCAATGATTGAAGAATCCCAGATATCAGGTTGACACAGCAAATGAAAAGGCATGCTGTAATGATTGCCTTAAAAGAGACCTTTTGTTACCAACAAAAGTAGAAGCTCTCTGAACTTTGCCCAACCTATTCATATTCTA
Organism: Octopus sinensis; assembly: GCF_006345805.1. Lineage (NCBI taxonomy): Eukaryota > Metazoa > Mollusca > Cephalopoda > Octopoda > Octopodidae > Octopus > Octopus sinensis. The sequence goes on from NC_043021.1 coordinate 8,122,980, forward strand.
GCACTTTGCCCAGCCTACACACAAATATTGCTTAGAAACAAATAAGAGTTGGCAATAGGAAGGACATTTGGCCATATAAAAGATACAGAGATAGCTCGCTCCCTGAAAGTGGCTTGATCCTTCATAGTCAAAGTTTGTAAGAAGCTGGAAGCTGCTAAATGCAAAGTGCATGCCCAGGGTCCTAATACAATCAGATCACATAACTTTGTACAAAATGTCCAAGAAATAATCTATAAAACCTTGGAAAGTCAATCAGAGCCATTGCAAAGGACCTCAAAGTCTCAGAATGCACTATCGGAAGAGTTACTTTGAGGGCATCTGGTACAAGTTGTATGTAATGCAGAGGGATCAGTTTATGTCAGATGTGACAATAGAGAATCATTTGCTCTGGGTAAAGCACTTGCTAAACAAGTTAAAACATCAAGAACCTGGAATGCTTTGGTTTTTCTCTGATGAGAAAAACTTAATTGTACACGTATCCCTGAAATGCTTAGCCGCTTACAAGCTAATTCAATGAACTAGTAATTCAGATGATCTAACAACTGAGTAATCATTGTCGAAAACAGCTGGAGTTTCACTTTTACTTTTTATATGAATGCATGCATGTCGTGGCGTTCTATCTGCACTTGTTTTTACTTTACGGACAAATCGAAAAAAAAAAAGGAAAAAAATCTCAATAATTCTCAGAATATTGCATAGCATTCTCTGAACGCAGCAATTTTTACTTTTAAACCCCACCGTTCTTCTCTAATTTGTAGTATAATTGTATGCGCTCCATGCGTTAAATGCTCGATCATAGCATACCTATTTCTTTATTACCCACAAGGGGCTAAACATAGATGGAACAAACAAGGACAGACATAGGTATTAAGTCGATTACATCGACCCCAGTGCGTAACTGGTACTTAATTTATCGACCCCGAAAGAATGAAAGGCAAAGTCGACCTCGGCGGAATTTGAACTCACAGCGTAACGACAGACGAAATACGGCTACGCATTTCGCCCGGCGTGCTAACGTTTCTGCCAGCCCAGCATACCTAGGGCTAAACAGTAAGAAGAAAAGTAACGACAATTTAATCAAGGGAGATAACTCTAAACTCGATACCGACAAGAGGTCAAAACGATAAAAAGCATGTTGGAAAACTTGCTCAGAGGTTCTGAACAATCAAAAGTTGTTTTGATACAAGGTAATTAATCATTTGGACTTCTTTTTGCGTCTTTAATATCCTTGATGGAACAGGAATGTTATACCTTCTCAGTTCTCGTCCCCTAAGTATTTCATGCTTCATGCCTGGAAATCGTTTCTGCTGTTAAATTTGTTTTAAACCTTTTTCTGCTTTGTATTTTCGTGTTTTTTTTTTTTAGAATTATTTTCGTCTGCTGGGAAGAATACTTCGGATAATAGGTTGAAGAATGGTTCTTTGGATTTGCTTCTCTTAGCAAAGAACAATGTCTTTCCCCCCCCCCCACTTTTTTGTGAAATATACTGGGTCTACTCTACACATATTGTTGATCTTTAATCCCATGCCAGTCCCACCGGAACACTTATACTCAAAAACAACCAAATCGGGACTGGCAACCCTTTATATTAATAGTAGCCCTTCATATTACAGTTCTAAACTCGCAAAAAGAAAACCAAAAAAAAAACAGAAGCCAGAGTACGAAAAAAACAAAAAACAAACACGAATGTCATTAAATTCTCGAAAGAAACAAACAATAGTCTCTCATTTATGTATGCGTAATAATGTTTCTTTTTTTTTTGTTAGTATAAAATGTAATTTTGTGTGTGTGCAAAGCAAGGATAACTTCGTTTAATCTAATCCAATATGACATCATCACCAATACTCGTTTAATAAGCTACGAAACAAGAAGTCCAGCTTCCTGAAGCGTTGTCCCTCAAAGTCGTGTATTATATAAAGCAATACGATTCCTTTGAAATATATATTTTTTTTACGCAGTTATATATTTTATACTGAAGGGAAAAACAACATTAAATATTGTAAACTGTATTTCATTTGGGTGTGTTTGTAAGCATAACTTTGTTGTGAAGAAGTTCGTTCGCTAGTCAAGGTTTCGTGTTTCGGTCTCCAAGCGTAGCACCTTGAGCAGTTGTCTTCAATTATAGGTTTGTGAATGGATTTGGTAGACATTATATATATATAGTTGGCGATGTGTGTGTCTGTTTGTCCCCCACAACTGTTTGACAACCGGTGTTGGTGTGTAACTTCACGGTTCCTTAAAAGAGACCGATTAATTAAGTAACAGGCTTTAAACAAATAACTACTGGGGTTGATTCATTCAACTAAAAAATTTTCAAGCCAGTGCCCCATCATATTGCTTTAGTCTAATGACTGAAACAAGTAAAAGATATAAGATATATATATATATATCATCATCGTTTAACGTCCGCTTTCCATGCTAGCATGGGTTGGACGATTTGACTGAGGACTGGCGAAACAGATGGCTGCACCAGACTCCAATCTTGATCTGGCAGAGGTTCTACAGCTGGATGCCCTTCCTAATGCCAACTACTCTGAGATTGTAGTGGGTGCTTTTACGTGCCACCGGCACGGGGGCCAGTCAGGTGGTACAGGCAACGACCTCGCTCAAATGTTTTTTCACGTGCCACCAGCACAAGTGTCAGTAAGGCGACGCTGGTAACGATCCCGCTCGAATGGTGCCTCCTATGTGCCACCAGCACGGAAGCCAGTTAGCCGCTCTGGCAACGATCACGCTCGGATGGTGCTCATAGCGCCCCACTAGCATGGGGCACAAGTGCCAGTAAGGTGACACTGGTAACGATCATGCTTGAATGGTGCCTTTCGAGCCAGGGAAAAGCACTACTGGTGCTATCATCATCATCATCATCATCATTTAACGTCCGCTTTCCATGCTGGCATGGGTTGGACGGTTCAACTGGGGTCTGAGGAGCCCGAAGGCTGCACCAGGCCAGTCAGATCTGGCAGTGTTTCTACAGCTGGATGCCCTTCCTATATCTTTTGTCTTTATATATGTATGTTTGTGTGTGTGTGAAGGCATATACATACACGGGTTGGACAAAATAACAGAAACACCTTAAAATTTCAAACAAATTTATTTTAATATGAGGTAGGACTGCATTTGGCAGTAATGACAGCCTGAATTCTATGAGGTCTGAATTCGTACAAAGTTTGAATTGTTTCCAAAGGAATTTTTGTCCATTCTTCAGTTAAAACAGTCTCCAGTTCTTGTAGTGCTGATGGTGGAGGATATCAACTCCTTAATTGTTTTTCTAAAATGCACCATAAATGTTCAATAATATTGAGATCTAGGGACTGTGGTGCCCAGATAAGACGTTCAACTTCATTAGAATGTTCCTTGTGCCATTCAGTAACAACTTTAGCTGTGTGAATTGGTGCATTATCATCCTGAAAGATTGTATTTCTCTCCAGAAACAGTTCCGCAACCATAAGATGAATTTGATCAGATAAAATGCTTAAATAGTTTTCTGCCATGAAGGGAACCCATTGGGCTAGTGGATTTCCAAGATATAGCCCCCAGATCACCACAGATCCTCCTCCATGTTTAACATTTAGAAGAAGGCAGTCTGGGTCAAATGCTTCTTTTGGCTGTCTCCATACGTATACTTGGCCATCATCATCATCATCATCGTTTAGCGTCTGCTTTCCATGCTGGCATGGGTTGGACGGTTCAACTGGGGTCTGGGAAGCCAGAAAGCTGCACCAGGCCCAGTCTGATCTGGCAATGTTTCTACGGCTGGATGCCCTTTCTAACGCCAACCACTCCATGAATGTAGTGGGTGCTTTTTACGTGCCACTGGCACAGGTGCCAGACGAAGCTGGCAAATGGCCACAATCAGATGGTGCTTTTTAGTGCCTCCGGCGGTTGAAAATAAGGTAAAAGATGACTCATCCGAGAAAATAACATCCTTTCAGGTTCAATAAATCAAGTACCAGTGAAACACTGGGGTTGATGTAGTCAACTATACCCCTCCCCCAAATTTCAGGTCTTGTGCCTACAGTAGAAAAGATTATTATTTTTATTATTATTATTATGGCGGTGAGCTGACAGGATCGTTAGCATGCTGGGTGGAATGCTTGAAGCATTTCTTCCGTCTTAACATTCTGGGTTCAAATTCTGCCTAGGTTGACTTTACCTTTTAGTCTTTCAGGGTCAATGAAATGAATACCAGTTGAGTACTGGGGTTGATGTAATCGATTAGCCCCCTCCCCCAAAATTTCAGGCCTTGTGCCTATATTAGAAAGGATAGTTATCATCATCATCATCATCATCATCACTTTGTTTAATTAGACTTTAAGATACCAATTTTCATTTCAGATACAGTAAAACAATCTGGTTACCCACTGACTGCATGCTTTCTCAAATTTCTATCGACCAGGTTCGTATATGGGTCTTTCATTATTTATTTTTATTTTTTTAAACTCATTTAACTGTCTCACTCAAGATAGCATTGGAAACATGTAATAAAATATCTTTTTTTCCAGAGTCAAGGATCTTGTCTTGTTGTCAGGGAGGCTGTCAGAAGGAGAAAGTTATTCTAAAGAAAGTTATCAGTTCCATTGTGGATGACACCAGTCTTTGTGGATATCCAAAGGAATCCTGTATGGACAATATCCACTTTAACCTTTTAGCATTTAAACCAGCTAGATCCAGCCAAAATATTCTATGTGTTTTATGTTCAAACTGGCCAGATCTGGCTTCTTACAACTGTCCTACTATATCATTCTAAATATAAACAATCATAGCATCAAAGTCTCAAAGCTGGCAGATAATGCGTGATTGATTCAAAACAACATGAATAAATAAGAATAATCTGAATGCTAAAGGGTTAAGCTAATTTTTTTTTATATATATTGTTATTTTATACATACATACATACATACACATATGCATACATACATATGAATGTACATACATATATGTATTTACATATGTATGTATGTACTACATAGGTATGTATGCACGCACACATATTCATACATACATATATATCATGAACTAGCTGTTACTTTCTCAGATGCAGCACGAAGCTTTGTCAGTGAACAGGTCGCAGTCTCAAAGCGACAAAAATATTTTAGCAAATTAAATTTAAATGTTGAAGTGAATCTAATGGTTTTTGTGTGTTTCTTAAATGGCTTATGAACACCTTCCACGCTGCAATTGTTATTTTATTTATTTTTCATAAATTATCATCATCATCATTATATTAACACCCACTTTTCCATGCTCACATGGGTTGGATGGAATTTGTTGAGATGGATTTTCTATGACCAGACACCCTTTCTATTATTGATCCTCGCCTGTTTCCAAGTAAGGTAATATGTTTCTGTGGAAGATTGGGAACAAAGGACATCACCTGCAGAATCTTGGTAAAACTCACAAAGACAACATCATGTGATGGCAAGGTAAAGAGATAGTAACACATGCCCATACACACACAAATATATATATATATATATATTGGATTGTTCGGAAAGTTTGCACCAATTTATAGTAGCTTACCTTTCAACTTATTTTAGAACATGGTTGAGTCCATAAAATAGGATTTTACTAAATCTCCATTTAGAGCACAGGTTAAGCTATCTTTTCATGGAAGAAGGTTGATGTTCCTATAACCTGTGTTAATTCTGTAACCCTTTAAAATGGAAGATAAGAAAGTTCATTTTCGGCACTTGATGCTTTGGGAACCAGACAAAAATTGCTGCAGCTCAGCTGGGATGTGTTACCCCACCCTCCATATTAAACAGATATTGCTCCTTCAGAATGAAACAAATAGCAGATAAAGCATTGCGGGTTTATACACTTGACTAAAACTCTCAAGCCCAGTGCCCCAGCATGGCCACAGTCCAATAAATGAAGTCATAAAAGAATAGAAAAATGTCTAAGTTAACCCTTCATCTCTTCGGAACTAATACAGTAAATACCAGTTGTACTCAACTATATCCTTTCCCTTCACATTCTTTATTGTTATTGTTATTATTATCATTAGATATGAGCAAGTTCATGTGCTGCTTCTTGATCCGAGTGCTGAATGTTTAAGGAACATCGTCCCCGAAGAAAATATATCAAGGTACGTGTGTTACTTTACATTTGTCAAAAGTGATTTACTGCAAATCATCAAGTCGGTAGCCAGTCAAATTATTACAGTTAATGAAATGGGTTTTCTCCCTTGTCCTTACCGTATTTCCATCGAAATACTCTGCCTTAAGTCAAGGCGGAGGTATTGTTTCGACTTTGCCTTTCATCCTTTCGGGGTCGATAAATTAAGTACCAGTTACGCACTGGGGTCGATGTAATCGACTTAATACCTATGTCTGTCCTTGTTTGTCCCCTCTGTGTTTAGCCCCTTGTGGGTAATAAAGAAATAGGTATTGTTTGCAGTCTTGTTTGTTTGTCTGTAGACAAGATATCTCAAGAACTGCTGGATGGATCCGAATGAAACTTTCAGAGATGTTTGGCCTTCTGACTGGCAGGAACTAATTAGATTTTGGGATCGATCCTGTACCGGACACGGATTCTGGATCATTTGTTATATTTACTTTACTTTGCATGAAGTATTACAATCTTACGTTCTTTAAAGTCTTTTTCTGATTATCTCTTTTACAAATCATCTCCAGCTAATTGTTGAGAGGATGCTGGTGTTGCTTTAGCGGAGGTTTGTGTTCCTTGAGTGCTCTTGTTTCAATTAATTTTGAAATATATGGTAGCAGGCTGACAGAATCGTTAGCACACCAGGTAAAATGCATAGGGGCACTCTCTCTGTTTTTACATTTTGAGTTCAAATTCTGCCAAGGTCAGCTTTGCCTCTTGTTCTTTCAGGGTCGATAAAATAAGTACCAGTTTCAGGATTGATTTAATTGATTTAGCCCCTTCTCTGAAATTGTTGGACATATGCCAAAATTTGAAAGAAATGAAGAATTTAGTATAATTCCAATTGAAGTCGGATGTAGAGGGTTTGTTGGACACAGTGTGAGACGACTGTTGTTATCGTTAGGCCTAACTCATTGTAAAGTCAATACCAGCATGACCGATATCCAAACTACAGTGGAGAAGGCTTACCACTGGATTTGGTTAAAAAGAGATGATGAGCAATGGATAGAGAAATAGTGAGCTTTATTTTATAACCAGTTGATCTAGCAAGCGGGGTCTCATATTAGTGAGGGGGGCCGGTGTGCATTGATGCCGTCAAGAGGTAGGCTCCGAAACAGTGCGCATTCTCTCCTGATGACCCCATACACTTGCTGGCTTCCGGTAACCCAGCTGAAACCGGCTCTGGCTCTGAGTACAAATGTCTTGTTTTCATAAGTTTTGAATTAAAATCTTCCACCAAACCTTAGTCACAATTTATGTTCCTAACACTAGCTTAATGATACACTAAGTTATTTTACTAAATTCTTCATTATATTTAAAGTAATTGAAAGAAACACAGAGCATCTCAAAATAAATACAGTAATAATAATAATAATAATAATAAACATTGTGTACAGTGCTCAGGTGCACTACAACTCATCGAAAGTGTATATATAATCAGGTGTAGTTTCGGCGGATTTCGGAAACCATGAGGGCCTTAAAGGATGCAGTGTCATGGCAGTCAACAACTGACGCAGGCAGTTTGTTCCATGCTTCAGCAACTCTGGGCGTGAAAAAATGTTTCCGAAAGTCATGGGAGCTGTGTTGTTTTCTGACTTTGTAGGCATGTCCACGTGTGTTGGACACATGGAGATCAAAAAGGTGTAATGAAAGGGTTAAAACGATGAGGAGGATGTTATGACCCCATACACTTGCTGGCTTCCGGTAACCCAGCTGAAACCGGCTCTGGCTCTGAGTACAAATGTTTTGTTTTCAAAAGTTCTGAATTAAAATCTTCCACCAAACCTTAGTCACAATTTATGTTCCTAACACTAGCTTAATGATAACTAAGTTATTTTACTAAATTCTTCATTATATTTAAAGTAATTGAAAGAAACACAGAGCATCTCAAAATAAATACAGTAATGAAAGGGTTAAAACAATGAGGAGGATGTTTTTTTTTCTTGAACTTTCTCAAAAGAAGTCAATAATTTGTCATTTTCCATTGTTCCAGATGTATCTATCACAACCTATACTCTGATCCCCTAAACTGGTTAGGCAATGCAGATGTTACAGTTACAAGCACAGATTTCATTGACTTCCTCCGGCGCAGGGTCACCAGTTCAGTTCACAATGTTGCCGTTGTCATTTGTTCTCTAACCAGCTTGATAATTCATCGGTCTCCAGCTTATACCTGCCAGTTCTTAGAGAAATTAGGAAACAGACATTCGTCACCATTTCCTGGTAAGTACATGTGTATGGCTGAGTGGTTAAGAAGCTCACTTGGTAACCGCATGGTTTTGAGTTCAGTCCTATTGTGCAGTACCGTGAGCTTCGTGATAAAACAAGGTCTTGTGAATGTATTTGGTGGATGGAAACTGTGTGGAAATTCATTGCACACGTGAGTGTGCATGTGTATATGTGCATGCATGAGTATGTGAGAAAGTTGGGACAAAAGAGTACAACAGGGGTCACCACCACCCCCTGCCGGAGCCTCCTGGAGCTTTTAGGTGTTTTCGCTCAATAAACACCTGTTTGTTTAATAAAATAAAATATATGCGCTCTTTTAAAGCCTAGCCAGGCTCATGGGCCTGGTTTCCCGGTTTCAATGGTCTATGTGTTCCCCAGCTGGACGTGATGCCAGTCCATCGCAGCATTACCCATTTTTGCCAGCTGAGTGGACTGGAGTGATGTGAAATGAAGTGTTTTGCTCAAAAACACGCGTCGCCCGGTCCAGGAATCGAAACTACAATCTTACGATCATGATGCCGACACCCTAACCACTAAGCCACGTGCCTCCACGTTAGTTTGTTTACATCTCTGTAACTTACCAGTTTGACAAAAAAAGACTGATAAAATAAGAGCCAGGCTTAAAATTCTGGACATCACCTTGGAGGACGCAGAGGGGCTGGCACAGGTCCGCCAGCAATGGAGAGCACTGGTGGATCTAGTCGGCTCTATGCATGATGACATCTTAGGGACCATTAACCTTGGACAACCTCAGCCCCCTCATGCAAGAGCATGAAGCAAGGCTTAAAATTAGTGTTGCAGTCAATTTGTTCCACTGCCCCTGTTGAATGACCACAAAGAGGTTCTCTTGTTGACTCAACCCTTATCTACTTACTGTTAGGTGTACAGAGTCAGAAGGAGTTAAATGTTTTGGCCATTGAGACAGTTCAGGTCTAGTGACATCAGACTCCAATCTGATCTGGCAGAGTTTCACCAGCTGGATGCCCTTCCTAACGCCAACCACTCTGAGAGTGTAGTGGGTGCTTTTACGTGCCACCGGCATGAGGGCCAGTCAGGCAGTACTGGCAACGGTCATGCTCAAATGGTGCTTTTTATGTGCCACCTGCACAGGAGCCAGTCCAGTGGCACTGGCAACGACCTCGCTCAAATGTTTTTACAGCTGGATGCCCTTCCTAACGCCAACCACTCTGAGAGTGTAGTGGGTGCTTTTACGTTCCACCGGCACGAGGGCCAGCCAGGCAGTACTGGCAACGGCCATGCTCAAATGGTGCTTTTTATGTGCCACCTGCACAGGAGCCAGTCCAGCGGCACTGGCAACGACCTCGCTCGAATGTTTTTACTGCTGGATGCCCTTCCTAACGCCAACCACTCTGAGAGTGTAGTGGGTGCTTTTACGTGCCACCAGCATGAGTGCGAGTATGGTGACGCAGGTAATGATTACACTCGAACGGTGTTTTTTACGTGCCCATCGGCACGGAGGCCAGCTTCTTGCTCTGGCAACGATAATTAGATGTCACTTATTATGATAGTGATTTGTACTCTTGTATATTTCCAGATGTTTCTATTGGTCAAGTCGTATCTCTAGTACACCAGGACCTACACAATGAATATACTTTAAAACAACTTCGATATGTTTCAAGCAGTGTGATAAGCCTTCTGGAAGATTCATCAGTGAATCATCTCACCAACTGCAATGTGGTTCATCGCCGACTTTCTGGAAAGATCTTCAAAAGTGTTAGTACTCACTTAGTTTCATTGGTTTGTTGTTGCTTCTGTTATTTTATCTGAGCCAATCTGTGGCCATCACACATTTATTTGAGCCTTTTGTGTTACCATTATTTCTATTGAAATATGCCCTCTTTACTACAATTAAGGCAACTTCATTGTAGTAACCACGTGCGACTCTCCCTTCTGGCACTAGATGTCCGCACTGCGACCGATCTTTTCAAGCAAGAATTGGTCTTATCGGTCACCTTTGGACTCACCAGTAAATTTGTGTGAAAACCATCATCCTCGACCTTGAGGGATTGCAATCATCATCACTACAATTAATTTAGAAAATAATAAAGAATATAAAAAAAAAATAAATGCACCCTTTTAAAGCCTAGCCAGGCTCATGGGCCCGGTTTCCCAGTTTCAATGGTCTATGTGTTCCCCAGCTGGACGGGATGCCAGTCCATCGCAGCGTTACTCACTTTTGCCAGCTGAGTGGACTGGAGCAATGTTAAATGAAGTGTTTTGCTCAAGAATACAACACGTTGCCTGGTCCAGGAATTGAAACCACAATCTTACGATCATGATGTTGACACCCTAACCACTTAGCCACGCGCCTCCACAATAAATAATATAGTAAAATATATATATATTAGCAACAGAGGCAGTATTCATACTGCAAGGTAATACCTATCCCCACTTAAATATGGATGTTCTGTTAGCACAAGCTATACTGTGGCAGATAGCACGAGAGAAACTCTCATATTGGCTTTTGGTGCACAATACACTCTTGTTTGTATTCTTCTCTTCTTGCCCTTTTCAAGCCTAGCCAGGCTCATGGGCCTGGTTACCTGGTTTCTATGGAGTATGTGCCCCCCCCCCCCAGCTGGACGGGACACTAGTCCATCACAGCGTTACTCAAAAAACAGGAAAAAAGAATGAGAGAAAGTTGGGGCGAAAGAGTACAACAGGGGTCACTACTACCCCCTGCTGGAGCCTCGTGGAGCTTTTAGGTGCTTTTGCTCAATAAACACACACAGTGCCCAGTCTGGGAATCGAAACCGCGATCCTCCGACCGCTAGTCTGCTGCCCTAACCACTGGGCCATTGTGCCTCCACCTTGTTTATACTGCTGCACCAAAAACCAACATGGGTGTTTCTCTCGTGGTAACTATTGCAGTAAATTTTTTTCTAACAGAGCATCCATGTTTAACTTTTTAGCATTCAAACTGTCCATATCCAGCCCAAATATTCTGCTTGTTTCATGTTCAGCATGACCAGATCCTGTCCCTCACACTTAACCTACAATGTCATTCTGAAAATAAGCAATCACATCATCAAGATCTTGAAGCTACAAGATAATTCGTGGTTAATTCAAAACAATGTGAATAAACAAGCATTACATTTAACAGAGTAATCTGAATGTTAAAGGGTTGAACCTAATTACATTAATTATCTTCATTTACTTTTTCTCTGTTTTCCAGAAAGAACAGTATCAATTATTGAATAGCTTTGAACTGAAAGCTGTTAAAGAACTGCAGACCACAAACCTCAGGCCTAATGATAGACCTCAGGTTAGTAATTTCTCTTCACAGGCAGCAATACATGGTATCATTAGCGATAGATAGTTCTTGGTATTCTTAATCCACTGAAATCATCATCATCATCATCATCAGTGTCGTCATTTAACGTCCACTTTCCAAGCTGGCATGGGTTGGACGGTTTGACTGAGGACTGGCGAGCCAGATGGCTGCACCAGGCTCCAATCTGATCTGGCAGTGTTTCTACAGCTGGATGCCCTTCCTAACGCCACCCACTACATTGATTTCATGGAGAGAAGTGAGCTGATGTGCGGCACGAACATTTGATCACTATAAACAAATCATTTCTGCAGGTCATTCAGCAAAAGCTTAATGCTCATAAGTTGTCTTCAATGGGAGAGTCCATTATCATCATAATCATCATTTTTAATGCCTGTTTTCCATGCTAGCACAGGTTAGACGGTTCAACCGTGGTCTGGCAAGCCAGGAGGCTGCACCAGGCTCCAATCTGATCTGGCAAAGTTTCTATAGCTGGATGTCCTTCCTAACGCCAACTGCTCCGAGAGTGTAGTGGGTGCTTTTACATGCCACTGGCACAAGGGCCAGTCAGGCGGTTCTGGCAACGACCTCGCTCAGAAGGTGTTTTTTACATGCTACCTACATGAGAGCTAGTCCAGCGGCACTGGCAACAACCATGCTAGGGATAAGAAATTAATGGAAACGATTCTAAGTAAGTGCTAAAGTTGTTAGAGAAATCTTGGAAAAGAGTCTTCTACTGTAGACCAAGGCTGACCACCAGTACCTAGGTAGTGGAATTGGTTGTTGGGATCTGTGCATAAGTCACCATACACGTGTGTGAGTGTGTCCCTGCATTTGAAATTGTGTTTAAACTGGTGTTACATTTAAATTGTATCCCTTTATGTCTCATAACTTAGCTGTTTGACAAACAAGTAGTGATAAAATAAGCACCATACTGAAATAAGTACTGGGACAATAACAATCAATGAAACCTTTCAGGTTGGTGCCAATGCAGTGATTTTCTCGGTGGACTCAAGATGTAACATAATTTATTTGAAATTGCATTATCTTTTCCCTATTATTCAGTATAATTCTCTTATCAGCCAAAATTCATTTTAGTCACCAATATCAACAGTATACCTTATATAACAAACAAAATAAATATTTCGTTGTTCATTTGTACTAGGCCTTCTCTCATTTTCTTACTTTCTTCATGGAAAATAACAAATTCCCTTTTTTTTCTATCCTTTTAACCAATGGCTTATTTCAGGTCGATCCTACAGCTAATTTGACATTCAAACTTAACTTGTCGGACACAGAAAAAGTTGCACGTAGCCAACAAGTACTACCTCATATTCAAATACAAAACAGGTAAGAGACAAAAGTTGTTTGTGTGTCTGATGCATATATATGTATATATATATATATATATATATATATATATATACCCCAATTCTGGTAGGCTTAATTCGCAAGAAAAAAAATATGTTTAGCAAAACTGCTATCACTGATGGACAATTTTTGTCTGCTGTTGATAGATTTCTATGTTTTTTAACACTATACATCTGTAAGAGATGCTGTCTTGAGATAAATACCGCAGTTTATAAAGCTTTTAATGATATATATATACTTTAAGTATGATACACAGATTGCTATTTTGAACTAATACTGCTCCTGTCCCTCATAATGTGTATGTATGTATGTGTGTGTGTATATGTATACATACATATATATGGCGGCGAGCTGGCAGAAATGTTAGCACGCCGGGCGAAATGCGTTGCCGTATTTCGTCTGCCGTTATGTTCTGAGTTCAAATTCCGCCGAGGTCGACTTTGCCTTTCATCCTTTCGGGGTCGATTAAATAAGTACCAGTTACGCACTGGGGTTGATATAATCGACTTAATCTGTTTGTCTGTCCTCTCTGTGGGTAATAAAGAAATAATATGTATACATACATGCACACCAGCATCACCTAGGGATTAACTTGGCAACAAATTCTCTGTATTAGAGAATCAAATATTTTTCAGTTACTTCTACACCTCAGAAACCAGGGTAAGGTCTGGCATAGTGAGCTTGTAGGCTCAAGAGAAACTGGGGTTGGTTTATTTGACCGTACCCTCTCTCAGTATATGATGCTTTGTGTTAAATTTGAACTCTCTTTATTGTGACTAAAGCGGAAAATATCTTTCATGCAGGCAACAAGAACTCCAGTCTTCTACCATGAGTGGACAAGGACAGATTTTCTATGAGCCTGACGATGCAGATGATTTTGATGATGAAGATCCCGATGATGATCTTGATATCTAAATCAAGTTTCTCACCGACAACCGAATGGCACAACTGTGACACAGTGATGTAAGGGCTGGTTCTGATACATAACTAATGCAACATATTGCTGTATTTGAATTTTATATTCATTAAAAAAAGAGAGAAAAAATAACCCTAATCTTTCAAGTTACAACATTCTGTATTTTGTATTCTATATTCATTATCTTCATTTTAAAGGTGGTGCTCCAGCATGGCCACAGTCAAATTACTGAAACAAGTAAAAGAATAAAAGAGATATCTGATTTTCCATGCTTGCATAGGTTGGATGGAATTTGTTGAGGCAGATTTTTTACAGCAGGATGCATTTCCTGTTGCCAACCCTCACTTATTTCCAAGTAAGGTAATATTTCCTCTAAGGCCAGACATGTTTTTACGGAAGATTGGAAATAAACAAATTCACTTGTTTGATGGCGGTGCTTATTTGCAATCATCATGTGATACATAGACATGGATACACACACAAACATAACATGCAAGTACACACATATATATGACAAGCTTCTTTCAGTTCGTGTCTACCAAATCCATTCACAAGGCTTTGGTTGGTCTATGGCTATAGCAGAAGACACTTACCATAGTAGAAGACTAAACTCAAGACCATCATCATCATCATCGTTTAACGTCCGCTTTCCATGCTAGCATGGGTTGGACGATTTGACTGAGGTCTGGCAAACCAGATGGCTGCACCAGACTCCAATCTGATCTGGCAGAGTTTCTACAGCTGGATGCCCTTCCACGGTCAGGAAGTAAGTGATGATGATACACTACTTTTGTTTCAAACAGGCTTTAAAATAATGAAGGATTTATCTTTTCTTTTACCTGTTTCATTCATTAGATTGCGGTACCACCTTGAAGAATTTTTGGTTGAATCAATCAACCCCAGAATTTTTTTTTTTTTTAAATTAAGTTGGGTACTTATTCTGTTGATCTCTTTTGCTGAACTACTAAGTTACAGGAATGTAAACATACCAACACCAATTGTCAAGTGGTGGTAAGGAGGACAGACACAGATACATATATCTCTATCTCTCTCTCTCTATATATATATAAAGAGAGAGAGAGACTACACACACACATACACATATATATATGCTGGACTCTCCCATTGAAGACGACCGATGAGTGTTTAGCTTTTGTCGAACGACCTGTACAAATGATTTCTTTAAAGTCATCAAATGTATGTGCCACACATTAGCTCACTTCTCCCCATCAAATCGATGTAGTCTAAACAATTGTATTGTGTACCATGCGTCGGGTGTCAAAGTGATTGCAGAGGAATGTGAGACGAAGCATTTTGCTCAAGAACAAAATGCACCACCTGGTCTAGGAATTGAAATCATGATCTAGTGATCATAAGTGCAACACCCTAACCACTAAGCCATCACACACACATATATATATATATATATATGATGGGCTTCTTTTAGTTTCTGCCTACCGTATCCACTCAGAAACCTTTGGTTGACCTGAGGCTATAGTAGAAGACACTTCCATCAAAATTTCATGTTAATTTGTTCTAAACACCGGCTTAATGTCAAAGTTATTCCCAGGTGTAGCTGTGATAAGAAGCTTGCTTCCCAACCACATGGACTCAAGGTCAGTCCCACTGTGTGGCACCTTGGGCACAAGTGTTTTCTACTATAGCCTCAGGCCAATCAAAGCCGTAAGTGGTTTTGGTAAATGGATATATAATATAATATAAAAGGGTAAAGACCCCCTTTGGTCATGACTGACCATGGGATTGCACCTAGAAAGTTCCCCTCCGAGGCCCAAGTCCGGGCAAGGTTGTTTATGGAAGACCAGCAGTCGCACATCTATACCAGCCTCCCCTGTCCATGCCACCGATGGAAAAGGAAAACACCCAAGCTCCACGCGGCTCCGGCAGACGGTAATGGCGAACTTCTGCTGACTCTTTCGCCACAACTTTCTCTCACTCTTTCCTCCTGCCACCTTGCAGCTCACCTGCGACGGACCGGCGTCCCATCCAGGTGGGGAACCTATACGCCAAGGAAACCGACCCTTATGAGCCAGGCGTGGCTTGAAAAAGAACAAACATATACACAATCACACACACCCATACATAAGTTCATGTACATACACATTTTCTTACATATAAATATTTTTGACACAAGGAAAAATATAAAAAAGTTAAATAAATAAAACAAGACACTATTTTGTCATGGGAGAAGAAAGAAATGTAGATATCTGCATACAATTTTAATAAAAAAAAAAGAACAAAAATAATAAAAACCTATATATATATATATATATATGGCGAAAGTAAAGAATACGTACACTTGTGTTTAGGGTTTTTGTTACGCCGAAAATGGGTGGTGTATGTATTCTTTACCTCCGCCATATATCTATACAGACAACTATATAATTATATGATCTATATACATATACAATATAACGTAAAAATACACATATTATATATGAAAGCGCATGACTCAGTGGTTAGAGCGTGGTTAGTTCGATTCCCGGACCAGGCTGTGTTCTTGAGCAACACATTTTATTTCACATTGTTCGAGTTTACTCATCTGTAGAATAGAGTTGCGATGTCGCCTAGTGCCAAGCTGTATCGGTTTTTGCCTTTCGTTTGGGTAACATCAATGGCGTGGAGACGGGAGGCTGGTATGCATGAGCGACTGCTGGTCTTTCATAAACAACCTTGCCCGGACTTGTGCCTCGAAGGGGAACTTTCTAGGTGCAATCCCATGGTCATTCACGACTGAAGGGGATCTTGATATGCAAATACATATAAACTTTAAAAACTCCCAATCGTGGTTTATTCGCAAAGTCAAAGTAACGAAAACTAAAGAAAAAGTGTTGCTTTACACTGAAATAAAAGGATGAATAAGTAATTAGTATTTTGTAATTAAAATTAGTTTTAGTTTCTTTTCAGCGTCACATACGTCTTGCGTGGGAATGGAGACCTGGGTCTTTTTAACTTTCCTACAAGTGTTACTTTTACAAATTTGCTAATATCTTCTTTAATCTCAATTAAAGTTCCTGCCCTCAAAGAATGCCAAACGTAGGGGATTTTATTATCGGGATATAAATCGACTTCCTTGCTTGGTTAGTACTTTATTTTATCGACCTCACCACCTGAATAGGATGAAAGGCAAAGAAGTTGACCTCAGCGGGATTTGAACTCAGAATACAGCCAGGCCTTTTCCTGATTCTCTAATGATTCTATTGCCTCTTTAACTCTTCTTCCTCCAACTATCTTCAAAATACATTTTCCCGAGATACGTTTTCGAGGGTGCAGATTACGATTATCGTGATAAAATATGAAATAATAATCGGAATGTACACCATCGAAAACGTATTTCTGGAAACTTTCAGTAGGAAATGCATTTAAGGAAGTCTGGTGGGAGAATGATCCTAAAAAAAAAAACAAACCTTTTTTAATATTTGCTACACTAAAATGTATCTTAGGAAAATTTCACGGCAAGACTTGTGTCCAAGATATGTATTTTTCAGAAACACTTCTGAAAAGTTATTCTGTCTACCTTTGTAGAGAAACAAAACTACATTCCCCGCCTTAAAATATCTATCACACACACTATCATTGGCTGGAGAGGCAGAATTAAAGTAAAGTTATCTCGTAATAGGAAATTTGTTAAAATACCACAAAGAATAATACTAAATAAAGAAATGTTGGGGGACATTGTGACATTTATGCGTTTGCCAGGAATATCACTGATGTTAAAGGGAAGTGAAAATGTTTTGAATTGGATATCAAAACAGGTAGCCTGAAGCTTATCTTTCGCTTTATGGCAACTTTCCTCACAAAAAGTGGAAAGAAAAAAAAAATAGTGTCCCACATTCGACTTCTCACATGAAAAATGTCAAATAAATCAGTGATATTTCAGAATGTCAAAGTAGAAATATAAATTTAACCCTTTCAATTCATAATGTCAAAACAATCTACATATTTCTGAAAGACAGAAATGAAAATTAAGGCAAAATTTCCAAATAATGAAGACAGTTGTAAATTTAAACTTTGAAGTGAGAAATGGTTACGAATTTACTGGTTTGTGATGGAATTAAAGAGACATTCAAACGGATAAAAGTTGGTGCCATTTTATATAAAAATCTCTTCTCCACCAAATAAATTAAAAGAAGGGATGTCAGGAACTTCTGCAAGAAGAGAATCCTCAGAAAGTACCTGGTTCTTTGAAATGGTTACAAATTTACTGGTTTGTGATGGAATTAAAGAGACATTCAAACGGATAAGAGTTGGGGCCATTTTATATAAAAATCTCTTCTCCACCAAATAAATTAAAAGAAGGGATGTCAGGAACTTCTGCAAGAAGAGAATCCTCAGAAAGTTCCTGGTTCTTTGAAATGGTTACGAATTTACTGGTTTGTGATGGAATTAAAGAGACATTCAAACGGATAAGAGTTGGTGTCATTTTATATAAAAATCTCTTCTCCACCAAATAAATTAAAAGAAGGGATGTCAGGAACTTCTGCAAGAAGAGAATCCTCAGAAAGTTCCTAGTTCTTTGAAATGGTTACAAATTTACTGGTTTGTGATGGAATTAAAGAGACATTCAAACGGATAAAAGTTGGTGCCATTTTATATAAAAATCTCTTCTCCACCAAATAAATTAAAAGAAGGGATGTCAGGAACTTCTGCAAGAAGAGAATCCTCAGAAAGTACCTGGTTCTTTGAAATGGTTACAAATTTCTGGTTTGTGATGGAATTAAAGAGACATTCAAACGGATAAGAGTTGGGGCCATTTTATATAAAAATCTCTTCCCCACCAAATAAATTAAAAGAAGGGATGTCAGGAACTTCTGCAAGAAGAGAATCCTCAGAAAGTTCCTAGTTCTTTGAAATGGTTACGAATTTACTGGTTTGTGATGGAATTAAAGGGACATTCAAACGGATAAGAGTTGGTGCCATTTTATATAAAAATCTCTTCTCCACCAAATAAATTAAAAGAAGGGATGTCAGGAACTTCTGCAAGTAGAGAATCCTCAGAAAGTTCCTGATTCTTTGAAATGGTTACGAATTTACTGGTTTATGATGGAATTAAAGGGACATTCAAACGGATAAGAGTTGGTGCCATTTTATATAAAAATCTCTTCTCCGCCAAATAAATTAAAAGAAGGAATGTCAGGAACTTCTGCAAGAAGAGAATCCTCAGAAAGTTCCCGGTTCTTTGAAATGGTTACGAATTTACTGGTTTGTGATGGAATTAAAGAGACATTCAAACAGATAAAAGAGTTGGTGCCATTTTATATAAAAATCTCTTCCCCACCAAATAAATTAAAAGAAGGGATGTCAGGAACTTCTGCAAGAAGAGAATCCTCAGAAAGTTCCCGGTTCTTTGAAATGGTTACGAATTTACTGGTTTGTGATGGAATTAAAGAGACATTCAAACAGATAAAAGAGTTGGTGCCATTTTATATAAAAATCTCTTCCCCACCAAATAAATTAAAAGAAGGGATGTCATGAACTTCTGCAAGAAGAGAATCCTCAGAAAGTTCCTGGTTCTTTGCTGCTGCACACCGTCTTTGGTGAACTTTCTGTCTGTTTGAAGCCTGAACTTGTAAAGTAGTTTTCGATGACTGTACAGGAGTTCCTGGAACTTGTTGATCGGATGTGGATGATTCTAGGGAGACGACTGTAGCTTCGCTTTTATTCTTCTCCTGAGATGGAGTTTGTGAGTTTGGCGCCAAAATTTCCGGGCTTTGAACAGGTGTCCTAATATTCCCGTAAGAAGTGCTTGTTTCTGGCGACCTCCAAGGATCGATATTTGAACTTCTTGATTGCGGAACAACGGCTGAAGGAGAATTACAATTGTTCTGAGTCACTAAAAGAGGTGTACTGGGAACATTTTGTAACGGAGACTTCGACATTTCGATGAACGAATCAAATCAGCTAAAAATCAATATCAAGAGATTTAAGCAGGATTTAATTATCTCGTAATAAACTTAATATAAATTACCTCAGCTTTGGTGTGTCAATCTTTAACGAAGTTTCTATTTTTCTTCCACTATTTCTTCATGGAAATTTAACAGGAAACATATTTAAATGTTTTATCATAATGACTTTTTTTCTTTAATGAATTATGTCGGGATTATCTAAACGAAGGGCAACGGAAAATAACGAGTTTTAAATTACCATTAAAACATTTTAAAGTATTATTTTTTCCTGAGATTGGTGTTTACTTCGATTTCTTCTTATCAGTAAATAAAAAAAATTATTTTTCTCAAAAATTAACTCTTTCTTGGGAAAAAGAAGTATTTATTTCATAAAGCTATTAGTGAACAATAGCGTCGTGAGATACTTAAATGTGTTTATCACTCGTTCACTGTGTTTCTAACGAACTAAATTGTTTGAAACGAGGTACTTATATGGTGATTTAAAATTTCTGTTTATAATATATTAAAAATATATATAATGTTTTATATTTCACTAACAGGGTTAGTCTTGAGTTTATGGTAAAACATACTTATTCAAGATGCCATGCAGTGGAAACGAACCCAGAACCTCACGAATGTGTGACCATCCTGCATTTCTGGTGATGTTCAGCGAAACCGTTATGCAGGATGAAGTGCAGTTTAGTGTTGTAAAAAAATTGGAATTAAATAGTGCCGGAAATGAAGATTGCTAAATGCCATAATTGCATAGATACTTGTATAGAATCGCCATGGTAAATAGTATAAAACAAAATTGGGTATTTGGGACAGTAGAAAGAGGTCAAATGCTGCCTAACTGAGATCCTTGATCGTCCGTGCACAATGGTTATTACATTGCGTCATTATTATAGTAATAACGCAATGGTTATTACTAGGGACGCGTATGATACCTGATAGGTAAACGTTTTAAGTTAATTTAGGCCACATACATAAGGTGTGAAGTTACGAACTATTCTTTAAAATTTGTCGATCCAATGATGAGAACATCTATACACAGACTTATTGAATGGTGGCGTATACTCGCCAAGAAGAAACTCAGATGACAATGTGGAACGAGTAATGCTTTTATTAACGTCGTATTTGTACGAGCATATGTGGCAAATTAGGTTCAGAAAAAATGGAAAAGCTATATGTATGTTCTATACATTGTTTTCATGTTATATAAATATGATGGAGATGGGGGTGTTTTGACTGCATTTTTGAATGAGACAGAATATATTTTCCGCAAATGTTCACAACTTTACCAAAACAATATCAGCTAAGCAAATGGCCTTCCTTAAACGTATTAAAAGTATTACTCGCCATGCAGTTAAAAGAGAATAAATTATTGAAATTAGACGTTACTCATTTTACCCCATTTTAGACGTCATTTTTTTAAATCTTGAAAATGATCAAATTAGACTTAGTGTGAGAAAAAAATTGAGTTGGAATCCAACAGAGTAAAGAATATCAATTGTTAAACATCAAAATAATCTAGATATTTTATTAAAATCCTCAATTATAATTGGGTCAAAATTGAGGAAAAACTTCTTGGAAAAAGGGGGCCTACCACCTCTCAACTTCAACAACTATGCTAACCAGTTTTTACTCCTAAAGATGATGCTTTTCAACCTCGCTCGCCTCAAAAGTACGTCAAAGACAATGGTGCGAAGCTTGCTAGAGTTCCAATATGCCGACGACAACAGTGTAGCAGCTCACAGACTGGATCACCTCCAACAGATCCTAAATGCTTTTCATCATGCATATACTAAACTTGGACTGAGCATCAACATCAAGAAGACTCACTTACTCTACCAACCTCCCCCCAATGCCCGTGTTGACAACCCGCCATCGATTCAACCTGAAATATAATAAATATTAATAAAAATTATTCCGAGTATCACAAACTCCAACAATGATTTATTTGCAGATATCCAGGCAGTCACTAAAAAAAAAATTAATCCCAAAAAATAAATACAAAAGTATTCAAATATTTTCTCCATAGACAGACCCTACCAAGAAGAAAATGTTTTTTTTCCACCAGAATAACTGTGTGTGTGTATATATATAATTAAGTGAAGTAACTTCTATTAAGCAATTTAATGTTTATTTAATTTATTGATTTTTTAAATAATATTTATTATAGTATATTTAAATTTTTTTTATATAATATAATGTCTTTCACTATTGTATTGCTTAATAGAGGTTATTTCTCTTAGGTCACAGCTAGTGAGCTGAAACTAGATGAAATGAAATGAAATGAATATATTATATATTGTGAAATTTGATTTAGAATGCTAAACTGAATTTTTCCCTTTAAGTTTGGAACTATATTTCCTACTATTATTATTATTATTATATATATAATATATGCAGGAGTGGCTGTGTGGTAAGTAGCTTGTTTACCAACCACATGGTTCCGGGTTCAGTCCCACTGCATGGCACCTTGGGCAAGTGTCTTCTACTATAGTCTCGGGCCGACCAAAGCCTTGTGAGTGGATTTGGTAGATGGAAACTGAAAGAAGCCCGTCGTATATATGTACATATATGTATATGTATGTGTGTGTGTACATGTTTGTGTGTCTGTGTTTGTCCCCCCAACATCGCTTGACAACCGATGCTGGTATGTTTATGTCCCCGTAACTTAACGGTTCGGCAAAAGAGGCCGATGGAATAAGTACTGGGCTTACAAAGAATAAGTCCTGGGGTCGATTTGCTTGACTAAAAGGCGGTGCTCCAGCATGGCCGCAGTCAAATGACTGAAACAAGTAAAAGAGTAAAAGAGTAAAGAGTATGTAGTGTGTGTGTTTATTTGGCAAAAAGAAAAAAAGTGAACCTCTTGAAATATAACAATATATTTGCATTTATTTTTCTGTATATTTAGCTTCCATTAAAATTAAATTAATTAACGATCAATTATTTTAATCTAATTTTCCCATGGTAACTATGTTGGTATATAATAATTGTTTTGAAGCTTTATATATGAAAGAATGCTAAAGAGGACATTATGTATTGTATGTGCAAGAACACACAAAGAACATTGTGTGTTGTGACACATTTTCCAGTGACATAGTTGGCACAACATATATGGAACATAACGGAACAGTGTGCTTAATGCAGCTTCAAAGGAAAGTGTCCTTATTGTGTCATCAAAGGATCATGTGCTTATTGTGTTTTCAAATTATATTGGGTTATCCGGAAAGTCCATGCCGATTTTTAAAGGAAAGAAGAAGGTCAATAAATGCTTGCCATTACATTTTTAATCAACCAAATATGAACCATTTTGTTACACAATGCATCTCCATCTTTCCTTTAACTTGAAAATACCCTCTTCCCAGAATTGAGGTGGTTTCATGGCAAAGAATTCATCAAGGTATCTTTTTATGTTATCCAAGGAATTGAAATTTTTACTATTAAGACTATTCTGCAGAGACCTGAATAAATGGAAATCTGGAGGAGCAATATCTGGTGAATATGGAGGGTAGGGTGACACAACCAAAACAAGCTGCAGCAATTTTTGTCTGGTTCCCAAAGCATCAAGTGCCGAAATTGAACTTTCTTATCTTCCATTTTAAAGGGTTACAGAATTAACACAGGTTATAGGAACAGAAATCTTCTTCCACGAAAAGATAGCTTAAACTGTGCTTTAAATGGAGGTGTGGTCAAATCCTATTTTATGGACTCAACCATGTTCTAAAATAAGTCAAATGGTAATCTACTATAAATCGGCACAAACTTTCCGGACAACCCAATAATTTTCCAGGTTTTGTGGGTGGTGTATAATTAATATACTTTTCATGCTCCATTGGTGCTAATTTTCTTACCAAAAGTCTAGTCTTTTGGTTCTCTTTCCAATCTGAACTTTCGTTCTTGAATATTTCCTCAAATTGACTATAATAAGCAGTAAATGTAACACCTTCATCCAAATTATATCTAAATTCATTGATGGAACTTGTCAACAAATTTGGTGTAAATGCTTTTGTAGCATTTTTTGTTTCCTTGAGGAGAACCTGTAAAACCTCATGCTGCTGTTTTCACATCTCTATCACAGCTGATAGTAATTCTTCCATGATAAACAAGATGAATTTTTTGTTCTCATAAACAAAAAAATATACAATTCACAATAATTCGAGTGAGTCTCGAACACTTCTCATTACCAGCTGTTATATCGCCAGTGACGATATATGATGTATGTGTGTGAAATACTATATCACAGTACCAAATATAACCGTATAACAACAAGCCATGTAACAAGAGTTGGTTATCTTATAACCATTCACACAATAACAATCTAATGCCTCCGTGCAGAATCAATAAGGAGACTAACACTCTCACAGTTTGACTTCAACTGTCTCATCATCATCATCATTGTTCGACCGTGGTCGAGACAATGGAATTTACCATGCTATGCCAGACTTCATGGTCCATCATGGCATTACGGAGGTCCTGTTGCTGGATGCCTGTATCTCTGGAGATTACATCAGGGTAGGAGAGTGTGCGCCAGAGGAGAAGAGTAGAAATTACCTCGTTTTCAGCTCTACAACAATGTCCAGCAAACTGGACTCTCCTACCTTTCACAAGAGATGACACAGGTGGTAGTTTCCCATATATTTGCATTTTGGTTGGATGGCGCTTCCACGAGAGATTTTGCGCTCTCATAAGGAGGCGAGTGTAGGTTCCATTCAACCGCCTCTCAAGCTTCTTTGATAACGTCCAGGTTTATCGATTTATAAGACTTGTCCAGTCCACTGACAGTCATGTGCAGGGGTGTCAGTTCAATCCACAACAACTTTATGGATGCTACCACCAGTTTCTTTGAACTCCTGAGTTTACCATACATTCTTTGAGATCTTACTTCAGCTTCAAAACACTGACATTCAGAAATAACACAAATGACCATAAAGATATTCAAGCATTGGTAAGTTATGATTCAAGAAAAAAGAAATAAAAGAAAATTTTAGCAAAATGAGGTAAACCGCTTTAAGACTGCGACCTGATCACTGACAAAAATCCGTGCAGCACGGATTTTTGTCAGTGATCAGGTTGCAGTCTTCAAATGATGAAAATATTTTGACAAATTAAACTTAAATGTTGAAGTGAATCGAACGGCTTTTGTGTGTTTCTTAAATGGCTTACAAACACCTTCCACGCTGCAATTGTTTTCGTTTCAGCACACGATCTCAGATCAAATCACTTGCTATGCAAGTACATCTCCGTTATTTTTTTTAAAATATCTATTCCCTTCATATCAGACATCAATGGTAAGGAAATTCCTCCAGCCTCTGTAATTCTTTATACAGTTCATTCAGTTATTCGAACATGTTAGTCCTGAAAACACATAAAGGTTATGGAAACTTACCTCTCACAAAGAAATGTTACCTAGTTTCATAATATTGGTTATTTTAACATTTAACACAGATTCTAAAATAAAGAATTCATTATCATCATCATCATCATTGTTTAATGTCTGTTCTCCATGCTAGCATAGGTTGGACGGTTCGACCGGGGATCTGGGAAGCCAGAAGGCTGCACCAGGCTCCAGTCTGATCTGGCAGTGTTTCTACAGCTGGGTTCCCTTCCTAATGCCAACCACTCCGTGAGTGTAGCGGGTGCTTTTTACGTGCCACCGGCACAGGTGCCAGGCGAGGCTGGCAACGGCCATGATCGGATTGGTGCTTTTTATGTGCCACCGGCACGGAAGCCAGTCAAGGCAGCGCTGGCATTGGCCACGTTCGGACGGTGCTTTAGCAAAATAACAAAACAAAAAAAAACACAATAATATTTAAATACAGAAAATGCATCAGCATATGAAATTTAAGATTTATATAAAAATATTTTAATTATGTATACATACATATGATATTATATTACATATTATTTTCATTCATAAATCTTTGAGCATATTAAATACTTGTTTTAAATTTTAAATTATAAAAAATAAATCTACATCCATAAAATTCATAATCTTTAAAAAAATAATATTTAAAAGAAGTTGATTTTTTTTTCCATTAACAATAAGTCACTTCTGTAATGTTCTGTTCAAATACGTGATGGAATATTTCAATCAAATATTTTGTGTGGGAACCTATGTAATAGATATTAAAAACAGTTTTGATTTGAACTTGATAGTGAGTCATCGTTTGCGATGATGCTTGGTGACTGATCGAGGTGTGTAACAGACATGACGCCAACAACGTTGATCTTGATTTTTTGAAAGTCATGAATAAATGTCAGGAAGTATGCAAGGAATGAAACAGAAAGTAGCCACTCGCAGCTGGTACTCAGAATATGGTAAGAGAATCCCTGAAAGTAGACAGAACAAAACAATTATACATCAAAATACTATTCATGGTTTAAACCCTTTTGTTACCAGCCCGGCTGAAACCGGTTCTGACTCTGAGTACAAATGTTTTGTTTTCATAAGTTCTGAATTAAAATCTTCCACCAAACCTTCGTCACAATTTGTGTTCCTAACACTAGCTTAATGACAACAAAGTTATTTTACTAAATTCCTTGTTATA
Source organism: Octopus sinensis (assembly GCF_006345805.1). NCBI lineage: Eukaryota > Metazoa > Mollusca > Cephalopoda > Octopoda > Octopodidae > Octopus > Octopus sinensis. The sequence goes on from NC_043021.1 coordinate 8,149,359, forward strand.
TTTAACCCTTTTGATACCAACCTGGCTGAAACTGCCTCTGGCTCTGTAGTACAAATGTTTGAATTAAAATCTTCCACCAAACCTTAGTCACAATTTATGTTCCTAACACTAGCTTAATGATAACTAAGTTATTTTACTAAATTCTTTGTTATATTTAAAATTAATTGAAAGCATCTCAAAATAAATACAGTAACGAAAGGGTTAATCCACTTTTAGCTCACTTCGCAACCATGTGGTTTTATGTTCAGTTCCACACATCTACTATAGCCCCAGGCCAACCAATGCCTTGTCAGTGACTTGGAAGGTGGAAATTCTGCTTATGTTTGTGTGTGTCTTTGTGCTTGTGTTTTCCCCCACACCACTGCTTGACAAGCAGTGTTGGTTTGTTTGTTTATAGGCCCATAATATGGTTGTTTGGCGGAAGGAAATGAACAGACTTGAAAAATAAGTATTGGGGTTGATTTCTTCAGTTAAACCCTTCAAAGCAGTGCCCCACCATGGCAAGAGTCCAACGACTAAAACAAATAAAATTGTTGCAGAATGATCACAAGATCAAATGCTGATCAAATGTGACGATTCAAATAAATGTAACAAGTAGAACTTTGGTGGTCAGAAAAGAAAAACTTTGAAAAGCTTAACCCAAAAGAAGAACAAATTGTAGAATTCCAGAACAGCTACTCATGAACAGACAGAAAAAAAGCAAAGAAAGGAGTGATTGTGTGGAAAGAAGTTTGCTTCCCAACCATGAGGTTCTGGGTTCAGTCCCACTATGTGGCACCTTGGGCAAGTGTTTTCTGCTATAGCTTTGGGCCGACCAAAGCCTTGTGAGTGGATTTGGTAGACAGAAACTGAAAGAAGCCCATCGTATATATGTATATGTAAATAAGTGTGTGTGTTTGTGTTTGTGCCCCCCCCCGTCACTTGACAACCGATGCTGGTGTGTTTACGTCCCCCGTAACTTAGCGGTTCGGCAAAAGAGAACCGATAGAATAAGTACTAGGCTTACAAAGAATAAGTCCCGGGGTCGATTGGTTCGACTGAAAGACGGTGCTCCAGCATGGCCGCAGTCAAATGACTGAAACAAGTAAAAGAGTAAAAGAGAGTAAAGAGAGTAACCTAAGCTGTGTTTCGTTTATACTTACTTCATCCTCTGGGCGCCAAGCTAAAGGGTTACCTTTATATTCTTTGCCAGCTAAGCCGGCTCCAATGAATGCTGGAAGTTAAAGTTAAGGATTGTTACAATACTCTTGTGGGATGGTCAGCATTTGGTTGCTGAACAAATTCAATCAACTCCAGTTTTATAAGAAAGAAAATAAAACTTCAAGGAAAGAGAAACGATACACAAGGTATTCAAGACTAGGTTATTAAAATTACCATTTATAACCTCTTCAAAAAGCTAGATGGTAAAGGCTTTTGATACCGATAAACATATTTAAACTGTCCATTAACACCCGTGGACATATTTACAAAGTAAGAAAACAGCACAGCTCCCATGACTTCAAGAAACATTTTTTTCACGCTGAGAGTTGCTGAAGCATGGAACAAACTGCCGGCATCAGTTGTTAGTTGTCGGAGCACTGCATCCTTCAGGGCTTCCATGCTTCCTGAGATTCACCGGCACTACGCTTGATTTTCTCCCCTCCATGCACACACGGGCGTGTATCTGACTCGTGCATTGTTCGCTTTCCAGACATTTCTACATTGCTGCATGTACTTTATATGCACTTTCTGGCGGGTTGTGGTGCACCTGAGCACTGTATACAATAATTTCATTGTTATATTATTTTATGCAATAGAAGCAGTTTTAAATTAAAGCAGCTACCTGTATGTTATATTTAATATAAATACATCACTGCTTTTATATGCTGCTTTTATATAATAATGAAATTATTGTATACAGTGCTCAGGTGCACCACAACTTGTCAAAAGTGCGTATAAAGTATATGCAGTAATGTACAAATGTCTGGGAAGTGAACAGGTGTATGAGTCAGATACATGCTTGCGTGTGTATGGAGGGGAGAAAATCAGGTGTAGTGCTGGCGAATCTCAGGAAGCATGGAAGTTTTGAAGGATGCAGTGTTCCGACAACTAACAACTGATGCCAGCAGTTTGTTCCATGCTTCAGCAACTCTTAGCATGAAAAAATGTTTCCTGAAGTCATGGGAGCTGTGCTGTTTTCTGACTTTGTAAACATGTCCACGGGTGTTAGACAAGTGGAGTTTGAAAAGGTGCTCAGAGTTATTGTTTGTACGATGGTTGATAATTTTATGGGTGTCTGCCAAGTCAGCCGCCAGACGTCGGAGTTTAAAAACACAATATGCATATATGAGGGAGACAAACAGAGCATGTCCATAAGAGATGTTATCTTTGGATGAACATCACAGTAAATTGCCATTCAACAATGTACTTACATTCAGTATGAATAAAGATAGCTATTCAAATTGTTATGTATTCAATGATTTACTATGCTCCACTTATGTCATAAGAGAAAAGGTTAAACTAACAAATGGCTTCAGTAGCTAAATTTCTAGATTCATTAAGTATTGAGTTAGTTCAGACTTAAATATCAACATCATCGCCATTCATCTTTTGTGTTTTTTCCAAGGTCATCCAATCATTTTCAGCTTCAATTTATTGAGAAGAATACCAAATCAAGAAGTTGTCACAGATTATCTGATCCATCAGAGATGATCTGATTCTACCAGTGAAGTGTATTCTTTTTAATGTCGGGAGGGTTGCCACTACATATTTCATGATAAATATACAACCTGGGTCTAATGGTAAGGATTTTACACAGATGGTTGTGCATTGTAACTGGTACCTGATGAAAGCAGAATTGCAACTAAGATCATTGTTTACATTATTTACATTCGACGGATATTTGTCCTCATCTTGTTTGTTGTTAACACAACGTTTCAGCTGACATACCCTCCAGCCTTCATTAGGTGTCTTGGGGAAATTTCGAATCTGGGTTCTCATTCCAAAAGTATTTTTCGATATTATTATTATTATTATTATTATTATTATTATTATTAATAATATTATCATTATTATTATTCAGGTCACTGCCTGGAATTGAACTCAGAATCTTGGGGTTAGTAGCTCGTGCTCTTAACCACTATGTCATATGCCCATGGGCATTATTTTCCTATCCTTCCTTAATACCGGTTCCCCAAGACACCTGATGAAGGCTGGTGGGTATATGAGCCAAAACGTTGTGTTAACAACAAACAAGATGAGGACAAGTATCCGTCAAATGTAAATAATGTACATAATCCCTCGTCTCTTAAATATAGAACCGTACAACTATGGTATTTTATATCTGTTCATAAAACATTTTAAAACCTACAAAAACCTGCCATTAACATTTTAAAAACACAAAAGAGGTGTTAAATGTTCATATATGTTACTGTTTTTCATACATGTATCAATGGTTTCTGAGATTTTTGCAGCAAATTCTAAACAAATAGAAATTCATGCATTAACATCCACCCATGTCACCTAATCAATAGTTTAAAAAGGATACTCATAATGAAGAAAAATACAGAGAAAATAGATAACACCATTCTAATTATAATAATTTTCTTTCCATTGTACATGGGGTACATCATATAAGACATTATTGTCTGGAAAATTTCGTAAACTGAACCAATTCCAAATACCATAAAAGCTCCAATAACGTGCACAACAAGGACATTGGATTCCTGAAAGTATAAGCAACATCATATCATTTCATTTATTTACTAATAGTTGGGGGTTTTTTTGTGTGTGTTTTGGGTTTTTTTTTAATTTTTATTTTGCAAGATGAAAAAAATATTTTTGAAACACTAAAATGTTCCAGAACTTTCTGGGAGATAAGTAACAAGAGCAAATTTTTTTTTCTTTTTTTTTTTTCACTAAATGAATTTTCTAGAAAAATGTTTGTGGAATTATTTTTCATTTGCAAGTTTACAGGAATGGCTGTTTGGTTAAGAAGCTTGCTTCTCAACCATTTGGTCTTGATTTCAGTCCTGCTTCCAAACCACATGGTTCCAAATTAGTTCCACAGTGTGGCACCTTGGGCATGTGTCCTCTACTTCAGTCTCAGGCTGACAAAAACCTTGTGAGAGGATTTAGTAGATGGAAACTAAAAGAAGCCCATTATATATATATATATATATATATATATATATACCTTATTTAAAAGCAGCAGAAATATAACAAAAGCTGTTACTCAGAGTTTCACATTTCCGTTCGTCGGACAGCTTTTTTTTTTAACAAAACTGTCCGACGAACAGGAACATGAAACTCTGAGTAACAGCTTTTGTTATGTTTCTGCTGCTTTTAAATAAAGCATATTACTCTACCTCTGGTATTTGAGTACTCTTTTTACCACCTTGTTTCACATTTATGTGTTTACTCCAGTATATATATATATATATATATATCCTTTATATGTGTGTGTATGTTTGTGTTTGTTATCACTATCATAAGCAGTGTCTTTCATCTTCAATATTCAGTGAAAATATGCCTAACTATGGGGAAATATTACCTTGCTTGGAAGCAGATACAGGAAAGGATTTTGGTTGGAAAAAATCTGTTGCAATAAACTCATTTGGCCCAAGCAAACATAGAAAAGTGGATGTTAAAATTACGACAATGATGATAATGAAAAATGGAAGAGTTGAGACTTTAGATATGACAGATATAGAGTAACAGTTAATAGTAGGCGTAGGAGTGGCTGTGTGGTAAGTAGCTTGCTTACCAACCACATGGTTCTGGGTTCAGTCCCACTGCGTGGCACCTTGGGCAAGTGTCTTCAAGCCGACCAAAGCCTTGTGAGTGGATTTGGTAGATGGAAACTGAAAGCCCATTGTATATATATATATGTATGTGTGTGTATATGTTTGTGTGTTTGTGTTTGTTCCCCCAACATTGCTTGACAACCGATGCTGGTTCGGCAAAAGTGACCGATAGAATAAGTACTAGGCTTACTAGTACTGGGGTCGATTTGCTTGACTAAAAGGCGGTGCTCCAGCATAGCAAGAGTCAAATGACTGAAACAAGTAAAAGAGCAGAAGAGTAAAAAAATATAGCACACATGCATATTGTTGTGGAGTGACTTGCATGTGACTGTCAGTGGACTGGATGAGCCAGTAGCCAGTTGAAGTCAAACTGTGAGAGCTCTAGTCTTGTTATTGATTCTGTGTTGAAGTTGTGGATTATTATTGACCGAATGGTTATAGATTTCTTTATTAGGCCATGCAAGGCCGAACACAGAGGGGACAATACAATATAGAACTTTGCAAAACCGATCAATAGGGATAGAAAACATCTTGGGACATGTACACAAAGAGATAACACGGTAATGTTTTAACAAAAGAAATTCCCAAAAGGGGAAGAAAATATAACACTGACTTAGGTTATCCGTTTAAAGAAAAACCTATGAAAAAAACCATGGTAACCTTGGAAAAAATAAACATAGGCGCAGGAGTGGCTGTGTGGTAAGTAGCTTGCTAACCAACTGCATGGTTCCGGGTTCAGTCCCACTGCGTGGCATCTTGGGCAAGTGTCTTCTGCTATAGAGTAAAAGAGTATGAGAGCAAAATGCCCTTTCTCTTTTTGTTTTATAGGTTCATGCTCAAAGTGGGTTTGACATTCATGCGTACCATCTTAGCTACATTCAATCACCTTTTATTAGACTTTTCATTAGACAAAATTTCCCTCTCTACTCTCACCTTCCTTTTCAAGTATTACTTGAAAAAGTTGATGAGAGGTTGGTTATAATAAAGTAACCAACTTTTGTTACATTGGTTATTGTTATACGATTGTATTTGCGCCCATGCTGGTGGTACATAAAAGCACCTGTTACACTCTTGGAGTGGCTGGCATTAGAAACCATACCCAATCAGACTGGAGTCTGGTGTGGTCCTTTAGCTTGCCAGCCCTGGTCAAACAGATGTTAAATGATGATGGTGTTTCAGTCATTTGACTGTGGCTATGCTTAAGCACTGCTTTTTAGTCAAGCAAATCGACCCCAGGACTTATTCTTTGTAAGCCCAGTACTTATTCTATAGGTCTCTTTTGCCGAACCAGCATCGGTTGTCAAGCGATGTTGGGGGAACAAACACAGACACACAAACATATACACACACATACATACATATATATATATATATATATATATATATATATATATATACACAATGGGCTTCTTTCAGTTTCCGTCTACCAAATTCACTCACAAGGCTTTGGTCGGCCTGAAGACACTTGCCCAAGGTGCCACGCGGTGGGACTGAACCCAGAACCATGTGGCTGGTAAGCAAGCTACTTACCACTCAACCACTCCTACGCCTACTATTAACTGTTACTCTATATCTGTCATATCTAAAGTCTTAACTCTTGTTTGTTTATTTACATATTTTACTCTTGTTCAGTTGGCATATATCTTTCATAACATATCAAACGTTAAGCTGTTTGTTTATGAAGGATTGTATACTTTCTGTCTATTTGCATAGAATCGACACACCCATGAAATCATATAAATGTTTGCATTGCATGTTTACCTTATAAGTTGCTCATACAACTTTTTTCTCTCTCCAAGTGGAAAGAAGATCATATGATTCCTGTATAGGAACAACAATGCTACATAATAGTGAGACACATCATCATCATCATCATCATTTAGCGTCCGTTTTCCATGCTGGCATGGGTTGGATGGTAAAACAGGGGTCTGGGAAGCCAGAAGGCTGCACCAGGCCCAGTCTGATCTGGCAGTGTTTCTACGGCTGGATGCCCTTCCTAACGCCACATCATCATCATCGTTTAACGTCCATTTTCCGCGCTAGCACGGGTTGGACAGTTCGACCGGGGTCTGGGATGCCCTTCCTAACGCCAACCACTCCGCGAGTGTAGTGGATGCTTTTTACGTGCCACCTGCACAGGTGCCAGGGGGGTCCGGCATTGGCCACGATTGGTTGGAGCTTTTTATGTGCCACCGGCACAGAAGCCAGTCGGGGCAGCGCTGGCATTGGCCACATGGGTGCTAAATGCAGAGGACATGCAAACACTAGAGAGGAATGGGGCTAGAATGCTCTGCTGGATGTGCAGTGTCAGTGTAAATGTGTGACAAAGAGTGTTTGTTTGAGAGAAAAGTTAGGCATAAGTAGAATTAGATGCAAAAGAGGAGACTGTACTGGTTTGGTCATGTGATGTGGATGGATAAGTACAGTTGCATAAAAGGTGCTGGTCACGGAAAGTGGATGGAACTTGTGGGAGAGGGAGACCCAGGAAGACATAGGACAAAGTATTAAAGACTGATCTCAAGACACTGAGCCTTAGAAAGGAGCTGACAAAAGACTGAGATATCTGGCACCCACCACAGCCGAACTGATATCCTCAATCCACCTTGTTAAAGCTTGTTCAATGAGGGGCTCTGCCCCATCCCTGCCCAAGCTGTTCCATTATCCTTCTCCCCACATACAACACATTTCATCCCCTAACACCCATCACTTCTCTATCCCTTGAGAGCAGAAAAGGCACATACTACATCCCCCAGTTTTCTCAGTTACTTCTCTTCCCCACTCCAAACCACTTCCGTTTCCCATTTTCTTCCCCTACCTACTATCACCACCTATCACCCCCCCCCTCTTTGCCCCTTCTCCCTCTTATGCTGTTCTCCATCATCAACACTTCGCTTATCTGCTATTACCCACAATGCCCTCACATATCTACGGCAACCTCCATCCCCGAGCCTCCCCTAGGTTTCTTTTCATCATTTTCTACAGTCACCTCTATCCTTCCCACTCACCCCGTCCCAAACTCTGTATCAACTTACCTATTCTCATCACCCCCCCCAGAGCCCCTCAAGAGCATATCCTGATTCATCTTTGCCATCATCTCACACACTATTGTTCTACTTATCTTACTCTCTAACCCATTCTCCTTTCTTTTCCAACTGGGGTATCCATGTATCTACAGCAAGATACCCATCTCTGTCCCTCTATAACTTCACTCTCCCAAATGGCACAAAGCTATCATCCCCTTAATAATACTTCCTACTCCCAGTTGAGGGGTGTTGCTTTTTTGTCTCCCTTTTTCGTCTTGCAAGTTACTTGGTGACCCTGTCGGTGATGGCTCTGCATAAGAAGTACCCAATACACTCTGTAAGAGGCACAATGGCCCAGTGGTTAGGACAGCGGACTTGCAGTTGGAGGATCGCAGTTTCGATTCCCAGACCGGGCGTTGTGTGTGCTTATTGAACGAAAACACCTAAAGTTCCATGAAGCTCCAGCAGGGGGTGGCGGCGACCCCTGTTGTACTCTTTTGCCCCAACTTTCTCTCACTCTTTCTTCCTGTTTCATGAGTAACGCTGCGATGGACTGGCATCCCGTCCAGCTGGGGGGAACACATACGCCATAGAAACCAGGAAACCGGGCCCATGAGCCTGGCTAGGCTTGAAAATGGCGCATAAATAAAAAACACTCTGTAAAGTGGTTGGTGTTAGGAAGGGCATTCATCAGTAGAAGCCATGCCAAAACAGCTTCTGCTAAGCCATCCAACCATGCCAGCATGCAAAAATGGATGTTAAATAACGATGATGATTGTATTTCAAATTATGATGCCTGGAGGTGTGAAGGAACAAGAATAATTTTATTTTATCTCATTGCATATGTTGCATATATTGTATATATATATATATATACTCTATATTGAGTGAGAAAACGGTATGGACGGATTTTTGGAGTCCAATATTACCCTGTACGCCTATTTGATTATGAAGATTTACAAACATACTTTCCCAGTGATACTCAGTTTACCTACCATTATAAATAATACCAAATGTTCTTTCTCAGACCTTTCAAAATGTGTACCGCGACATCCTTTGTGTCCTGTTTTTCATTTTATTTCATTTGTTACATATATATATATATATATATATAAGGCGCGGGCATGGCTGTGTGGTTAGGGAGCTTGTTTCTTAGCTACATGGTTTCGGGTTCAGTCCCACTGCGTGGCACTTTGGGTAGGTGTCTTCCACTATAGCCCCGAGCCGACCAAAGCTTTGTGATTGAATTCGGCAGGCGGAAGTTACTGCCGTGTGTGTATATGTGCATGTAGGTGCTTGTGCCTCTCCGAAAGAGAGAGAGGGTATGCAATAATAAATGTTCGTTTACTGAAATGATCGTATCTTTGATTTGAATTTCTCTTTTCCTCATTTGAATTATTTACTCTTAATGTAAAGAAACATAACTAAATATTATGAAACATTTTACCAATACTAAAGAAAATGCAAAAAAAACAAAAGGCATATTTATATGGGACTGACCTGAAAATTTCCCACAAGGCTCATTCCTAGTGCTGCTATTATACCAAGACCAAAAGAAACTTTATTGACAACGTGTATCCGTGAATTGTCAACATTGACCAAACTTTGTATCAACTTAAAGCGAATGTACAACGTAAATAAAGCTGCAAAAGAGATAAAAATGAACAGGTTTTCAATAACAATCTTTAGAGTTTAAAACAAAACATTCAACTTCATATTTAGTGACAGACATATATTAAAACGAAACGAGACGAATATATAAAATGAATATAGGGTGCAGGAGTGGCTGTGTGGTAAGTAGCTTGTTTACCAACCACGTGGTTCCGGGTTCAGTCCCACTGCGTGGCACCTTGGGCCAAGTGTCTTCTACAATAGCCTCGGGCCGTCCAAAGCCTTGTGAGTGGATCTGGTAGACGGAAACTGAAAGAAGCCCGTTGTATATATGTATATATATATGTGTGTGCGTGCATGTTTGTGTGTCTGTGTTTGTCCCCCTAGCATTGCTTGACAACTGATGCTGGTGTGTTTACGTCCCCGTCACTTAGCAGTTCGGCAAAAGAGGCCGATAGAATAAGTACTGGGCTTGCAAAGAATAAGTCCCGGGGTCGAGTTGCTCGACTAAAAAGGCGGTGCTCCGGCATGGCCGCAGTCAAATGACTGAAACAAGTAAAAGAGAGTAAAAGAGTAAGTGAGACAATTGGGCATGGCAATTTGGATGCTGGCAATTTGGCACAGCTGCTTGGATGCCGAACCTTCTTTTGGGACAATATATTTTGGCACTGGAGCAAACAAACATGCAACAAATTAGAGAGAGAGAGAGGAGAGAGAGAGAGAGAGAGAGAGAGAGAGAGAGAGGAGAGAGAGAGAGTGTGAGAATATTACAATTTATTAATTGAAAACAATTGAAAACTAAAGGATTTTTTCCAATAATCCCAGAGTACAAATGCAAAATGTTTTGTGTTGAGAACATCAGTAGTTAAGGCTGCACTACTTAGAAAATAATGGCAGTTTCAGTATTTAATACAAGCTAGAAAGAATAGCTAAAGATTAGTAAAGACAAGTAAACAGTGCAAAACAAAATTATATCATATTATATCATATAATCCTAAATAGGGTGCAACACCAAATTTCTGACAGGAATGGTTCCAGTACCTTACTGAATGAACTGCTTTCCTGCACAAGAAGTGGTCAATCCATATGCCTGTGGCACCTTGGGCAAGTGTCTTCTACTATAGCCTCAGGTTGACCAAAGCCTTGTGAGTGCATTTGGTAGCCGAAAAAAAAAAATATATATATATAGTTAAAGTGCATGGCTCAGTGGTTAGAATGTCGAGCTTACGATCGTGAGGTTGTAAGCTTGAATGCCGGACCAGGCTGCGTGTTGTGTTCTTGAGCAAGACACTTTATTTCACATTGCTCCCGTTCACTCAGCTGTAGAAATGAGTTGTGACATCACAGGTGCCAAGCTGTATCGGCCTTTGTCTTTCCCTTGGATAACACTGGTGGCGTGGAGAGGGGAGGCTGGTATGCATGGGCAACTGCTGGTCTTCCATAAACAACCTTGCCCAGACTTGTGCTTGGGAGGGTAACTTTCTAGGTGCAATCCCATGGTTTGTGTTGTGACTGAAGAGGGTCTCAGATATATATATATATATATAGAGAGAGAGGGAGTTTACGAAAAAAAAAAACAAAAGACGAAGACAGGTGGTGTACAAAACAAACAGATGTATTAGTATAATGCTCAGGAATAGAAAAAGTCTTTTACGTTTCGAGCCTATGCTCTTCTACAGAAAGGGACACAGAAAAAACAAGGAAGAAACACACACACACACACACACATATATATATATATATATATATATATATGTGGAAAGAAGAGGTGTATTCCTACTCCCACGCAGGAATAAATATAGTATTAGTTTTGGGAGTTTGAAAATGCACCTGAATTTGAAAAACATGTAGCTGTTTTTATATAGATTTAGTCATATACATATCCAACTAGTTTCAGCAATTTTTTGTTTATCAATGGTACAACTGTATATTGTTGTGAAAGGATTCCAAACACACCCAAGTGACAAAAGGTAGTCTGACTCATTGTTATAAAACAAAGAACTGTCAAGGATTGGCAGTTTGTGTTGATAGCAGTTCACTGTGAACTTTCATAGAGAGTATTAAGTCTCATATAATAGTAAAAGTAGTGCATAATGTATATACTTTCTTTCCCACTGCTTTGTTATATCATCTATCCAATACGAGGATACAAAAATGGCAATGTGTTGTTTGAAACTTGCATTGGATGTTTGAAATTTATATTGGTACAAAACCAAAAGAAAAATTCATTTAACATGGAGAGCTTATTGGCCTCCATGGTACAGTTGCAACAACAACTATAGCAGCAGCAGCTACAACAGCAACAACAACAGAATCAACAGTTGCTGGAATTAATATTGAAGAAGTTTGAAAATACTTCGGGTTCATACTCGCCAGACAGTGTAGCAAACTCAATTGAAGAATTCAGCTATACTCCAAATGAAAGGATTACTTCTTCATCATATTTTTGTAGATACAAAGAAATCTTCAAAGAAGTGTGTAAAAGTTGGTCTGATGAGAAACAAGTATGACTACTTTTAAGAAAGTTATCCCCTGCCAAACACAAAAAATATAGAAGCCAGGTGAGATTTGTTTCAATGTAACAATATTTTATCGAAAATTTTCAGTGAAAGAAGTTCCCTGTTCCATATACAATAATGTTTAAATTTGGTAAAAAAAGATGAAGATTTTGTCACCTATACCAGAGTGGTTAACAGAGAGTGTGAGAAATTAAAACAGAATAAGCTGATCTTGGACATGTTCAAGTCTTTAATTTTTGTTCAAGGGCTTACTGTAAGTAAAGATGCTGATAAACGTTCCTGGATATTAACAAAATTAGAAGAGGACCAAAATTTAACTCTGCAGGCAGTAGCAGAAAAATATCAGAGGATTATTAATCGATGACATAAGGCAAATAGAATTGAGGAAAAAGATTGCTCTCAGATTCAGGCATGTTGACCGGTAATGAATAAGAAACAAGAGAAAAAAATGTCAAGACTGAACCTATGTTATGTCGGTTTAAAAAATAAAATGTCACAAGTATGGTAAAACAAGCCATAAAAAGTTGCAATGTAGGACAGAAGCTAGAAAACAGTTCAACAGAAAAAAATCATGTAAACAGATTGCTGGGGACATAAAATATGAATAAGCCTCGAAGTAAATTTGTGTATGTAAAAATTAATAACACAAAAATAAAGTTACAATTGGATACAGGCAGCAGCATCTCAATAATTAATAAAGATACATGGAAAAAGATCGGGAGACCTAAATGAAATGAAACCTCGAAAATTTCCCATGGTGTTTCAGGAAAAAAATTATATTTTAAGGACCAATTGATAAGTAACTTTACATTTCATAAAAAACCCTTAAAAGCTAAAGTTTTTGTTAAATAATACAACAAACTTGTTCAGATGAACAACAAACTTAACTGGATGAAATTGCTTAACTTATGGGACCTCCCCGCAAATCTTTTCTGTAAAAAAGTAAAAGATTTTTTCTCCAGTACAAATAAATCATCAGATGAACTGAAAAAAAATTTTTAATATGTTTCCTGAAGTTCTGTCCAATAATGCAGGTGGCACGTAAAAAGCACCCACTACACTCACGGAGTGGTTGGCGTTAGGAAGGGCATCCAGCCGTAGAAACACTGCCAATTCTGACTGGGCCTGATGAAGCCTTCTGGCATCACAGACCCCAGTTAAACCGTCCAACCCATGCTAGCATGGAAAACGGACGCTAAATGATGATGATGATGATGATGAATGTAGGTCTGTGTATGAAAATGAAAGTGCAGTTTCAAATACAAGAAAATACCATACCGACATTTAAAGAAAAGAACAAACTGTACCATTCGTAGCATTAGAACAGATAAACCTAGAGAGGCTAGAAAAAGTGGGAGTTATCCAAAAAGTGGAATATTCTAAATGGGTAGCACCAGCTGTATTTGTTAAGAAAAAGAATAATAAAATCAGAGAGTGTGCTGATATTTTTTCCACTGGAATGGAACCCTAGGCGTAAGGGATATTAAAACTCAGCACAGAGTTCAATTCTCAAAAGAAGAGAAGATAGGGGAGACTGATTCTAAAAAATGGAAGGATTCCAACCACCCCCCAAGTGACTAAAGGTGGACTGACTTATTGTTATAAAACAAAGAACTGTGAATAATTGGCAGTTCATGCTGGTAGCAGTCTACTGTGAGCCTTTCATATAGAGAGTTGAGTCTGTGTAATAGTAATAGTAGTGTGTAATGTATATACTTTCTTCCCCCCTTGCTTTGTTATATATCCAATACAAAGATATAAAATATATAAAACAAAGGGATATTAACAGAGTTTAAAATTACAAAACAGAAATTGAACAAACATGTTTAAACAATCAAATGTTCGCATAAAATTCAATGAGTTTCACAGGGAGAGATAATATCAAAGAAAATGTCTGGTGAAGAATGTAACAAATGCACATTACTAAAAGTATTGAGTTTTTATAGAATGTATTCTTTTATTCTTTTACTTGTTTCAGTCATGTGACTGTGGCCATGCTGGAGCACCACCTTTTAGTCGAGCAAGTCGACCCCAGGACTTATTCTTTGTAAGCCTAGTACTTATTCTATCGGTCTCTTTTGCTGAACCGCTAAGTTAGGGAGATGTAAACACAGCAGCATCGGTTGTCAAGTGATGTTGGAGGGACAAACACAGACACACAAACATATACATACACACACACACACACACACATATATATATGGTGTTTCAGGAGGTGTATGGTGTTTTTGTATAGTGATTTGGAGTTGGGGTTTTGAAACCCAGGGGGAACCTATTATTAAAGCTTTCAAATTATGTCTGTCGTATGCGGTTATTTTTTTGTGGAAAAATTGAGTTTTTTCTCTTTCTAGTGAATTATTAAAATATATTTAGTTGTGGTTTATATTTTTTTATGAGCATGCTTTCCTTATTCAGTCGGAATTGGGATGAAGTGTTTCTGGTGCATTGATCTAGGTGTTTGCTTATGAAAATTTTCCTGGTTGTGGGGTTCCAGATTTGTTGTCTGTGTACTGTCAGTGCTCCTCAAGGTCAAACCAGCCAACTAGGTCAAATTATGTCAAACTAGGTCAAACTATGTAGTCTCCATCACACCCACATTTGAGAACATAGATTAAGTTCTTCGATGCACAGGTGAAGTGATTTTTATGGTGAAAGTTGATATACATACATATATACACATACATATATATATCATCATCATCATCATCGTTTAATGTCCGCTTTCCATGCTAGCATGGCTTGGACCATTTGACTGAGGACTGGCGAACCAGATAGCTGCACTAGGCTCCAATCTTGATCTGGCAGAGTTTCTACAGCTGGATGACCTTCCCAACGCCAACCACTCCGAGAGTGTAGTGGGTGCTTTTACGTGCCACTCTGTCAGTACTGGCAACAGCCACGCTCAAATGGTGTTTTTTAGGTGTCACCTGCACGTTCGAATGGTGCTTTTTATGTGCCACTGGCACGGAAACCAGTTATCTGCTCTGGCAACAATCACACTCGGATGGTACTCTTAGCGCTCCACTAGCACGGATGCCAGTCATTGAATTTGATTTCGATTTTGATATATATATACACATACACGCACACACATATATATTAATAGTAATAGTATGACAACAAAAGAATGAAAGTTACCTCAATATTATGTAAATAGAGGAATTTATCTGTAATATAATATGTGACAATTATTCGGTTACCATAATATAAACTCCACATTTCAGATGTTGGGCAGAAATCTGCTCCGGCATCTCGTCAGTTATTAAGACAAATGAAAATGCAACCGAATAATTGTCACATTTTATATAACAGATATATATATATATATCACGTGATCACGTGACCGACCAGACCATCAAATGTTACACATCGCTGGTCACAATGCGTCCGCATTGTTTTAGCCTTCGAATGACGCCACCCTGGTGGCTAAGCGAGCAGGCCAACAGAATAAAGAGTGGGAGAAAGTGTGGTGAAAGAGTACAGCAGGGATCACCCCCCCCCTGCCGGAGCCTCGTGGAGCTTTTTAGGTGTTTTCACTCAATAAACACTCACAACGCTCGGTCTGGGAATCGAAACCGCGATCCTACGAGCGCGAAACCGCTGCCCTAACCACTAGGCCATTGCGCCTCCACATACATACATATATATATATATATATATACCTAAAAGCTCCACGAGGCTTCGGAAGCGGGTGGTGATCCCTGCTGTATTCTTTCACCACTCTTTCTTCTGTTGGCCTGCTCGCTTAGCCAGTGGGGTGGTGTCATTCGAAGGCTAAAACAATGCGAACGCATTGTGACCAGCGATTTGTAACAACATCTGATGGTCTGGTCAGTCACGTGATCACGTGATATATACATACACACACACACACACGGTGGCACGTAAAAGCACCATCTGTTCGTGTCCGTTGCCAGCATCGCCTGGCCCCGAGCCGGTGACACGTAAAAGCACCATCCGTTCATGGCCGTTCACCAGCTCTGTCTGGCACCTGTGCAGGTGGCACGTAAAAAACACCCACTACACTCGCGGAGTGGTTGGCGTTAGGAAGGGCATCCAGCCGTAGAAACACTGCCAGATCTGACTGGGCCTGATGAAGCCTTCCAGCTTCACAGACCCCAGTTGACCCGTCCAACCCATGCTAGCATGGAAAACGGACGCTAAACGATGATGATGATGATGATGATATATATATATATTTGTTATATTGGGAGAGTCATTATACCAATGTAAAACATGCCCCAGTGCATGTTTTTACTATCAGTATAAAGACCATCCTGAAATACAATAAGCTTCAAGACAAGTAGATATCAAGTTCATATTTTTTCACTCATTTATTCTTATTCATTTGTTTATCTTCATTTATCTATTTAATTACATGTCTATTTGCTTATTCTATTGGTTTATTTTGATTACTTATACATATAATTTTAATCAGTTAATAGATATAAATGAATGTCTGTCGATTGATTATCCTCTCAATTTTCTCATTTGCCTTATAAATTCTGGGTATATTTCTGTTTTACCCTCACTCATACCTAGTATTTGATTACAAGACAGATATTAGTGACACTGTTTCATATTCTATTAATTGATCCTTAACCAACAAAACAATCTTACTAGTAAGACGTTGGTTTTATTGGCATGACACAAAACTATTAAAGCGAACATCATGGAGAGAGTACTTTTGTATTTATGTATATTTAATGATATTGATAGCGGCAGGCATGGTTGTGTGGTAAGAAGTTCGCTTTGCAACCATGTGGTCTAGGGTTCAGTCCCAGAGCATGGCACTTTGGGCAAGTGTTTTTTATTATAACCCAGGAGTAATCTCAGCCTTGTGAGTGGATCTGGTCAATGGAAACTTATCTATCTCTGTTCTCACCCTCTCTGATATATATATATATATATATATATATACACACACAAATATATATATATATATATATATATATATATATATATATATATATATATGCAGGTGGCACGTACTGTGCAGGCGGCACATAAAAAACACCATTTCGAGCGTGGCTGTTGCCAGTACCGCCTGAGTGGCACACGTAAAAGCACCCACTACACTCTCGGAGTGGTTGGCATTAGGTAGGGCATCCAGCTGTAGAAACTCTGCCAGATCAGATTGGAGCCTGGTTCGCCAGTCCTCAGTCAAATCGTCCAACCCATGGAAAGCGGATGTTAAACGACGATGACGACGATGATGATGATGATATGCTGGACAAACCTGAGCTTTGTGAGTGGATTTGGTCAATGGAAGTTAAAAGAAGCTTATTTCGTCTAACTATCTCTGTCCCCACCTCTCTTATATGGGTCATCCCATGAATAATGCATTTTTTTAAATACCTTTTTTATTTTTCAAAATTAAAATAAACAAAGTTTCTTTTTAATCTAAAATATACTCTCCTTCATTTTCTACAATGCCCTTCCATTTATCTAGTAGACTTACAAGGACCCTCTTCCAAAATTCACTTGCCCATGATGAAAAATACTCCCCCAGTACTGTTCTGACCTCATCTGCAGAATTCATATTTTTCCTATCCAAATGATAACCAGATAGGGCAATGTCCAGTGGTGGTGGGACATCGTTTCCCATTCAAACTGCTCCAGCCTTTGGAATGTCAACCTCGCTGTATGTGGCCCAGCATTATCCTGATGGAAGAACACATTTCGTCTTGAAACCAAAGATCATTTTCCTTCTAGCACTGACTGAAGCCACTCAAGCTGCTCACAATAAATCTCATTTGTTATCATTTGGTTTGGGTGTAAAAGTTCAAAGTGGACTAAACCTTTCATATCTCACCAAAAAGATAACAACACCTTACATGGGTGAAGACCTGCTTTAGCCTGGGGTGTCAGTGTTTCTCTTTTCTCAACCCACTGTCTTCAGTGTTTGACATTTTTATAGAGAACCCATCTCTCATTGCCAGTCACTATTCAGTCCAAAAAAAAAGGTTCATTTGTGAGATGTGACAGTAAAGAAGAGTATACATTCACTCTAAGTGTGAAATTAGACTTGAAAAGTTTGTGAGGAACCCATTGACCCAATTTGCTGACTTTTCCGATTGCACGAAGGTGTCGATGAATGGTTGAATGACCAAATCCAAGCTTTTCTGCTAGTTTCTCAACAGTCACGATGGGATTTTGTTCCACCAGGGTTTGCAGGACATCCTCGTCGAGCACTACAGATCTTCCCGGACGAGGCTCATCTTCGAGGCTGTAGTTTCCAGCTCGGAATTTCTGGAACCACTGTTGACACTGGCTTATGCCTATTGTCCAATCTCCATATACTGCATTAATATTTCTCACACTTTCTATTGTCTTGTTGCCTCTATTGAACTCAAAAAGCAAAATATGCGGAATCTGCTCCGTTGTCACTTTCATAAAATAACTATTAAAATCGAACTGCACTCTTCAAAACTTGCACTAAGAATAAGTACAAGGTAAAATTATTACCTGCTTTTATCGCAAGTTTATGCAGGTAGTTTATCCTGTCCCTCTCCGACTTTTAGTTCATGCAACTGAAAAAAACCGCATTATTTATAGGATGACCCAATATATATATATATATGTTCAAAATGTGACCTCGTATGTACCGTTGGCGATTTTTTTCCTCCATCTTCCCTTCTCTGGATCTTTCCTTTTCCTATGTTTCTGACGAAGAGCTCCGCTCGAAACGTAAAACCCTCCTTCTTCCCTTCCTTCCTGAGCGTCCAATAATACTATATTTGTTCCACGTCCTCGCGTTGTTGTGTTTTCTCTTTGTGTTTTCATGTTTGGATTAACTTTATATATATATATATATATATATATATATAATATATGTACTAGAGCAACCTGAGCCATGTGAGTGGATTTGGTCGATGGAAACTGAAAGAAGCCTATTTTATCTGTCTATCTCTGTCCCCACCTCTCTCTCACTTATATATATATATACACTGGAAGTGATCTTCATCCAAGAACAGCTGAGTCAGGCGGATCCCACTGAAGAGGCTACAGGAAAGCCAAAACTGACCAACCAGTCTGGGAATATCTCAACTGCTGCTTTTCAGGTGATTATGGACCCTGTCAGCACGCATGTATACAATTATGTGTGTTGACTGCAGCATTAGAACGTTTAGCTCTTATTTCTAGCAATGTTGGTACTCCTAACATCTTTAGTCATATTTAATGGCAGTTATAGTTTTCCTTTTTGGTACACATTGCTTTCAGCTGCCTATATTAATTATGTGTGTGTGTGTGTGTGTGTGTGCGTGTGTGTGTTACTGTTTCCTTGCCTTAACATCACATGCTACTAGTAAATGAATGTTGCCATCCTGGAAGCGGTGTCCTTTGTTTCCAATCTTTTGAGAAAACCTGTCTGCGCATCAGGAAACTTTACCTTACTTGGAAACAGGTGGGGGTTGACAAGACTGGAAATGTATATGGCCATAAAAAAAAATCTTCTTCAACAAATTCCATCCAATCCATGGGAACACAGAAAAGTGGATGTTGTTGTTATAATGATGATGATGATGATGATGATTGCCTTACTTCCCTGGGCATGGACACATTGAAACTCCGACGTCTGGCAGCTGACTTGGCAGACACCCATAAAATTATCAACCATCTTACAAACAATAACTCTGAGCACCTTTTCAAACTCCACCCATCTAACACCCGTGGACATATTTACAAAGTCAGAAAACAGCACAGCTCCCATGACTTCAGGAAACATTTTTTTCACGCTGAGAGTTGCTGAAGCATGGAGCAAACTGCCGGCATCAGTTGTTAGTTGCCGGAGCACTGCATCCTTCAAAACTTCCATGCTTCCTGAGATTCGCCAACACTACACCTGATTTTTCTCCCCTCCATACACACACAAGCATGTATCTGACTCATACATTGTTCGCTTTCCAGACATTTGTACATTACTGCATGTACTTTATACGCACTGTCTGACAAGTTGTGGTGCACCTGAGCACTATATACAATAATTTCATCATTATTATTATTATTATTATTATTATTATTATGTTGATGATGTTGATGATGATGATGATGAGTTTGAAATAGGGTAAAACACGTAAGTTTCAAAATGACTGTTTTGTTTTCTTCTTACCTATTATTGTTGAAAAAGTTAATAATTGACCAAATATACAGCTTTCAGGACTTTTAGCACCAGTGTCACTGAAAAATATAACATTTTGAACATTAATATTTTGTAAAAATTAGCTTTAACACAAATCAAATACATGTTTTAGTTTTAATCAGCTGAAGTATGAATGATTAAGCATTTCAATTAAACATAATCATTAAACATGTACTTGTGCTTATCATTTAACAGGTGCAGTCATATGAAGTTAAGAAGCTTATATCACAATCAGGTACTTAGCCACAGTTCAAAACAGTGGCCCCTTTGGGGCTACTGACTCTTTCTATAGCCTTATGTTAATCAACTGCCTTGTGAATATAATTTGATAGAGAGAAACTGTATGAAAGCCTGATGTGTATTTGTGTGAGGTGTGTATAGACGTGTGCATATATATGTATATATATGAGTATGTGTGTGTGTATGTATGTGTGTGTATGTATGTCTGTGTGTGTGTATTTGTGTGAGGTGTGTATAGACATATGCATATATAAGTCATATATAAGTGTGTGTATGTGTATGTGTGTGCATGTGTGTGTGTATGTCTGTGTGTGTGTGTATTTGTGTGAGGTGTATATAGACATGTGCATATATAAGTGTGTATGTGTATGTGTGTGTATGTCTCTGTGTGTGTGTATTTGTGTGAGGTGTGTATAGACATGTGCATATATATGTATATATAAGAGTATATGTGTGTGTGTGTGTATATGTGTGTGTATGCCTGTGTGTGTATGTCTGTGTATGTATGTGTGTGTATGTGTATGTCTGTGTGTGTGTATTTGTGTGAGGTGGGTATAGACATGTGCATATATATGTATATATAAGTGTGTGTGTTATATCATCATTTAACATTTATGTTCCATGCTGGAATAGGTCGGATAGTTTGACAGGATCCGATGGATTCAAAGACTGCATTGTGCTTCTAAGCTTGCTTTGGCACGGTACCTAGAGCTGGATATCCTTCCTAATGCCAACCACTATGTATAACTGGGTGCATTTTCCATGCCACCAGCACTAGTGAGGTTGCTATGAAGCCTGAAAGTCTGGGATTCCTTTTTACAAAGTGGGGCTACAATAGAAAGGGAAGGAGCTTTATGCTCTAAGATGAGGGGTTAAAATGTGAGAGAAAAAGCCAGAACAGAACAGAGCTACACAGCGGTGAGCTGGCAGAATCGTTAGCACGCCGGCCGGAATGCCTAGCGGTATTTCGGCTACTGTTACGTTCCAAGTTCAAATTCTGCCGAGGTCGACTTTGCCTTTCATCCTTTCGGGGTCGATAAATTAAGTACCAGTTACACACTGGGGTCGATATAATCGACTTAATCCGTTTGTCTGTCCTTGTTTGTCCCCTCTGTGTTTAGCCCCTTGTGGGTAGTAAAGAAACAGATATTGTAGAAGAGAGACTGGGAGTTGTTGGGAAGAGATAAAAAAATAGTGGTGATAAGATATCAAGGCTGATGCTCAAGATATGAAGTGAGAAAAAGTGAATGAGGGCACAAACCAGGGAGTGTGGATGTGTAGGGTGTACGGGGGGGGGGGTGAGAGATGGTCAGAGATAGGGAAACGGATGACAGGGTGAATATAATGAAGAAAAGTTGTTGACTGGATGATAAATAAGGAAGGAAAGATAGCGAGCAAAGGAGGTGACAACTGTAAAAGTCGGGTAGGACTGAGGGGGGTGAACGATGATACATAATTTGGTAGAGAAGAAAGAGGAAAGGAGATGAATGACAGAGCAGAAAAAAGTGGGAGTTAAGAGTAGCAGAATAGAAATAATAATAATAATGATAATAATAATAATAGTAATAGTAATAATAGTAATAGTAATAATAATAATAATATAATAATAATAATAATAGTAATAATAATAGTAATAGTAATAGTAATAATAGTAATAGTAATAGTAATAATAATAATAATAATAATAATAATAATAGTAATAATAATAGTAATAGTAATAATAATAATAGTAATAATAATAATAATAGTAATAATAATAATAGTAATAGTAATAATAATAATAGTAATAATAATAATGATAGTAGTAATAGTAATAGTAATAATAATAGTAATAGTAATAGTAATAATAATAATAGTAATAGTAATAATAATAATAGTAATAATAATAATAATAGTAATAATAATAATAGTAATAGTAATAATAATAATAATAGTAATAGTAATAATAATAATAATAGTAATAGTAATAATAATAATAATAATAATAGTAATAGTAATAGTAATAATAATAATAATAATAGTAATAATAATAATAATAAAATAATAATAATAATAATAATAATAGTAATAGCAATAGTAGTAATAATAATAATAATAATAATAATAATAATAATAATAATAATATAATAATAATAATTCTTTTGACTATAGGCACAAGGGCTGAAATTTTGGAGGAGGGGGGATTAGTTAGTTACAGTGCTCAACTGGTACTTATTTATTGGTACTGAAAGGATAAAAGGCAAAACGAACCTTGGTGGAATTTGAACTCGGAACATGAAGCTAGAAGAAATGGCGCTAAGTATTTTATCTGGCGCAGCAACAATTCTGCTAGTTCACTGCCTTAGAATAATAATAATAATAATAATAGTGTTTTTTTTTTAATATTTTCCACCAGGGCGAAGGATGAGTGGGGACAATACAAAGACAGATTAAGGTGGTGAGCTGGCAGAATTGTTAACACGCCGGGCGAAATGCTCAGCTGTATTTCGTCTGAGTTCAAATTCCGCCGAGGTCGACTTTGCCTTTCATCCTTTCGGGGTCGATGAATTAAGTACCAGTTACGCACTGGGGTCGATAAAATCGACTTAATCCCTTTGTCTGTCATTGTTTGTCCCCTCTATGTTTAGTCCCCTGTGGGCAATAAAGAAATAAATACAAAGACAGACGTAAAGTGGAAGGGGTTGACACATGATAGAATGATTAAAAAAGAAAAAGAAAATGAAGAGTGGCGCATAGGCGCAGGAGTGGCTGTGTAGTAAGTAGCTTGCTAACCAACCACATGGTTCCGGGTTCAGTCCCACTGCGTGGCACCTTGGGCAAGTGTCTTCTACTATAGCCTCGGGCCGACCAAAGCCTTGTGAGTGGATTTGGTAGGCGGAAACTGAAAGAAGCCCATCGTATATATGTATATATATATATATGTGTGTTTGTGAGTTTGCGTGTCTGTGTTTGTCCCTCCAACATCGTTTGACAACTGATGGTGGTGTATTTACGTCCCCGTAACTTAGTGGTTCGGCAAAAGAGACCGATAGAATAAGTACTAGGCTTACAAAGAATAAGTCCTGGGGTCGATTTGCTCGACTAAAGATGGTGCTCCAGCATGGCCGCAGTCAAATGACTGAAACAAGTAAAAAAGAATAAAAAAAAAATAAGAGTATACACAGTATACATAAGAAGAAGGGAAATATGCATGATATATGGCACTAAAAGAAGAAAAGAAAGAAAAGGTGATAGTGACAGGGTCCTGATACAGAAAGACCTCGAGAGATACTCAAGGAACCCCACCGTCCAAGATCACCCTGAATACAAAGGATGAGTGCCCTCTCTAACTTCTTTCCTCCGACTCACATGTCTACACTGAGCAGGTGCTGCTGTGCATTGCAGCAATCCAGCCTCTGAAATTGGGTCCGAAACTGGCTGCTTTAAGGATGGCTTCCAAGTAGCAATGGTCAACTCTATCAAAAGTTTTCAACTGATCTAAATTGATCAGGGCCCCACTGAAGCCAGCTTTAGTCTCAGCCCTCTCTATGATGTATTGCATAAGGTGGAGGTTGCCGTGGATAGACCAGCTCAGGATTGCGCATGTTTGTGCCTCCCCAACCAGACTACTGATGACAAGCACCAACCTTGGCCAAAATTTTAAACTCTGTGTCTAGCATGGTTATGGGCTGAAAATTCCCTATTCCGTCCCTATTGTTGGCATCCTTTCTCAGCAGCGTTACCACACCCTGGTTAATAGCACTAGATTTCGAGCAGGAGTAGTGGGGGAGCATCATAACCATGTGCTGAGAGGAATTCTTTGGGGTTTGAACAATTCACCTCTGGAAACATGGGTGTTTCATTCAAAGACATTTTGAGTGGGACAGGCTACTCAACTTGAAGAAAATTCTAACTGGGCCCCACTTGCAAGGTCATCCTTAAACAACCCTTATTCAGGGACCTTTTGATCAGGATGGACTACTCAGCCTAAGAAAACTCTAACAGGGCCCACCCAACCTGCAAGGTCATGTGCTGTTTATCTTGATATGAGATCATCATGTCACGCACATATGGTTGTGATGCAATGTGCCTGGTGTACCCTTATCAGATGGGCAGTCATGATAGGTATATTGGGCTTCATATATTTGTACTCCAGTGTCACTTTGATGGCATGCACTGCTCCCTCTCACTCAACAATGGTAGTAGTAGTAGTAGTAGTAGTAGTAGTAGTAGTAGTAGTAGTAGTATTAGTAGTAGTAATAATAATAACAATTTACCTGATGTATGGTAAATATGGTGTTACATGGCCATTTGAAACAGAAATTACATAGGTAGTAATAAATGTCAGGAAGGTTACTACAACCAAAGAAATTGGTAACATTTCCAAACCTAAGAGAAAGCACATCTGGAAGAATAAGAAAACAAAAAAACAGTTAAACAAAAGTTGAAATCAAATTAAAGAAAATAAATTTCAAATGCTTTTGTTCATTTCATATCTTATATATAGCTTTAGTCATAATGTGTAAAACTGACTCAAATATCACGGAGATGTACTTGCATAGCAAGTGACCTGATCTGAGATCGTGTGCTGGAACTGGAACGGAAACAATTGCAGCGTGGAAGGTGTTTATAAGCCATTTAAGAAACACACAAAATCCGTTAGATTCACTTCAACATTTAAGTTTAATTTGTCAAAATATTTTCGTTGCTTTGAGGCTGTGACCTGTTCACCGAGGTCAACTTTGCTGTTCACTGAGATACAGCATGGAATTTTGTCAGTGAACAGGTCACGGTGTCAAGGCTACGAAGATATTTTGACAAATTAAATTTAAATGTTGAAGTGAATCTAATGGATTTTGTGTGTTTCTTAAATGGCTTATAAACACCTTCCACGCTGCACACTCAAATATATTTTTGTAATCATCATCATCATCATTGTTTAACGTCCGCTTTCCATGCTAGCATGGGTTGGACGGTTCAACTGGGGTCTGGGAAGCTGGAAGGCTGCACCAGGCCCAGTCTGATCTGGCAGTGTTTCTACAGCTGGATGCCCTTCCTAATGCCAACCACTCCGTGAGTGTAGTGGGTGCTTTTTACATGCCACCGGCACAGGTGCCAGACTAGGCTGGCAAACGGCCACGATCGGTTTGCTAGCCCCGTCTGGCACCTAATATTGAAATTAAACTGCTTTGCACTGAAGCTGAGGAGCACTGGTAATGGCCCAAACACTAGAGCCTAAAGCTTTAGCAAAGCTTACCTGTTAGTTAGTTAGTTAGTTAGTTAATTTGGCTCAAAAGCAAATAGCAAGGCCATGTAGGGGGACATGGAGTTAAGTACAGGGTGGTGTTCATGTAAAGAGTTCAGGCCACTTGAGGTCAAGGGAGGCTTTGAACAAAGCGGTCGTCGGCATCTTCACTATCTCGTCTGGCAGCTTGTTCCACGGATCCGCAACCCGGATGGAGAAAGCTCCTCTCCTTCGATTGAGATGAAATCGTCGCAGGTAGAGCTTTTCGGAATGACCCCGCAGCCGACGCTCTGGAGCAGGAGTGAAGAACAGCTCTTTCGAGAGGTTACACTTTCTGCTTATGATGTTGTGGGCGAGAATGAGATCACCACGGCGGAGGCGTTTTTCAAGAGAATAAAGGTTGAGCGTCCTCAGCCTTTCTTCATAGGACAAATTTTTGAGACCATGAACCATGCGGGTAGCCAGCTTCTGGACTCTTTCGAGAACTCAACAGCCATAAGAAATCTTTCTCTTAATTCTCTCTAGATCTAGTACAATCATCCCTCTTCCATTTACAAAATTCTTAAAAAATATTCTTTCTTTTTAATAATACATTAACAGGCACAGGAGTGGCTGTGTGGTAAGTAGCTTGCTTACCAACCACATATTTCCTGGTTCAGTCCAACTGCGTGGCACCTTGGGCTGGTGTCTTCTACAATAGCTTCGGGCCGACCAAAGCCCTGTGAGTGGATTTGGTAGACGGAAACTGAAAGAAGCCCATCGTATATATGTATATCTATATATATATATGTATGTGTGTGTGTGTATATGTTTGTCCTACCAACATCGCTTGACAACCAATGCTGGTGTGTTTATGCCCCTGTAACTTAGCGGTTCGGCAAAACAGACTGATAGAATAAGTACTAGGCTTACAAAGAATAAGTCCTGGGGTCAATTTGCTTGACTAAAGGTGGTGCTCCAGCATGGCTGCAGTCAAATGACTAAAACAAGTTATGGGGATGTAAACACACCAGCATCAGTTGTCAAGTGATGTTGGGGGGACAAACACAGACACACAAACATACATACATACATATATACACACACACACACACAAACATATATACGATGGGCTTCTTTCAGTTTCGGTCTACCAAATCCACTCACAAAGCTTTAGTCAGCCCAAGACTATAGTAGAAGACACTTACTCAAGGCGTCACACAGTGGGACTGAACCTGGAACCATGTGGTTGGTAAGCAAGCTACTTACCACACAACCACTCCTACACCTACATATTATATGTATATTATATGTGTGTACCAGCTAGCAGACAATATAGCTGCTGAGTTTTTATGATGGATACTACTTAATATTGGTTTAAAATTTTGGCACAAGGCCAGCAATTTCAAAGGAAGTGGTAAATCAATTACATCCACCCCAGTGTTCAACTATTACTTATTTTATCAACCTCAAAAGGATGAAAGGCGAAGTCAATCTTGGCAGAATTTGAACTCAGAAAGTAAAGACAGACGAATTGCCACCAAGCATTTTCTCCAGCAAGCTAACGTTTTAGCCACCTTGCTGGCTGCGGAGTCACTCCGTAAAGCTCTATCTGCGACGATTTCATCTGAATCGAAGGAGAGGGGCTTTCTCTCTGAAGACGCTCAACCTTTATTATCTAGAAAAATGACGACGCCGTGGTGATCTCATTCTTGCTCACAACATCATAAGCGGAAAGTGTAACCTCTCGAAAGAGCTGTTCTTCACTCCTGCTCCAGAGCGCCGGGTGCAGGGTCACTCCGAAAGCTCCATCTGCGACGATTTCATCTCAATTGAAGGAGAGGGGCTTTCTCCGTCCGGGTTGCAGATCCTTGGAATAAGCTGCTGGATGAGATAGTGAAGATGCCGATGACCACTTGGTTCAAAGTCTCTCTTGACCAGAAATGGCCCAAACTCTTTGCATGAACATCCTCCGTGTACATAACTCCATGTCCCCCTACATGGCCTTGCTTTTGGCTTTTTGAGCCAAAAAATTAACTTAACTTAACTTTATATAGTAAAAGTTTATATAAGTAGCTTGCTAACCAGCCACATGGTTCCGGGTCCAATCCCACTGCGTGGCATCTTGGGCAAATGTCTTCTGCTATAGCCCCAGGCCGACAAATGCCTTGTGAGTGGATTTGGTAGACGGAAACTGAAAGGAGCCTGTCGTATATATGTATATATATATATATATATATATATGTATGTGTGTGTGTTTGTGTGTCTGTGTTTGTTCCCCTAGCATTGCTTGACAACCGATGCTGGTGTGTTTACGTCCCCGTCACTTAGCGGTTCGGCAAAAAGAGACCAATAGAATAAGTACTGGGCTTACAAAGAATAAGTCCTGGGGTCGATTTGCTCGACTAAAGGCGGTGCTCCAGCATGGCCGCAGTCAAATGACTGAAACAAGTAAAAAAGAAAGAGAAAGAAAGAGATAAAACTCTGCAGGGTTACCCTCTCTGTTTGCATAAACTCTTAACGGACACATAAAGAGAAAACATTACAACTATTCTAAAAATTTTTATTAAAAGATAAAACTTTGCAACACCCCCCATGTACATAAGAATGATCCCAAATAACTCCATTGCTTTGTTACTGCCAAAGTACTCTAGAGTCAGCATCTCATTCCATATTTCCTCTCCAACAATGTACCATTCTGCACTCACAAAGAACTACATTTCAAGCTAGACAATACTCAACTATCAATCACATAAATGAACGAAAATATAAAAGCAAAATAAAAATAACCACTGAAACACAGAAGTGTCCCACTTCTGAACCCAGAACAATGTGGTTGGGAAGCAAGATTCTTACCCCACAGCCATGCCAGTGGCTTAACCCTTTAGTGTTCAGATTACTCTGTTAAATGTAATACTTTTTCACTCAAATTGTTTTGAATTAATCATGCATTATCTCATAGCTTTGAGGTTTCAATGATGTGATTGCTTATTTTCAGAATGTCAATGTAGGTTTGGTGTGAGAGGCTGGATCTGGCCAGTTTGAATATAAAACAAGTAGAATATCTGGGCCAGATATGGCCGGTTTAAACACTAAAGGGTTAAACCGGCCCTATCCGGCCAAAATATTCTACCTGTTTTATGTTCAAACTAGTCAGATATGGTCATTCATAGCTACCTAATTGTGTCATTTTTAAAAATAAACAATCACATCATTGAAATCTCAAAGCCATGAAATGATGCAAGATTAATTTTACATGGTGTGAATACACAAGCTTCATATTTGACAGAATAATTTGAATGCTAAAGGGTTAATATACTAGTTTTAGATATATTCATCATCATCATCATCGTTTAACGTCCGTTCTCCATTCTAGCATGGGTTGGACGGTTCGGCCGGGGATCTGGGAAGCCAGAAGGCTGCACCAAGCTCCAGTCTGATCTGGCAGTGTTTCTACAGCTGGATGCCTTTACTAACGCCAACCACTCCATGAGTGTAGTGGGTGCTTTTTACGTGCCACCTGCACAGGTGCCAGGCGAGGCTGGCAACGGCCACGATCGGATTGGTGAATTTTACGTGCTACCGGCATGGAAGCCAGTCGAGGCAGCACTGGCATCGGCCAGTCGAGGTGGCACTGGCATCGGCCTAATCTTTGCAGAATTTTGACAAAAGCTTTCTGCATTTCAGTGGTTATTTTTATTTTGCTTTTATATTTTCGTTAACATCTAGCCACCTAACTCCCCATACAGCAACCCCCTTAGTTATTATGTGTGGGGCACAGTTGAACAAGAGAGCAACAAAACTCCTTGTAACACCAAAGATGAACAAGGAGACAAGGATTCACCAACTTAAGGCTGTCCAGAAGAGTTGCAGGAGATTCCGAAGTTGTCTGGAGGACATGGTTGAAGACAATGGCAATTTTATTGAATGAATTTACACTTTAGTATTTCAAGATATTTTTATGAAATTTTGAAATATATCTGTTGAATTTTTATGAAATATATCTGTTGAAATGAGATGTCAGTATTATTTTCATTTTTGCGTAATTTAGACGAATTTATTCACTGCACCTTGTATACATACATACATGTGTGTGTGTGTGTGTGTGTGTGGTGTGTGAGTGGGTGTATTTGTGTCTTTGACTGTCCCCCACCACTATTGAACAACTGGTGTTAGTGTGGTTAGATCCCTGTAACTTAGCGGCTTGGCTAAAGAGACTAAGCTTTAAAAAAAAAAGTATTGGGGTTGATTTGTTTCAACTAAAACCCTTCAAAGTAGTGCCCCAGCATGGCCGCGCTGAAATGACTGAAATAAGTGAAAGATAAAACACAATTACTTCAATTATTACTAGCAGTATCGCCCGGTGTTGCTCGGGTTTGTAAGGGAAATAACTATATAAGCATTTTTAAAGAGTTACTTCTCTTATATAATAGCAAAAAATGCATTAAAAATGGGAAAAAATGATGGTAAATTTTTTTTAAATCGTAGACTCATCGTAGACGCGCGCTAATACCCAGAAGGGCTCGATATGAATCACGATTATAAGATACCCGCTTTTGGTTAAACTGCACCGCAAAATGTGGGAGTAGTTAGGAATCTAAATCGTAGGAGACAGACACACAACTTCACTTTTATATATAAAGATATTACTGCAATTTAAAGCCTCAATTTCTTTATTAAAAAATCTTACTGACAAAGAACTAGACAAAATAATTCCCTCCACATTTCTACCAAGTTGTTCATGGCATGCATCACAAACTCACATAAACACACGTACACAGCATAACAAAAAACTAAATACTTAGACTTATTGGCTACTGTAATTTAATACTAGTATCATTCAGTTAGTCATAAACTATTCCCATGAATATGTTTCACAAACTGTAGTGGGTTAACACTCTCGTGCTTTATCTGATAAATCTCAAATTTTAGGACTTTGACATAGATGAGGAACAGGAACTAGCCCTCCATTTTCTCAAGTAGTGTATGTGCATGTGAGATAGAGAGCAGGGGGGAGACTGAGGGGAGTGAGAAAGGGGGGAAGGGTAAAAGAGAGAGAATGGGTGGGAAGTCAATGATGTGAAAGACTTGTAATAATTTGAAGAATTCGCATCACCAAATGCTTCTTTTCAGACATCACTATAATTTTAGGATGTTTACATAGCTTAGGAATTTTAAATTAAAATATAACATTTTGAAATATAAGCATATAAAAATATGGAAGCACAAATTTGAAAAGACATGTCTTTTACTCTTTTACTTGTTTCAGTCATTTGAGTGGAGCCATGCTGGAGCACCGCCTTTAGTCGAGCAAATCGACCCCACGACTTATTCTTTGTAAGTGTAGTACTTATTCTATCAGTCTCTTTTGCCGAACTGCTAGGTTACAGGGATGTAAACACACCAGCATTGGTTGTCAAGCGATGTTGGTGGGGGACAAACACAGACACAAAAACATAGACACACACACACAGACACACATATATGGTGTATCAGCATGGCCACAGCTCTGAGCTGAAACTAGAGAAAAAAAATACATATATACGACAGACTTCTTTCAGTTTCCATCTACCAAATCCACTCACAAGGCTTTGGTCGGCCCGAGGCTATAGTAGAAGACAGTTGCCCAAGGCGCCACGCAGTGGGACTGAACCCGGAACCATGTGGTTGGTAAGCAAGCTACTTACCACACAGCCACTCTTATGCCTATGTATTAATAATTGTTTTGAAACCATTAACATTTTCTCTGTATAACACACTTAAGTGAATTTCATAAAATGGTTTGCTGAATAATGATCACATGAACAAACTAAACTGAATTATTATATTTCTTAGCAACCAAAGGTATTTTAACTATTCTCATATCTTACACGTGTGTAAGGAAGAAAAACAATTTATCATCTCTTTATGTCAAAATGGTTTAAAGATAA
Organism: Octopus sinensis; assembly: GCF_006345805.1. Taxonomy (NCBI): domain Eukaryota; kingdom Metazoa; phylum Mollusca; class Cephalopoda; order Octopoda; family Octopodidae; genus Octopus; species Octopus sinensis. The sequence continues at coordinate 8,180,812 of NC_043021.1, forward strand.
GCATTTCTAACCAACCGAACCCTTATAAACAATTTATCGTATCACTATGACCAATGAATATTCTAAAAATATCAGCTCAACATTCCCTCCAAATAAAATTCATGTCAGTTGAATTAGACTAGGGAGGTGGCACAGAAAAAGCATCCAGTACAAACAATTAGGCAGTTGATTTTAGGAAGGTTATCCAGTCACAGAAACTATATCAAAGCAGACACTGGAGCACAATACAGTCCTTGGACCCATCAGATCCTGTCAAATCATCCACCCCTCTGCTCCCTCTCACATCTTCACTATCTTCTCTTTCTCCTCCCTCCCTCCCTCCTTCCACTCACTCTCAACCTGTGGTGGCCCTGTTTCTTGTCTACTGCAAGACACCTTTTTTCTGTCCCTCAATACTTTCACCCCCAACCTCAGTTGAGGACTCTTATCTTGCAAGTTACTTGGTGAACTCAATGCTGGTGGCATCACATAGATAGCATTCAGTACACTCTGTAAAGTGGTTGGCAATAATAATAATAATAATAAGGGCATCCTGTTGTGGGGACCATGCCAAAGCAGACAGCTGAGATTGGTGCTGTCTTTTCATTTGCCAATTCCTGTCAAACCATACAGCTCATGCCGGCATGGAAAAACGAATCTTAAATGATGATGATAATGGTGATGATGATGGTGATAATGATTCTGGCTCTTGTGCAAATGTTTTGTCCCTTCCATGGTCCATATATAACCATGTGATTTGTAAGCAAGTTATTTACCACACAGCCACACCTGTGCCTAAAAGAATAAAATTCTAATAATGTAGACAAACATACAGTTCTCACTGCTAATGACTGGCACTCCATCAGTTATGACAACGAATGTTCCAGTTGATATGATCAATGGGACAGCCTGCTCATGAAATTAACATGCAAGTGGTTGAGCACTCCACCACATAGACATGTACTCTTAATGTAGTTTTCAAGGAGATTCAGTGCGACACAGAATGTGACAAGGCTGATGCTTTGAAATACAGGTGCTATTCATTTTTGCAAGCTGAGCAGACTGGAGCAACGTGAAACAAAGTACCTTGCTCAAAGACACAGTGCACTGCCAGGAATCAAATTCCAAACCTTCTGATCAAGAGCCAAAAACCCTAACCACTAAACCACACACCTTCACACTGGTCAGAACAATGCTTTTAAAATAGGTAAACAGAATTTGAAGGGCTTTTAGGTATAAAGCAGTGGATCTCATCCAGGATCCACATGACCCTTGGGGATCCATAGAAGATTTTGTGGTTAAAAATAATGTGCAATAATTTGGTTATATTTCTGCTATACTCTTTTACTTGTTTCAGTCATTTGACAGCAGCCATGCTGGAGCACCAATTTTAGTCGAGCAAATTGACCCCAGGACTTATTCTTTGTAAGCCTAGTACTTATTCTATTAGTTTCTTTTGCCGAACTGCTAAGTTACGGGGGAGGTAAATACACCAGCATCGGTTGTCAAGCGATGTTGGGGGAACAAACACAGACAAACACACACACACACATGCATATATATACACATACATACAACTGGTTTCTTTCAGTTTCCGTCTCCCAAGTCCACTCACAAGGCTTTGGTTGGCCCGAGGCTATAGTAGAAGACACTTGCCCAAGGTGCCACGTAGTGGGACTGAACCCGGAACTATGTGGTTGGGAAGCAAGCTACTTACCACACAGCCACTCGCAAACAATATATATATATTTTTTTTTTCTCACTATTTACACTTTTTCTTCTGACTTTGTACCTCTTGTATTTTTTTCTCTTTTTTCTCACCAACTAACCCATTTTCTTCAGTGGTTTTCCTACTCTCCCTTGCACCTTCCTCCCACCTTCATTACATTCACACAGCAGATACTCTCCTATATATGCACACGTCGCTCTACCTTCTCTTCCCATACAAGCACATCCCCACCTGGTCACTAAATCATTTGTTTTAAGCATTATACTGATAACACCTTCATTATAACTTGTCCCACTCATTTTGTCTTTTTCTTATTTTTACTCATTACCACACACACACACACACACACACCTTCAATGTAGTGATGGGGGGACTACAATAGTGCTGACATCTGCAACCTTATAGGATTGTATATACTGCACACTTTAATGACGAGGTTCCTGTCAGTCTTCCTTAGTCCATACAGAAATGATGCTTTAACCATAGCCATCTCTAGAAGAGCTAATGGATATACCCTAGATAGCCTTCAAAAAGATCTAATTTACATCCTTGGTTCCACTGAATGCAACATTACAATTTAGAGCAGGCCTGGCCAACTTGAATTACATTGCAGGCCACTTTAATCATAGAAAGTTTCTTGAAGGTTGCTTGTACACTGACAGAATTGAAAACATTTTGCTTCCCTATGCTATTATTACAATAATGAATGAAAGATCAATGATTCAACATGAAATATTATCATTGCAAAAGCAGTAGTATCGTTCTTTTTTACTTCCCACTGCAATCTTTAATTTTTGATAAAATTTTAAAAAATGTTTGTTTAAATAAACCCATTTCAAGAAAGTATCAAGCAGATCGCAAGATAAAAGTCTGCGGGCCGCATGCGACCCACATGCCTCGGGTTGGCCAGCCCTGATTTAGACCAATCTTACCACTGTCAACTTTTTAAATGTTATGTTGGATCTGGGTAATCTGGGTACCTGTTCTTACAGACCCTACTACAAACTAAATGAGAGGTTGTCGTACATCAAAATAGTCTCCGGCCACACATCTATTGTGTTCAAGAACCTAGTGAAGGGTGCCAGCAACAGGATTTTGAACTTGTCCTCCAGGCAAGAGATTTTTGACACCGCAGCCCCCTATAACAATAAGGCTTTAGTGTTCAGTGGGTTTAAGGAAGACATCCATCTCCTATATATCAGACCCTAGCACCAGCAAAAGAAGTGCCAATGTAAAGTCATTTGGTTTGCTCCACCTTTCTCACTCAATGTCAAGATTTTTATGTGGGAAGGATATTCTATAGATTAGTGGGCAAACACTTCACAGTCACACAGATACGGAAGTTTGTTTTACAGACACAATGTAAGCACCTCTTTTACTTGTGCATCCAGCATTAAGAAAATATTAGCGAGCACACCTAAGTCACAGGCAGAAGTAAGGTGCTCATGTAGAGTATACAATGAATGCCCAGTAGGTCAATGCAGTGCTGAGGGAGTAGTGTATGAGGCTGAAGTGGTGATCAGAAGTGGCAGAGTTAGCAACAGCTTGCCAATAACAATCACAACAGCAACAGAAAATAGCAGTGGTAGGTACACCAGCAACATGTCAAGCGGCAGAGGCAGCAATACCAACAGCTATACCTGTTTCTTTATTACCCACAAGGGGCCAAACACAGAGGGGACAAACAAGGACAGACATAGGTATTAAGTCGATTACATCGACCCCAGTGCGTAACTGGTACTTAATTTATCGACCCCGAAAGGATGAAAGGCAAAGTCGACCTCGGCGGAATTTGAACTCAGGACGTAACACAGACGAAATACCGCAAGGCATTTTTGCCCTGCGTGCTAACGTTTCTGCCAGCTCGCCGCCTATACCAGCAGCAACAAAGCAGCTGGCAGTAGTGGCTACACCAGGATTGCATCCAGAAATAGCAGCAACATCAGCAACAGTACCTGTGGCAGTAGCAGCAGCAGAGTTAACAATAGCAACTGTAACACTACCAGCACATGAGCACAGACATAGAAATATGTCCCTTCCACAGATGACCCCTTTCAGCAATGTCTGAGGAACCACAAGTCCTCCATCAGAATACCTGAGAAGTGCAACATCATGTCCCTGGCCAACTAAATATAGTATCTAAAAGAATAAGGCATGCCATACATAACTAAACGGAGGCTCCTAGAACAACTGGGGCCATACCTCAACAGGAGTATATGATGTAAATGTGGTGAGCTGGCAGAAACGTTAGCATGCCGGGCGAAATGCTTGGCAGTATTTCATCTGCCGTTACGTTCTGAGTTCAAATTCCGCCGAGGTCGACTTTGCCTTTCATCCTTTCAGGGTTGATAAGTTAAGTACCAGTTATGCACTGGGGTCGGTGTAATCGACTTAATCACTTTGTCAGTCCTTGTTTGTCCCCTCTGTGTTTAGCCCCTTGTGGGTAATAAAGAAATAGGTATTTTGTCTGCCGTTATGTTCTGAGTTCAAATTCCGCCGAGGTCGACTTTGCCTTTCATCCTTTCAGGGTTGATAAATTAAGTACCAGTTACGCACTGGAGTCGATGTAATCGACTTAATATCTATGTCTGTCCTTGTTTGTCCCCTCTGTGTTTAGCCCCTTGTGGGTAATAAAGAAATAGGTATTTTGTCTGCCGTTATGTTCTGAGTTCAAATTCCGCCGAGGTTGACTTTGCCTTTCATCCTTTCAGGGTTGATAACTTAAGTACCAGTTACGCACTGGGGTCGGTGTAATCGACTTAATCACTTTGTCTGCCCTTGTTTGTCCCCTCTATGTTTAGCCCCTTGTGGGCAATAAAGAAACAAGGAGTATATGATGTAAGCATTGCTTGGTTAAGAGAGCAAGAATCCTGAAAAACTCACTTGAACCAGGGACTTTTTTAATTTCCAGAAAAGAAACATTAAGTCAATGCCTCCATCAAAGGCATTTCCTGTTGCAAGCTTGGAATTCTCATTTGCAGAATAGGAACATGCCACCAGCTTCGAAACGCATTATGGACATAACTGGAATTGATGTAAGGGGGATAACCCCACCCCACCTGAAAGCTTACTGGTAGGGGTCATTCCAGATATTTTTGATTTACAAAACTGACATGATGTTTTCCTCCCTCCAGTTGTAGAGAGGTTACGTGTCTCTGCCTATTTGAGTCTGATAAGTCACCTATACAGCTGAGTATTCTACAGGTGTGAAAGTAGTGGTCACTCTCTGACCAGCCATAACAAACAACCTTCTAAATATATATATATATTATGGCTGCCCCCTCGTTATCGAGTATGGCCATTGCACGAAGCTTAACTGTTACTGGTGCTGTGATCAAATGTGACTTTTTAGCCCAGCTAAAGATCTACAATGTCTTGTACAAAATTGGCAACTAAAACCTTTACTGGTAATAGTCGGCTGTAGTTGTAACTGGGCTTCATGTACCTTTGCATGTCGTTTAAGTCCTCCTGCCGAATTACACTCTCTTCCACTTGCCCGACAGATATGATTAGTATGGTGTGTTACACCACCACCAGTGGCCAGGTTGTCACTCATCTGTCTCATATATATACACACATGCATACATATTGCATAGGTGATGAGGTGATGCAACACAATAATCATATCATAGACATAACATTCAGAAAGAATCTGATAATATTACTATCAGTTAATTTTTTGGTACAACTTAAATACAGAGGTCCCGATGCATCTATGTAATCCTAACCCTAAAACCAACCCTACCCTAACGAGTGAGCACTGTAGAAACATTGTTTGCATAGATGCATTGGGACCTCTGCATTTAAGTAGTGCCAATTTTTTGGGGTTTTTTTTCCCCCATGACCTTCACAAGGTCTTCTTGAGATCAGCTATCTTGAGGGTGTCATGGTTCTGTTTAAACTTTTTCAGGTTAACACCTGCAGCAAGAAAAACACCAGCAAGAAGATTCCAAAGGGCCAATGTTTTGGGGGGAGAAGGGATTAAGCATAGTGATCAGTGAGGGGATGAGTGCACCAAGGGTAACAAAAGGTGGAAAGCTGAGTGGGCTAGAGGTGCCTGAGTGATGGAGGTATAAGACTAGCCAGCTCTGAGATTATAGTAGCAATAGTTATAAGTATAATAGCAGAGAGAGAAGACAGCATGTGCTTGGGTTACAAACTAGAGCATATCTGTTAGTGACTGAATTACAATTAGCTGAGTGGCCCTTCTCTGGATTGAATCCAAGATGTGTTTACTAGCAGCATTGTCCCAGATGTGGGACAGAAGAGTGTCAACAGCTGTTGGGAGTCTGAAATGTTCTGGATCTGAAGGACAAGTCTTTGGGGATGTAGTTCTAGTTGAGCTAAGGATGTGTTTCTACTCAGAGAGGTCCTTAAGTGCTAGTGAGGCCTTGAACTTGGAGCTTCAGTGAGGGTCTTAGCTGAGTGCAACACATGTTTAGCAGAGATGCAGTGTGGTGATAGTGTCTGAGTTTTTTTTTTTTTTTTGCCGGTAAAAGTAGGTTGGCATGGTTCCATTGAATGATCCTAAAGGTCTTTGTTTATAGAATCAATGTATAGTTGGTGTGAGGTGGCTAAGCTGCATGTGGGCTGTGCATGTTCGGGGAAATAAGGGAGTCAAATATATATTTTATACAATTACATATCTTATTTTCAAATAGCATAATCAAGCATATACATTTGAGCCATTATTGTTTGTTTCGTTGGAGAAATTTATTTACATTTGAATTTGTTATAGAGTTGTAATTCTAGTTAGCATTTCCTTGGTGTTTACGGTTGTAAAACGAATAATCACCTTGATAAGTCTAAACCAGTGACTTGGTAGAAGTTTTAGTAATGCAAAACCTTTTCGACCGTTGAAGGAAATGGAATAATTTCTCGTATTTTACCATATTTAATCTAATCTAACCTTCATCGGTTAGAAAATACGGAATAATTTCTCTTACTTTAAAAGGAATTATTATTTAACTTCCTTGGATACAAGGTTAATTTAGACAAAAATAAAAAAAACAATTTATTCATTTCACTGTTTGACAGTTAATAATAGAAATAAACGTAATTCGTTTTTAACGAAAACAGAAACAAAAAATAAAAATCTCTGGTGGGTGCCAAAAAAGTAAATTGCTGTCGAGATTGAACTGAGAAAACTCGTTTTCTGTTCTCTCTGTTGAAAGACATTGCATAATCAAATACTGTAGTAGTAGGTCCCATCGATTTAGTTCCATTGCAGAAATATATACGGACACTTGTTTCTTGATCGCAAGATCTTTCAAAGAAAAATCATTCTTGGCTAAACAAAAACCAAACACCTGAGTTGTATATTTCTCAGACATGATGTCTCAAATAATACATTATCTAATATATTCCTACTATTTTTGAAGACTGGTAGATATACTTCCTGTCGTCTTTCTATTTTTTAACCAAAGAATAAAAAAAATATTAACATATTCTTGTTGTTAAGAAGTTCATCGAGTTGGGATTACGTCTCTACCCACAAAAAGTCGATTGCACCCCACCAAATCTTCTCAGCAAAACAAACTAGCGGCAGTACAATCTAAATAAAATTCTTTCGTAGCCATTCAATATTTGTTATTGTTTAACCACGGTCGAATGATCAAGATCCAGCCACGACCATCGTGTCTGTTTCATTGTTTTCAGACATGGAATATTTTGGGCTGCTGTGTCAAGTAGGGTGCTGTATTGAAGGAAATTTGACTGCTACTTCTAGCAGGTGGATCGACTGCGGGACTTTGAAGGGAAAAATAAAGATTGAATTAAATGAATAAAGAAAATTTAGTGGAGATATAAAAGACATCAGATGTGCGAAAGGGCGATTGGGGTATATGAAGAGATAGCATAAACAAAATACTGAATATAAAATCTTGGTTCAACTCTTTTACTTCCAAACTGACGAGGAAGTCTATAGGTAGACATATTTACCTGCTAGAAATAGTAACTAAATCTCTTTCAAATTATATCAAATCTTAAAAAAGGGAAGGACACACTGTAGTCCCACCCTACACTTAAAAAAAAAAGAATAATACTGGATGGTCATGCTGGAACACCTCCGATCGTAAATCTGCACTATGATTGCTAAGCCTGATATAAAAGACATCAGATGTGTGAAAGGGCGATTGGGGTATATGAAGAGATAGCATAAACAAAATACTGAATATAAAATCTTGGTTCAACTCTTTTACTTCCAAACTGACGAGGAAGTCTATAGGTAGACATATTTACCTGCTAGAAATAGTAACTAAATCTCTTTCAAATTATATCAAATCTTAAAAAAAGGGAAGGACACATTGTAGTCCCACCCCTACACTTAAAAAAAAAAAGAATAATAATACTGGATGGTCATGCTGGAACACCTCCGATCGTAAATCTGCACTGCGATTGCTTAGCCTGAGGCTAAACGAAACTACTTCCTTCATACTTTGTAATTAACAAAAAAAAAAAATATAGATGTTACGAAACTTTTCATAGATGAATCTGAACAATCCAAAACAAGAAGAGCCAGCAATCGTCGTCGACAAATGGTAAATAAAAAAGACAATCATACCTTGGCACACAAATGGATTCAACCAATATTAACAGCGGAATGAACGGCCGAACGACGAGAAATCTGTTATAATTTGTTGACTCGCCTTTTATTTCAATTTATCTCTTACTCTATTTTTCTGTCTTACTCCCTCTTATCTTTCTGTTTATCTAAACATTCTCATTTTAATCCTGCTATTCATTTCATTTCTCCCCTTCGCTCTTTCTATTCCTCTCATTTCTCTTTCTATTCCTCTAATTTCTCTTTCTATTCCTCTCTATTTCTCTTTCTCTCATTTCTCTCTATTTCTCTTTCTCTCATTTCTCTCCAATTCTCTTTCTATTCCTCTCATTTCTCTCTACTTCTCTTTCTATTTTACACACTTGTCTTCATTTCTTTTCCCCTTTTGTTCAAAAGCCAGTTCCCAGCCTATTTACTACTTTTTATCTTATTATAGTTAATAAAGAAAACATCATTATTATCATTATCATTATTATTATTATTATTATTGTAAGTGGTAGTATTTCAACTCTGATAGCGGGATACACCTTCTATACGAAGTTTCTGTACTGAATAGCAGTGTCATCATGTGCCTCTAATTATGCTCTGCTCTGCTTAACTGTTCCCGAGAAAATTTTACAAGTCCTTTATGAAAGAACTGGGAAGTCGGACTAAAATGTCGAACTATAAAAGCATTTAGTTCGGTCCTCTACGATCCGAGTTCGAATCCCGACATCGTCGGTTTATTTTTGTCTTTAATTTTACCTCTCATTCGAGTTCTTGTTGTTGATTCGTTTGTTATTTTTTCCTTTTCCTCTCTTTTTTAATTTTTTTTTTTACTAACTTTGTCGGTATTACTTAAGAAGAGTGGTCTCGGTGCGCGCACACGCGTACTCGCGCATCCGCGCTAGCTAGTCGTGACTAGTCGATCCATACTTTGTGGTTTTGTATTTTATTTACTTTGTTTTAAAAAATTATTTACTTTGTGTTTTATTTACTTTGCTAGGTAGTAGTTCTAGGATCGACTAGTCATGACTAGCTAGCATGGATGTGCGAGTACGCGTGTACGCGCACCGGGACCACTGTACCAACTTTGACGGTGGGAATTGGCCGGTTTCACCACTCCTTTCAGAGCTCGTGTTTCCAGTGGAAGGAAGTTGTTCTCAAATATTTGCGACAACTTATATCCCGTTACAGGTACCAACGGGACAGATAGTCGGATGTTCACCCTAGACGATAAATCAAGTCGCCTACAACTCTCCAAATTAGTGATCTTTGAAAGATTGTAAATAAAAGATAAAAGAAATCTTGTTTTAAAGTGTTGCTTTAATCATATTAGAGAAGTACGAAGTTAAGTTGTCCTGTAATATTTACTTAGCAACTAAATTAGGTTATCTTGTATAATAAGCAGTTTCACCTAATAGTTAGCTAACCAAATATATTTTCTTCTGCCATTCAGGAAATCTTAGTTGAGTAAATAGGGATAAACAAAAGATAAAAAAAACTTCAATGTGAATAAAAAAATTAAATTACTTTTTAAACCCTTTTGTTACTGTATTTATTTTGAGATGCTCTGTGTTTCTTTCAATTACTTTAAATATAACAAAGAATTTAGTAAAATAACTTAGTTATCATTAAGCTAGCGCTAGGAACATAAAATTGTGACTACGGTTCAGTGGAAGATTTTGATTCAAAACTTATGAAAATAAGATATTTGTACTCAGAGCCAGAGGCGGTTTCAGCCGGGTTGGTAATGAAAGGGTTAAGGAATTTAGTAAAATAACTTAGTTATCATTCAGCTAGTGTTAGGAACATAAATTGTGACAAAGGTTTGGTGGAAGATTTAAATTCAAAACTTCTGAAAATAAGATATTTGTACTCAGAGCCAGAGGCAGTTTCAGCTGGGTTGGTAATGAAAGGGTTAAAGAAAAAATGACCTTGTTTATAAGCTACTGGAAATATTAGTTTCATAATTAATAGTAAAAATAACTGATCAGATTTCAAATCTAAATTTTGATTTAGGCCAAGACATCCCTAATTAATTAAAATATCTTTCTCCATAATCCATTCCTATTCAAAAGTAAAAGAAGGCTGACTTACAGTCAACAGGGGCAAAAAAAAAAAAGAAATGTTAAAATGATGATAGCGATGGTGATTCAGTCTGGTGTTTTAGCATTCTACTACACTTGATGTTCTTATTGTGGAGGCGTAATGGCCCATTGGTTAGGGCAGCGGACTCGCAGTTTCGATTCCCAGACTGGGCATTGTGACTGTTTATTGAGTGAAAACACCTAAAGCTTCACAAGGCTCCTGCAGGGGGTGGTGGTGAACCCTGCTGTACTCTTTCACCACAACTTTCTCTCACTCTTTCTTCTTGTTTCTGTTGTACCTGTATTTCAAAGGGCCAGCCTTGTCACACTTTGTGTCACGCTAAATATCCCCGAGAACTACGTTAAGGGTACTCGTGTCTGTGGAGTGCTCAGCCACTTGCACGTTAATTCCACGAGCAAGCTGTTCCGTTGATCGTATCAGCTGGGACCCTCATCGTCGTAACCGACGGAGTGCTCCTACTACACTTGATGTTCTTATAATTTTCTAAATATTTACACCTTTTCAGCTGTGCTAGCTATCTAACAAACTTTCTACCATAGTTGTTAATCTCTTCAAATCTTTTAAAGTCACTGCTTAATTCTGGGTGGTTGGTAACGGAGGAGAAAAACTTGGTTCAGAAATAAAAAAAAAAAAAAAAAAAAAAATTACACATTTCACTCAACACCATCTCCCCACCCTTCGATTCCTTCCCCCTTCAACTAATTACATGGAAGTGTTACGGACAGGCTAAGTAACGAACTGACAAGCAGATTTATTATAAGATGCTAAAGGGTTAAAGTCTCCTTCTCTCTCTCCCATGTGCCCCTGCATCCTCTATTGTTCCCTGAATTCCTCAAACCACCTCTTTAACCAACTTTTTCTGCACTGAGAATATCTCACTGCTGAGATCATCATTCTTGGTAATTTCAACACTCACAGCTCCTGTGGGTCCCATATCTCACACCAATGCTGCCAATGCAGAAGCAGAATCCTTTGCTATTCTCAACCCTTGTCATAAATTGGCTTCATCTCTTAAGCTCTGGACCGCCACCCTTGATCTCTTAACCTCTGCCACTGCACCTATTGGATTTCTGGGCCATGCCTCGTTGCAACTATCCAGCATATGCATATTACACCCACTTTTCCCAGACTGAATGGCACTTCAAGTCCACCAGCTGATTGAAGCTCAGTATGGCACCTCAGGCAAGTATCTTCTACTATAGCCCGGGGCTGACCTAAGCTTTGTGAATTGGCTTTTGGTTGATGAGAATCGGTGGTGGCATCTTTCATTTTAGTTCTATTAAAGACTAGCAGTATCGCCCGGCGTTGCTCAGGTTTGTAAGGGAAATAACTATAAAGCATTTTTAGAGAGTTATAGCCAAAAAATAGCAAAAAAATGGAAAAAAATGATGGTAAATTTTTTTTTAGTTAAAAAAGGTGGAGTTGCGTCCCCTAGACAGTTTGCGGTTTGTGTTTCTGATTCTCGACCCCATGTCGAATTTATCGATTTTTTCAGAACTGGGGGAACTTTTCAAAACTTTAGCTGCGTTAGTTTTGAATTATGACATTGGGCTATGTGTGTGTCAAGTTTCATCAGAATCGGTTGAAAGCCGTGGTCAGGGTGAGGGTACAAGCAAACAGACACACAGAAACACGCACAGACAAACTGCCGTTTATATATAGAGAGATATTTGAAGTTGTCAGCACTGTTTTTGTATATTAATAGGTTGACAATGTGATATAATTATTAAAAATAAAAAACAAAACAAAACAAAAAAAACCGTCATGTGATTCAGTGTTTTATAAATAATTTATTCATGAGATCATAGTAATTTAATGAGAGAAACAATTACTTATTGTTGTTGCGATTGTCCCAATATCCATTATCTTCCTCTCCGCTACCCTCCTATTTTAATGACTTCAATAAATATTATTAATGTAGGTGCAGGAGTGGCTGTGTGGTAAGTAGCTTGTTTACCAACCACATGGTTCCAGGTTCAGTCCCACTAGGAGTGGCTGTGTGGTAAGTAGCTTGTATACCAACCACATGGTTCCAGTTCAGTCCCACTAGATGGCTGTGTGGTAAGTAGCTTGTTTACCAACCACATGGTTCCAGGTTCAGTCCCACTAGGAGTGGCTGTGTGGTAAGTAGCTTGTATACCAACCACATGGTTCCAGGTTCAGTCCCACTAGGAGTGGCTGTGTGGTAAGTAGCTTGTTACCAACCACATGGTTCCAGTTCAGTCCCACTAGGAGTGGCTGTGTGGTAAGTAGCTTGTATACCACCACATGGTTCCAGGTTCAGTCCCACTAGGAGTGGCTGTGTGGTAAGTAGCTTGTTTACCAACCACATGGTTCCAGGTTCAGTCCCACTAGGAGTGGCTGTGTGGTAAGTAGCTTGTATACCAACCACATGGTTCCAGGTTCAGTCCCACTAGGAGTGGCTGTGTGGTAAGTAGCTTGTTTACCAACCACATGGTTCCAGGTTCAGTCCCACTAGGAGTGGCTGTGTGGTAAGTAGCTTGTATACCACCACATGTTCCAGGTTCAGTCCACTAGGAGTGGCTGTGTGGTAAGTAGCTTGTATACCAACCACATGGTTCCAGGTTCAGTCCCACTAGGAGTGGCTGTGTGGTAAGTAGCTTGTTTACCAACCACATGGTTCCAGGTTCAGTCCCACTAGGAGTGGCTGTGTGGTAAGTAGCTTGTATACCAACCACATGGTTCCAGGTTCAGTCCCTCTAGGAGTGGCTGTGTGGTAAGTAGCTTGTATACCAACCACATGGTTCCGGGTTTAGTCCCACTGTGTGGCACCTTGGGCAAGTGTCTTCTACTATAGCCTCGGGCCGACCAAAGCCTTGTGAGTGGATTTGGTAGACGGAAACTGAAAGAAGCCCATTGTATATATATATATATGCGTGTGTGGTGTGTTTGTATTTGTTCCCCTAGCATTGCTTGACAACCGATGCTGGTGTGTTTATGTCCCCATTACTTAGCGGTTTGGCAAAAGAGACCGATAGAATAAGTACTGGGCTTACAAAAGAATAAGTCCTGGGGTCGAGTTGCTCGATTAAAGGCGGTGCTCCAGCATGGCCGCAGTCAAATGACTGAAACAAGTAAAAGAGTAAAGAGTATTATCTAAATAAAATAGAAAAGACAGCAAAGACTATAAAGAGAATATGGATATGATGTTTAGAATAATTGCAATTGGATTAAAATCAAACTTAGTAAATTCCCTAAAAACTTTCAAGCAACTATTATTTTTTGCGGGGTTATTTCTAATTCTTTCTGCTATAGGCACAAGGCCCCAAATTTTTTTGGAGAAGGGGCTAGTTGATTATATCAACCCCAGTGTTCAACTGGTAGTTATTTTGTCAACCCAAAGGGATGAAAGGTTGAAGTTGACTTTGGTGGAATTAGAATGAAGAATGTAAAGATGGAGGGAATGCTACTAAGGATTTAGCCTAGTGTGCAAAATTTCTAATAAGTTGTGTTAATTCAGTTAAGCTAATTTTTTTTCTAAATAATCAAAAATTTAAACGTATATTTGCCATTTAAATATGGCTAACCCCTAAGGGTGGATGCTACTGTAGTTTGTAGCCCCAGGAGGACACCTCCTCCAGCTGGCTATAGAGCCTGGGGCTACAAACTACAGTAGCATCCACCCTTAGGGGTTAGCCATATTTAAATGGCAAATATACGTCACAATGTGTTGCAGCTACTGTTTATAACTTGCTCTAAGATTTATCATTACAAAAATTTAAAGCGCTTTAGAAAATTAACTTTTTTCTTGGTTAAAGTGAATAATAGATATCTGGTTAGGCTGCTTTGCCATTCACCAAATTAAAACCAAGTCACCATCTAAAGTTCTCAATGAATCATGTTTCTATACATAAAGTCATTACAGGGATTAATTGCCAAGAGTACTGGGCTGTGTGCCAGGTGTGTCTCTCTACATATATCTGGCTAAAGGTGTGAATGTATGTTAGCTAGAATGAGGTAGCTAATTCTATGTTCATTATAGGCAAAGTGATTCTTCTTAACCCAAGGTTGAGTAGCCAACCAAGGATCTTATTCACCTGTCTTTTCAGGAACTGCTGCTCCTATAAGATCACCATTTTAACACTGTTGTTGAAATCTAAAGTGAATTGAAGAAGGTCCTTGACATGCTTACGGAAAACTACTTCCAAGCCAGATTCCAAAAGTGACAGGAATGCTGGGACTGGTGTATTGTATCCCAATTTTTGAAAGAGATGATGTTAAAACTTAGGTAGTCCTGCTGGACTGGCTCCTGTGCAGGTGGCACGTAAAAAAACACCATTTGAGCATGGCTGTTGCCAGTACCTATTTCTTTATTACCCACAAGGGGTTAAACATAGAGGGGACAAACAAGGACAGACATAGGTATTAAGTCGATTACATCGACCCCAGTGCGTAACTGGTACTTAATTTATCGACCCCGAAAGGATGAAAGGCAAAGTCGACCTCAGCGGAATTTGAACTCACAATGCAACGGCAGACGAAATACACCGCCTGACTGGCTCTTGTGCCGGTGGCACGTAAAAGCACCCACTACACTCTCGGGGTGGTTGGCGTTAGGAAGGGCATCAAGCTGTAGAAACTCTGCCAGTTCAGATTGGAGTCTGGTGCAGCCATCTGGTTCGCCAGTCCTTAGTCAAATCGTCCAACCCATGCTAGCATGGAAAGCAGACGTTAAACGACGACGGTGATGAAGTATTGGAACACCATTGTAGTATGTGTGCAAGTGAAATTGACTGCAACTGAATCTGCAGAAAAATAAATGGATCAAGTGCACGCGTGTGAGAATGTCTGCAAGTGGTGCCTGCAGAAAACAAAACGCATTAATTTTAGACATGTCTGTTGCAAGGATATAGATTTGCTGGCATGAGAATAAATGAAGCTTGCAGCTGCATACATAATTATTCTCTATAGCAAAACCAAGTCACCTAATAAAGTTTTCAACAAATTTATTTACATAAAAGACATTACAGAGATTCATTTCTGAAAGTATTGAGTTGTATGCCTGGAATGTCTGTTTATTTGTATATGGCTAGAGGTGTAAATGAAATACCTATGTTTTTCATGTTTTTGGTGAGAGGCAATAAAGTTTGGTGTTCATTGTAGACAAAGTGATTCATTTTGTATCATGGTCAAGTGTCCAACCCATCTTCTCAGGAATCTCTGTAAACTTCTTATTTTTTATTGCCTACAAGGGGCGAAACATAGGGTGAACAAACAAAGAGATTAAGTCGATTACATCGACCCCAGTGCGTAACTGGTACTTAATTTATCAACCCCGAAAGGATGAAAGGAAAAGTCGACCTTGGCAGAATTTGAACTCAGAACGTAAATACAGACAAAATACTGCTGAGTATTTTGCTCAGCGTGCTAATGTTTCTGCCAGCTCGCTGCCTTAAATCTCTGTTAACTTCTGCCCTTGTGTTGCATTCACCTCATTTATAGGCACGGTTGTGATGGTGATGTTTGGTTACAACCATTACACAATGTTGAGACAACGGTACATGGATGGAAGCACTCCGTCGGTTACGACGACGAGGGTTCCGGTTGATCCGATCAACGGAACAGCCTGCTCGTGAAATTAACATGTAAGTGGCTGAGCATTCCACAGACACGTGTATCCTTAACGTAGTTCTCGGGGATATTCAGCGTGACACAGAGAGTGACAAGGCCGGCCCTTTGAAATACAGGTACAACAGAAACAGGAAGTAAGAGTGAGAGAAAGTTGTGGTGAAAGAGTACAGCAGAGATCACCACCATCCGCTGCCGGAGCCTCATGGAGCTTTTAGGTGTTTTCGCTCAATAAACACTCACAACACCCGGTCTGGGAATCGAAACCGCGAGTCCGCTGCCCTAACCACTGGGCCATTGCACCTCCACAACGGTACATGCATACATAAACACACACATAAAGGCTTTTTTCAGTTTGTCAACTAAATCCATACACAAGGAAGACAGACAGTAAAAGAAGCTATGTATTTGCTGGTATACAAGAGAGACCAAACGGTGCAACAGTGAGAGTAACAAATGTCAACAAGGATAACCTGGGAGAGAGAGGAAGATTACAGGGTATGTCGGATATGAATAATTCAATGCAGTCCTACATCTATATACAGGGTGGCCCAAAAGTAGGTTTACAATTATCCCATAAGCACTTTAAATTTCTTTTAAAACATTTTATTACATTTATATTTCTATCTTACAAACTGAAAAGGGAGCTTGACAAAACTAAATTACCAAAGAATTATGGTTTCATATTTTTTTATAATTAAGATCTAAACTGTTGATATATGAATGCGAAAGAGATAGTTAAATAACTGTAAACCTACTTTTGAGCCACCCTGTATATATAAATCATGGTGTCTGGAAGAGCATCCAGCTGTAAAAACCATGCCAAAACAGGCCTGACCAGTGCTGGTGCCACATAAAAAGCACCTAGTCCACTCTGTAAGGTGGTTGATGTTAGGAAGGACATCCAGCTATAAAAACCCTGCCAAAACAGTGGATCCTGGTGCAGTCTTCTGCCTAGCCAGCCCCTTTCAAATCATCCAACCCATACCAATATGGAAAAATGGATGTTAAATGATGACCACATTAATGCCTATTTCTTTATTACCCACAAGGGGCTAAACACAGAGGGGACAAACATAGGTATTAAGTCGATTACATCGACCCCAGTGCGTAACTGGTATTTAATTTATCGACCCCGAAAGGATGAAAGGCAAAGTCGACCTCAGCGGAATTTGAACTTAGAACGTAGCGGCAGACGAAATACCGCTAAGCATTTCGCCAGACGTGCTGACGATTCTGTCAGCTCGCCGCCCTTTAGAAGAATCTATTGCTCATGGTCCCTACATCAGTGCTTCTGCCACAGTCAAAGTCTAGCCTACCTCTGATCCTATTACTTTTTGTATAACCAGTTCATACCAAGTGCTCTGTATGAGATTTCTACCTATTCTTTTTCAGCATAATCAGTAGAGCCGTTTCTCTGATGGTAGCAGGGTGCCGTCCTGTTTTCCACAAAACAGAACATTGTCTTTGCTATGAGGCCTCTCCATTCAATATTCTCAAATTGTCCAGAAGAAAATACTAGTTTACATCTCTTGATGTGAGGCCATGAAATCAAAAATTGAAAATATTTTGAAAAAAAAAAAAAAAATCATGTATACAATAAATTTAACCCTTTAGTGTTTAAACCGGCCCAATATATTCTACATATTTTATATTCAAACTGGCTATATCCAGCCTCTCACACCTAACCTACATTGACATTCTAAAAATAAACAATCACATCATTGAAACCTCAAAGCTATAACATAATGCATGATTAATTCAAAACAATTTAAATAAAAAAGTATTACATTTAACAGAGTATTCTGAACACTAAAGGGTTAAATATTGGATGAATTAGAAAACATATGTTATTACTATGTTGGTAATGCTTTAACAAATCCTTGTTTTACTATGGCTGAACTTGAAGTGCAGTAGCTACTCCACTATGCTGTGGATTCTCTATACAAATCAGTTTATGATATTGATTTAATTTTCTTCCTTCCATAATTAAAAGAGAATAATATACTTTTCTACTCTAGGCACAAGGCCCAAAATATTAGAGGAGGGGGCCAGTCGATTAGGTTGACCCCAGTATGCAACTAGTACTTAATTTTTTGACCCCCCCCCCCAAAGACTGATAGAATAAGTACTAGGCTTACAACGAATAAATCCTAGGGTCGATTTGCTCAACTAAAGGCGGTGCTCCTGCATGGCCAGTCAAATGACTGAAACAAGATATATATATATATAGCCAAGTGGTTGAGAAGTTTGCTTCCCAACCACATAGTTTCAGGTTCATTTCCATATAGCACCCTGCTGATCAAAGCCTTGTTAGTGGATTTGGTTGGTTGAGGGAAATTTGAAGAAGTCCATCAGACGTAAGTGTCTATGTTAGCATCTTGTCTTGATATTGCATGAAAGCTGTAAACAAATGCTTGTCAAGAGTAGAGTCGTTCCTTTCCAATATTCTGCAAAAACTTGTTTGGCTAAAGGGAACTCCCTTGCTTGGAAAAAGGTGAAGGCTGACATATCACTTTTTACTTGTTTCAGTCATTTTGACTGCGGCCATGCTGGAGCAGCGCATTTAATCGAGCAACTCGACCGCGGGACCTATTCTTTGTAAGCCCAGTACTTATTCTATTGGTCTCGTTTGCCGAACCGCCAAGTGACGGGGACATAAACACACCAGCATCGGTTGTCAAGCAATGCTAGGGGGACAACACACACACACACACAAACATACATATATATGACGGGCTTCTTTCAGTTTCCATCTACCAAATCCACTCACAAGGCTTTGGTCGGCCCGAGGCTAAAGTAGAAGACACTTGCCCAAGGCGCCACGCAGTGGGACTGAACCCGGAACCATGTGGTTGGTAAACAAGCTACTTACCACACAGCCACTCCTGCGCCTATGTGCAAGAAAAAAAAAATGTTTCTGGCTATAGAAAATCTGTTTCGAAAGACTGTCTAACTTATGTAAGCACAGAAAAGTGAATTTTAAAACAATGGTAAAAAGGTTGAAGGATACCTGTAGGATTCAAAACAAACATCTGTACAGAACTAACAGACCCTGAACCCTTCATTCACTCAGATGACTGTCAAATGTAATGTTTGTCTTATTCACATTGCTTTGAATTAATTATGCATTATCTCACAGGTTTGGGATTTTGAGGCGATTACTTTTAGAACATTGCAAGAAGCTGGATCAGGGGCCACTTTGAGTATACAATGGATAAAAAGCACAGACTGGAAATGGCCACTTATTTCTCAAAGCCCTTACATTTGTATTCTTAACAAAAAAAAAAAAAAAAACCCACTTCTACCAAATCATCTAATTTGATCGAAAGGAAACCTCTCATGGATGCAGATGTGCAGGCAGTGTCCTGCAAGTGTTGTCTGTTTTCCTTCCATGGGGGGTTTTAACATCACAAACTATTAAAGTAGTATTCACTATGAGATACAGTTAAAATGATTTATTTACTTATTCTGCCTTTATAAATAAATATTTATTCATTGTGCCTTTGCAATTTTCAGGATACATCCTAAAAATTGTGAAGGCACAATGAATAAATATTTATTGTGCCTTTGCAATTTTTAGGTTACATCCTAAAAATTGTGAAGGCACAATGAATAAATATTTATTGTGCCTTTGCAATTTTTAGGTTAAATCCTAAAAATTGTAAAGGCACAAGATGCTTATAAAACAAAGGTTAAGGATAGTGCTACTGACATTATAATCAGTGATGACAGCAATAAGCAAATTATTAATGGAGTAAGGAAGATAACCAATGCGTGGCACCTTGGGCAAGTGTCTTCTACTATAGCCTCGGGCCGACCAAAGCATTGTGAGTGGATTTGGTAGACGGAAACTGAAAGAAACCCGTCGTATATATGTATTTATATATGCGTGTGTTTGTCCCCTTAGCATTGCTTGACAACCGATGCCAGTGTGTTTATGTCCCTGTTACTTAGCGGTTCGGCAAAAGAGACCGATAGAATAAGTACTGGGCTTACAAAAGAATAAGTCCCGGGGTCGAGTTGCTTGATTAAAAGGCGGTGCTCCAGCATGGCCACAGTCAAATGACTGAAACAAATAAAAGAGTAAAGAGTAAGAGGGTGCTGGATTACTGATTCATATTTTGTCCCAAGTACAACACATGCTCCAGTTTGCCTACCTGAACAAAAACAAGTTCTACTCTTATTTCATAGGCAAATACTAACAAAGTCCATTTAACTGTACAAAAAAAAAACCAGTTCTTCAGAGAACATCACCATGCAAAAAGATACAAACAGAAACAGATTAAAAGCATTTTATTTTTAATCCCTACCAATTAATTTTACCACTATTAAAACGAAGAATCAAAATAAAACACGAGAAGGCTATTTAGTTTATTTTTCTCTATTTATTTTCTATAGCATAGGAAGAATCAGAAACAAATTGGTTGTATAGCAGAAACAAAATGAAAATAATGAATTTATATAGGAAATGAAAAGGATGAACTAACCATATTTCAATGCAAATCTGCTATTTCTATAAGTTTGGTACACTTTCTTAAATGTCTTTATGCCTAACAATCTAATGAAGCTTACACTAAAAGCACTGTTTCGACATAGGAAGAAGACAAAAACATGACAACAGTTCAGAAAAAAAAAAAAAAAAAAAAAAAGGTGTTTAAATACATAAATGCATTTAATGTAATTAGTGAAATAATTTACACAAAATATTGAGATACGAGAGTTTAGGAAAACTAAATTTTAATCAACTTCTTCCATTTTAGACAAGTCATCATCATCTCCCTCTAATGCTGGCATCTCGGTATCAGCAGTCTCCGCAGATGCAGTCTCATCCAAGATTTCATCTTCGTCCAAACCAAGACCAAACCTGATCATTCGATGGATACGACAGGCATGTGATTGTGGGTTATCTAGATTAAAACCTGACGACAGCAGGGAGGTTTCATACATTAAAATTACAAAGTCTTTCACAGTTTTGTCATTTTTATCAGCATCTATTTTGCTCTTCAATGCCTTAATGATGGAATGATCAGGGTTTACTTCCAAATGTTTCTTAGCAGCCATGTAACCCATGGTTGAAGTATCTCTCAAAGCTTGAGCTTTCATGATACGTTCCATGTTCGCTGACCAACCATACTGACTAGTGACAATACAGCAGGGAGAGTCCACCAATCTGTTTGATACAACAACCTGCAACATACAGAGGAAACAATAATTCAAGTTATTGAAGTTAGTCATGGAGAACATAAAACAAAAAAATCACTAACAATTTTATAATTTAGCAACTAAATGAAATATAAACTACTACCAACCTTCTCGACCTTTTTGTCCAGAATGTCTTTGATGACTTTACACAAGCCTTCGTATGCTGTCTTATCCTCCTCCAGCTTCTTTTTAGACTCCTCATCGTCAGGAAGTTCCAAACCCTCTTTGGTAACACACACCAGCTGTTTGCCATCATATTCCTTCAACTGTTGAGCAGCATATTCATCAATTGGGTCAACCATATAGACCACTTCACAGCCAGATTTCTTTACTTTCTCAACAAAGGCAGAGTTCTTAACAGCATCCTTGGTCTCACCTTAAAATACAAGAACATTATGCCACTTTTACATACAGAAAAACCAGTTTCTGCGTAAATAGAAAATTTACCTGGTTCTCATCAATTACTTCATCCAAATGAAAACCAGATCAAACAGAGTTTAACCCTTTAGTGTTCAAACCGGCTATATCCGGCCCAAATATTCTGCTCATTTTATGCTCAAACTGGCCAGAACCAGTATCTCACACTTACCCTACAATGTCATTCTAAAAATAAACAATTACATCTTTCAAATCTTGAAGCTACAAGATAATACCAGATTAATTTTTTTAAATGTAAATGAATAAGGATTACTTTTGACATTAATTTGAATGCTAAAGGGTTAACAAGGCAGATTTTCTATGGCTGGATGCCCTTTCTGTCACCAACCTTCTGTTTCCAAATAAGGTAATATTTTCCCCATGATCAAACATGCTTTCACAGAATATCAGAAATGACATTTATTTACAAAATGTCATGTGATATCAAGACAAGGAGATTCAAACATATGACAGGCTTCTCTCAGTTTTCACCTACCAAATCCACTCACAAAACCTTGGTTGGTCTGAGAAGACACTCAAGGTGCCACAGTGGGGCTGAACTTGAAACCTTAACCACACAGCCATTTGATGAACTGAACATGCATGTGGTTGAGGGTAATCAAAGTTATAACCCAATAACAAAGGTTTCATGCATAACCCATAGTTGAAGAATTTTCTCAAAGCTTGAGCTTTCATGATACATGAATGACTTACCTGTTATGTAATAGATGTGTTTTTGATTCTCCTTCATGCGGGACACATAATCTTTCAGAGAAGACATCTCATCCCCAGAGCTGGAGGTGTGATAACGGAGGAAATCAGCCAATTTTTTCCTATTTGTGTGATCTTCATGAATACCAAGCTACCAAAACAAATAGAAATTTCATTGTTACATTATAAAGAATGACTATTAGACAACTATATTGTACATAGATACTCTCGGATAAAATTCGAGAAAGAGATTTCTTACATTTACAAAAAAAAAATTAAAAAATCTTGATATCATAATTTGACGATAGGAGACAAAAATCCATATAACTTACCTTCAAATTCTTAGAAAATTGTTCATAAAACTTCTTGTATTCATCTTTGTTCTCACCAACTGAGTCAAACAACTCAATACATTTCTTTACTAAATGTTTCCTAATCACTTTCAAGATCTTGCTCTGTTGCAGAGTCTCACGAGAAATGTTCAGAGGCAAGTCTTCAGAATCCACAACACCTTTGATGAAGTTCAAGTATTCTGGGATCAAGTCTTCACAGTTGTCCATGATAAATACTCGGCGTACATACAACTTAATGTTGTTCTTTTTCTTCTTATTCTCAAACATATCGAAAGGAGCCCTTTTGGGGACAAAAAGCAAAGCCCGGAACTCCAGTTGACCCTCAACAGAGAAATGCTGCAAAACACAAAAAAACCCAGGATCATTACAGAAATTATTTTCTTTTTTTAAATAAAAACTGTTAAAAATCATTCAAAGTGAAGCCATTCGAATAAAAATAGTTTTAACCAAATGAATCAACTCACCTTAACAGCAAGATGTTCTTCCCAATCGTTGGTCAACGACTTATAGAATTCCCCATACTCTTCATTTTTAATATCATCAGGGTTCCTACTCCAGATGGGTTTAGTTTTGTTCAATTCTTCATCTTCAAAGTATTTTTCTTTGATGCTCTTCTTTTTCTTGCCTTTTGATGTCTCTTCATCCTCTTCTACATCTTCAATCTTAATCTTATCTTCCTGTCAACACAAAACACACCACTTCATTAGTTTAATTGGATCAACAGACACAAACACACACACATTGTTAAAGAATATATACTTACACCCTCTTCATCTTTATCTTCTTTGTCTTCCTTCTTTTCCTCTTCGTCATCAGACACCTCCTTGCTACGTTCCTTCTCAACAAGCAGTTTGATGGGATAACCAATGAACTGACTGTGTTTCTTAACCACTTCTTTGATACGTTTCTCTTCCAAGTATTCAGCCTGGTCTTCCTTCAGGTACAGAGTAATCTTGGTACCACGGCCAAGTGGCTCACTGGTTGAGGTCTTAATGGTGAAAGTACCACCAGCGGACGACTCCCAGGTGTGTTGGTCATCATCATTATGTTTAGATTCAACAATCACTTTATCAGCAACCAAGTAAGCAGAATAGAAACCGACACCAAACTGACCAATCATAGAAATATCAGCACCAGACTGCAGAGCTTCCATGAAAGCTTTAGTACCAGACTTAGCAATGGTACCCAGGTTGTTGACCATATCAGCCTTGGTCATGCCGATACCGGTGTCAATAATGGTCAATGTGTTAGCTTCCTTGTTGGGGATGATCTTGATGTATAATTCCTTGCCGCTGTCTAGTTTGGAAGGGTCAGTCAAAGACTCGTATCTGATCTTGTCAAGAGCATCAGAAGAGTTGGAAATCAACTCCCTGAGAAAGATTTCTTTGTTGGAATAGAAAGTGTTGATGATCAAGCTCATCAACTGAGCAATTTCAGCCTGGAAGGCAAATACTTCTCCATCAGCAGTTTCAGTGGACATCTGAAGGAGAAAAAAAAAGTCATTAAAGACATCACTGATTAGGATTATATTGTATCTAATAAAATGAACTTTCAATTAGTGAATTTGACTAATACAATGTTACAATAGGTTACCAGTAGTAAAATAATAGCAATAATAAATCTCTGAACGAGATGTAAACAGTAACTGCATGACAATGTAAGGTATACTAGCCATCTCAATATGGCTAACCACTAAGGGTGGGTGTTACTGTAGCTTGTAGCCCCAGGAGATCATCGTCTCCAGTTGGCTTTAGGCACACTTTCTGTGCCCTTATGGTATTTGCAAAGGGAGGTCATCCCTCTCTCGCCAACCTAAGTGATACGCACGGACTGCAGTTTCTAGGTATTTGCCTGTCTTCGGCGTACGGCAATCACCGGTTTTCGATGAAGGGAGTCAGTTTGCAAATCCTTATATATCGTTTTTCCAGGTAATACATTAGATCTCAAACAGAAGCAGTTGTTGAAGGTGAAGGTGGCTTTATTGTATAACATTATAGAAAAGGTTTAATTTTATACTCAACACTTTTTTGATAAACATAAATCTGTCCTCAAATAGATCTACTGTACTTCTTGACTGGCCCTCATGCCGGTGGCATGTAAAAGCACCCACTACACTCTCGGAGTGGTTGGCATTAGGAAGGGCATCCAGCTGTAGAAACTCTGCCAGATCGGATTGGAGCTTGGTGCAGCCATCTATCTGGTTTTCCAGTCCTCAGTCAAATTGTTCAACCCATGCTAGCATGGAAAGCAGACGCTAAACTACGATGATGATGATGATAGACATACCTGTTACTTAAATGACAGAGCAGGAAACCTGGTCCAAATGCCAAAAGATAACCACAGATCAAACAGTAGAGATAAACTGGACCAGGGGTTGTTTCCCAAGTTTTGTTGATTAAATATTTTTACCCAAGGTTTTTGGAAGCTGCTGTGATGTGAGATTGAACCAGAAACCATGTAGCTGTTACAAATAGCTGTCAAACTTCCGCATATCACATTATCTTAGAAAAAAGACATTGGAGGTTAATGTGATCCTGAATCTCCTTGCACATTTGAAGACAAACGTCTGTTCTTAAGTTAGCTCAAATATGGCTGACTTGAGACTAAACAACAAATATCAGTGACAGCAGTCACTTGAGCAATAACAAAATAGCCAAACTGCTGACCACTTTACCATAGCCCTTTAGTGTCTAATCTGACCAAAATATTCTGTCTATTTTATGATCAAACCAGCCCTACAATATTCTAAAAATTAAGTTACCTTATTAAAATCTCAAAGCTACAAGATAATCCAGGATTAATTCAAAACAATGTGAATAAATGAGCATTTCATTTGACAGGGTAATTTGAATGCTAAAGGGTTAGACCAAGGACAATGAACAAATCCTCTCATTGCTTTACAGATATCTTAGCAGAGGATGAATTCAGCTTGGACTGTTGCCTTAGTTATGCATACTCTTACTCTTTTACTTGTTTCAGTCATCTGACCGCGGCCATGCTGGAGCACCGCCTTTTAATCAAGCAACTCGACCCCAGGACTTATTCTTTTTGTAAGCCCAGTACTTATTCTATCAGTCTCTTTTGCCGAACCGCTAAGTAACGGGGACATAAACACAGACACACACACATATATATATATATATATGACGGGCGTCTTTCAGTTTCCATCTACCAAATCCATTCGCAAGGCTTTGGTCAACCCGTGGCTATAGTAGAAGACACTTGCTCAAGGTGCCACGCAGTGGGACTGAACCCGGAACCATGTGGTTGGTAAACAAGCTACTTACCACAGCCACCCCTGCATTTAAAATTTATTTCCCAGGTATAGAAAACAGACTTCATAGCAGGTCTAAATACACTAGTAATAGACATATTCACTAGTCTTGTTTCAGGTTTTCCTGTATTGCACCAACAATAGCTACACGAGGGAGCCTGCAAGCAATCGTTCAACCAGATAGAAACAGTAACCAAATCTAAAATTAACATCTTAAATAGTCTACATTTAAATGTCAGTCTAATCAAAGATGACCCAGGGCTAAACAAGATGTAATGAGTATTTTAAGAAATGAGAAGCTAAGTAAAAAAAGATCAAGATAAAATCTCAAAAGAAAAAAAAATGTTTTAACCCTTTGGTGTTCACAAATTTCTCTATTAAATGTAATACTTTTTCACTCAAATTGTTTTGAATTAATCATGCATTGTCTAACAGCTTTCAGGTTTCAATGATATGATTCTGTATTTTTAGAATGTCATTGTAGGTTAGGTGTGAGAAGCTAGAAATGGCCAGTTTGAATGTAAAACATTTAGAATATTTGGGCCGGATATGGCCGGTTTAAACACTAAAGGGTTAATGTCTAAAATGGATAAATAGTTATCAGTGGCAACTTGGTTACGAAATGGAAACTGCTTCAGAGCCAAATATGTGAATCAAGCTTAAAATTCAGCAATCGAACATCTTGTTCGATTCATAAACTTTCCTGTAAAGTGTGAAAAGTGGAATGTGCCAAGCGAGAAACGAAATTGGACCAGCACCAAGTTTCTGTAATAATAATTACATCAATTCTTTTAGTGAATTCCTATCACATCTAAGATATTAGGAACCAACTTCATTACTTAACTGATATTTTATTGATCTTAAAAACAAAAATGGTGACTTGTGAATTTGACACCAGTATCATTTTCATAGTGTTGGTAGAATATCAACACCACTGTGCAGATAATGTTGTGCCCATGGCAACACTGGGAAAGATAGAGATACTAATTATCAAGGCCTGTCAGGTCAATTTCTTTTTCTGTGATTGATCTCTGGAGTGCTTCAATTGCTTTGTGTAAAAAAGATCATAACAGGCAGCAGTACTCAAGGTGAGCATTGACAAATGTAAAGCCAAAAAAAATGGATCCATGAGCATATTCTGCAGGCCAAATTAAGTATATTGTTGATGGGGTGTACTCCCACTTAGACTGCTTTTCAATGCCATTTAAGCCTAATACAATTTGATGCTACAAGGAAGGGAGGAGAATATGGCTGTTAAAAGTATATTCCCTTTTTGAAAGCTTGAGTTTTTCCTAGTTTAGCAGCATGTGTTTTACCTGTGGAATCACCGAACCCCAAGATCAGATTGGAGATTTTGCTTTGTCACAAACTCTGTTGACTTTCTAGAGTTAGAGTCATATGCAAAGATTAAAAATCATTTTTTCTCTTTCTTTTATTTGACGATGTTTGCAATGTCATTCATATGACAAGATAAACAGAGGTGAGCCAACATAGCACAGATTTAGCAAGGTCTTGAGAGCAAAATTTCTGTTGGTTACATAACGGGTTCAGTTTGTCAGGAAATATCTGCTGCAGTAGCTTAATTTCTTCAGTTGTGGTTGACTGTCAAAAACTTTACTTTGCATTGTTGCCCTCGGTCAAAACATTTAAGATGCCGTCAAATTAGTAGAGGAGTTGACAGGAAATCTGTCACTATAAAAACCATGCTAGTTGACATCTAAGTTAAAAAAATTTCTTTTTAAAGGAAGATAGTTTAAAAAGGCTCTAACAAACTGTGTTGAACTCCATTGTAT
This sequence comes from Octopus sinensis, assembly GCF_006345805.1. NCBI lineage: Eukaryota > Metazoa > Mollusca > Cephalopoda > Octopoda > Octopodidae > Octopus > Octopus sinensis. The sequence continues at coordinate 8,208,515 of NC_043021.1, forward strand.
ACAAGGTTTAGCATAGGTCTCTACAGTTGAATGCCCTTCCTAATGCTGACCATGTGTACTGGGTATTTTTCTTTTTCCTGGCACAGGCACAAATGAGGTCAAAAATAACACAAAAGACAGCCTTAACTGGGTGGTTGTGGGCTTTTAAGGGAGGTGGGTTCATGTCACATGTTGAGAGGCTAAAGCAGGGTAGAAACAGGTGTCTTGCTATGGAGGGGATGCATGGCTACCCCAGCTGGAGAGAAAGAAAAAAATAGTGGTGATGGGGTGTTAGGGTTTTATACAATCTGAATAAAAGAATAGAACAGGAGATGGGCCAGTGGCTAGTTTTTATGAATGTGAAAGGGGGGGAGGAAGATAGCTGGTTGAGATGTGGAAAAGTGAATTCAGTGAATAGGGAGCATGGGTATCCATTGGTGAATATTAGTTTGTGGGGTAGAAAGGTGAAGAGAATAGGAGAGTGTCGGTCAGAAAGGTAGCAATAAAAAAAAAAAATATGGAATAGGGTAGCAGTATAATAAAATCGTAGATCGAGGAGAAATAGGGATACGAATGTAAAATAGAGTTGGAGGTAGATGAGAGTGGGGTGCACAGTGACATATGTAGAGGTTGATATAGTGAGGGATGTATATGTATAAAGGTTGGGGAGGGCGCCGATGGTAGATACAAGAGGGTGTTCAGTGGTAAATTAAGATGCCGCGGACGCGGGACAGGTGACAAAGGGTATTAATTCCAAGGAGAGAGAGAGAGAACTGGTAGTACAAAACAGGAACGGACTCTGTAGTTCTGCTCTCATAATAACAGAAGCTGAGTAAATAGTGCTGTGGTTAATAAGAGCGATGGAGGGGTATGAATTGTAAAGGTCTGAAGGAGACAGATTTGGTGCAGAGGAAGACATAAATGAGATTATATCAAGAATATATTTTAACATCTATATGCTTAGGAGGAGATTTCTTAAAGCTAAATCTATTAAATTTTTCAGATTTTTGTTTTGAACAAACATTAAAAAATCTGCGTAATTTTCTCACCCTCCCCCACTTAATTATTAATCAGAAACTAATTAGCGTCAAGGGATTTTGCAGCTGTTTATCATTTTGTTTGAATCTAAATTGCAGAAATGTTATAATAAAATATTAGAAGTGTATTTCCATTGTAATTACGTTCTCATCCTAATGGTGAGACAGTATTTTTTTTAATTTTCAGAAAGCAAAACAGTACAATATCAAATACTTTATTGAATACATACATACATTGCTTTTTCTATTTTGTAAGACATTACAATATATTCATGTTCGTCATCCATGTAATTAACATAAATATATTGGTGGAATTCTGGTCTAAAGCATCCCATATAACCCCTCATAGTTTTATTTTTTGAATTTTCAGAAAAAAAAAAAAAAAATATCAATACATGTCAGAGTGATAAAGAAACAAGGAAGGTTTGTCGAGGTTGTAAGATGTGCTGAAATTAACAGCCAAATCGCTCTTAAATTACACCAAAAGTTTTTTTTTTTTCCTTCATAATTGTATGAATTCCCGTTCGTAGGGCATAAATTCGCAAAAACTTTCTGAAAATGCCCCAAAATAAAAAAGTTATGAGGTGTTACATGGGGTGTTTAAACCAGAATGCTGCATTTTCAAAATTGGTTCGAGATTCCTAATTAATTATTAACACAATTTAGGTTGTAAAAAAAGAAAAAAAAAAATTAGCAGGAAATTTTTTTTAGCAGACTCAACGTCAATATTAAAAACATAAATCCCCCCCAAAAAAGAAATAAAGTGGCTATTAATGGAATGCATATAGGGTAGAAACGGAATACTTGATTAATTTCTTTATAATGTAGGGACCAACACAAAAGATCTAAAAATGGTTGGGAAAAGGCAAGTGCGTGGTGGTGGTGGTCGTGCTTCATAAAGGAGGAAGGGGTTAATTTTTCTTTTTAGCAATCCTTATACAAATTTTAGGAATAAAATTCTGAAATTTTTTTCCTAAAATTTGGCTTTACTCCCCATTTCTATATTCCTTTTTTTTTCTCCCTCCACGAGGACAGGCTATTGCAAATCTGTCAAGCGTGCGGAAAGATTCCCGGTGTTTTCTCTGGTGCGAGAGAAGGAACTATCTGGAACATTCTACACTGTGCTGAAAAAATACAACAGCTTATAGATTCACATTGGTAAATATTTATAATACATTTAAATGTATTTAATTAAAAACATGATACATAGAAATAAAAATAAAAATTAGAAAAAGGATAGATCAATTTCATTCATTGTTAGATAAATGGCCACTGAAGAATTTATATTGCAAACCTTTTCTATAGAAGAGGAAAATATTGATAAAGGAACAAATAATAGAATTATTGAGACACATACCTTGGATGATGAGAAAAATCTGATAAATTTTACAAGCTAATATGAGAGGTGTTGTACACAGACAGAAGTATTTCTGCTGCTGAATCGGCCTCTTCGCTCTCAGTGAGTGAGAAAGAACTACTACAACACGTGGTGAGGGAAGTTAGTAGCGGCGAGCAATTATATATACATACACACACACACACATATACATACATACATATACATACACATATAGGCAGGCAGAGCCAACTGAAGGGCCATAACTCCGTTAATAGAGATTGCTGTTATAGTCTTTCTTCTTTTTTTTCTTTGTTTCAGTCATTTGTCTGCGGCCATGCTGGAGCATCGCCTTTAGTCGAGCAAAATCGACCCCCAGGACTTATTCTTTGTAAGCCTAGTACTTATTCTATCGGTCTCTCTTGCCGAACCGCTAAGTAACGGGTTCGTAAACACACCAGCATCGGTTGTCAAGCGATATTGGGGGGACAAACACAGACACACAAACACACACACATATATATAGTAGAAGACACTTGCCCAAGGTGCCACGCAGTGGGACTGAACCCGGAACCATGTGCTTGGTAAGCAGGCTACTTACCACACAGCCACTCCTGCGCCTGTCATAGATTTTTTTAAAAAAAACATTTTAATACCGATAAACACCTTCAGTCATTTGTCTGCGGCCATGCTGGAGCACTGCCTTTAGTCGAGCAAATCGACCCCCAGGACTTATTCTTTGTAAGCCTAGTACTTATTCTATCGGTCTCTCCTGCCGAATCGCTAAGTAACGGGGACGTAAACACACCAGCATCGGTTGTCAAGCGATATTGGGGGGACAAACACAGACACACAAGCATATACACACAAACACACACACACATATATATTTCTTTACTGCCCAGAAGGGGCTAAACATAGAGGGGACAAACAAGGACAGACGAAGGAATTGAGTCGATTATATCGCCCCCGTAGTGCGAAACTGGTACTTTATTTATCGACCTCGAAAGGATGAAAGGCAAAGTTGACCTCGGCGGAATTTGAACTCAGAACGTAACGACAGACGAAATACCGCTAAGCATTTCGCCGGCGCGCTAACGTGTCTGCCAGCTCATATATATATATATATATATATGGGCAAGTGTCTTCTACTATATATATATATATACATAGTAGAAGACACTTGCCCAAGGTGCCACGCAGTGGGACTGAACCCGGAATCATGTGCTTGGTAAGCAGGCTACTTACCACACAGTCACTCCTGTGCCTATGTCATAGATTTAAAAAAAAAAACATTTTAATACCGATAAAGACCAGTGGTTCTTAACTATTTTTTTTTTTTGCCTGTGGACCCCTTTGATCCCTATTTTACTCAACTAGATCTAAACACACGTATAAACACACTCATATACATATGCACATACATATATATACTTATATACACACAATGATATATTCAAAAGACATGTATAAACACACTCACATACATACATACATACGTATATACATACATACATACATACAATGATATATATTCATTTATATGCACACAACTACACGCATAAACATATGTATAAATACAGTCACATACATACATATACATATATACTTATATACACACAATGATATATTCAGTCATGCACAAGTATACACACATAAACACATGGTGTGTTTGCGTCCCCGTAACTTAGTGGTTCGGCAAAAGAGACAGATAGAATAAGTACTAGGCTTACAAAGAATAAGTCCTGGGGTGGATTTGCTCGACTAAAGGCGGTGCTCCAGCATGGCTGCAGTCAAATGACTGAAACAAGTACAAGAGTACTAAGCTTTGTGGGAGATTTGCATTCAAATTGCCTGCAATAATCTCAGTTGTAGAGACACTCATCATGAAGCTGGTGGTTGATTAACCAATACAGACCATAGGTTGTGGAGGCGCAATGGCCCAGTTGTTAGGGCAGCGGACTCACGGTCATAGGATTGCGGTTTCGATTCCCAGACCGGGCGTTGTGAGTGTTTATTGAGCGAAAACACCTAAAAGCTCCACGGGGCTCCGGCAGGGGATGGTGATGATCCCTGCTGAACTCTTTCACCACAACTTTCTCTCACTCTTACTTCCTGTTTCTGCTGTACCTGTATTTCAAGGGGCCGGCCTTATCACTCTCTGTGTCATGCTGAATATCCCCGAGAACTACGTTAAGGGTGTACGTGTCTGTGGAGTGCTCAGCCACTTACACGTTAATTTCACGAGCAGGTTGTTCCGTTGATCGGATCAACCGGAACCCTCGTCGTCGTAACTGATGGAGTGCTCTCGACAGACCATAGGCTGGAACCCTTTCCAAACACCAACTCAACCCATAGCAATTATGTAGAGTATTTTTGGCACACACTGACCAGCCCAAAACAATTCCAAGAATACTTGCAATCATTCAGTGTATGAGCTATCATATCTCTAAGAATTCCATTGTGATGTTCAGCCACATTACTACTTCAGGGATTTTGTGCTGCAGTAGTTCTTGCAATGACATTTAAATTCCGACACATATCTTGAAGTGCTGGTTGTCAAATTTCCTTCCATTGTCAGAAAAGTTTTTCAATGGATCACAGTATTCATTCTATTACCAAGGATGACTAATCTGCCAGTGCAATTTTGTTGCAATTTTCATCTTTTTCTCATCAGTTTTATTGCTAATCTCTTTGACAAATAAAACTTTACATCTCTCACTAACTGTTGACCAATGTCTAAGTAACAGGCACATAATAGATACCTGAAAAAATAGCATCCAGTTTCAGTTCCCTTACCAAAATGCAAATGGTTTTGTTTTTAGAATTCAATATTGCTTTTGCTCTCTTCATTGCAGACTTACTCATTAGCAAGGGTATATTTGCATCTGCAATATCAGCATTGATATCAGCTTTAGCGTTATATATTACACAAGGA
>NC_043021.1:8218804-8248804 GCF_006345805.1 Octopus sinensis
ACAAGAAAACCAACATATATACTAGTCAGATCAAGTTTTGGTGGCAGTTTTTGCTATGCATATAAAAAAGGAGTTAGTCAAAATTAGTTGAAATTTTCATTTGGGAGATTCCTATAATCAAAAATATAAAAGCGAATGATTTTTTTATAAAATATTTTAGTTCAAGAAGGAAAAAAACAATACTTTTTAAAAACATGAAAAATATTGTACAATAAAGTTTGAGTTAATAAACTGTACCAAAAAAGTATGGTTAAGAAGCTAAACAGTTTCACAACTGTGTGGTTTCGAGTTCCGTCCCACTGCATGGCACTTTAATCAAGCATCTTCAAACATAGCCTTCAACTGATTAAACGTTAACTCTTTAGCATTTAAACCAGCCAGAATGTATTTCCTGTTATGCATTCAAACTGGCCAGGTCCTGCCTTTTGCACCTACCCTACAATGTCAGTGTAAAATTAAACAATAATATCACCGAAAGCTCAAATCTGTGAGAAAATGCATACTCTTTTACTTGTTTCAGTCATTTGACTGTGGCCATGCTGGAGCACCGCCTTTCGTCGAGCAAATCGACCCCGGGACTTATTCTTTGTAAGCCCAGTACTTATTCTATCGGTCTCTTTTGCCGAACCGCTAAGTAACGGGGACGCAAACACACCAGCATCGGTTGTCAAGCAATGCTAGGGGGACAAACACAAACACACAAACATACACGCACACACATATATATATATACATATACATGACGGGCTTCTTTCAGTTTCCGTCTACCAAATCCACTCACAAGGCTTTGGTCGGCCCGAGGCTATAGTAGAAGACACTTGCCCAAGGTGCCACGCAGTGGGACTGAACCTGGAACCATGTGGTTGGTAAGCAAGCTACTTACCACACAGCCACTCCTGCGCCTAATGCTCCTGCATGCTTAATTTTTAAAAAAATGTGAATAGATAAGCATTACATTTGACAGATAATCTGAATGCTAAAGGGTTAAAGTTTATGGGAGTAAAATTTGGTCGATGGGGACTTTGTGGAAGCTTGTTAGGAGTGGGTAAATGTTCTTGCTCTGTCACAAAGTTTAAAACCATACTCTGGCCATTGGTTGTCTTTAACAGAGTCTATTCTGCCATAAGAATATTTCTTTGTGGGTTTCGTGTCTGAAGAGAATTTCCCCCTTTCCTCTCACTGAAACCCCTAAAAAAAAGGTTAAAGGCACAACCATTACTCTTTAGAATAAGGCATAAAAAAATTATAAAATAATACAATAAGTCAATTGAAATGAATTCTGGAAATTCTATAATAAATTTAATATGCATAATTATTGCAAGTTAATTAATTTGATGATGTTAACTTGGTAAAAATTTTCGATGATGATCTTTGTGCAATTACAAAATTGATTTTAAAAACTCCTCTTCACAATTCTTATGACATTACAGACTGAAAGTTACTTTTTAATAATAATAATAATAATAATAATAATAATAAAAATAATAATAATGAAATTATTGTATACAGTGCTTAGGTGCACTACAGCTTGTCAAAAGTGCATATAAAGCATATGCAGTAATGTACAAATGTCTGGGAAGTGAACAGTGTATGAGTCAGTTACATGCTGGCGTGTGTATGGAGGGGAGAAAAATCAGGTGTAGTGTTGGCGAATCTCAGGAAGCATGGAAGTTTTGAAGGATGCAGTGCTCCGACAACTAACAACTGATGCCGGCAGTTTGTTCCATACTTCAGCAACTCTTAGTGTGAAAAAATGTTTCCGAAAGTCACGGGAAAGTCATATTAAACAGAATAAAAAGTTTCCTCATGAGGACCGTGGATCATCAAAAGCTTAAATACGCTTACAATGATTTCAATAGATAAAAACGGTCATTCAAACAGTGAAGAACAAAGTTATTGACCTTTTCACTCAAAATAAGAATGAGTTTATTTTTTAAAAATATTTCTAAGTATTAAATTACATTTTATTACTATTTTTTTATCATACTTTCAAGATTTTTCGTTACATCCTTTATCTTTTACTTGTTTCACTCATTGGACAGAGACAATGCCATGGCGCTGTCTTGAAGGGTTTCGTTGAATGAATTGAGCCCCAGTACATGTTTCTTAAGTTTGGCACTTATTCTATCAGGCTAAATCATTGGGACATAAACAAACCAACACTGGCTGTCAAGCATCAACAGTTGGAGGACAAACACAAATGCACATGCACCCCACACCATATATATATATATATACTTACATACACACACATCAGTCGATTTCACTCACTTTCTGTCAACCAAATTCACTCACAAAGCATTGTTGTTGTTGCTAAGCAACAAGATGGGTAAGAGTGATTAGGTGATGGTCTAGGGCTTAGGGGGCGGGAAACCCCAGACCTTGAAAAAAAAAACTTTGGTCGTCTTGTTGTAATCGAAGGATCTTCGTTGACATCCGACACCACTTGGAGGTGGCCCTCGAAGTTGCTGGAAATGGAGATCTCCAGGTCCAAATTCTTGAACGGCCTCACAAAGAATTGGTCTGCCTGTGGCTTAGGAGAAGACACTTGCCCCAGGTAGTGTGAAGTGGGACTGAATATATACATATAATATTAGATATGTAGATGTATACACAAGGGTACTAAATGAGTACCTACATCACTAAAAGACAGAAGTCAAAAAATACTTCGGTACCACTGAATAGTCACAATTTTATTACAGACATGATAGGAAAAAATCTTAGTGAACAACAATAATGTCTTACCTCTACATATACATATACATATATATAAACCTCGCTAAGATAAATATTTCAATTAACCTGAAGATTGACTGTAAACATAACTCGAATTATTACGAATTGTACAGCCATGAAACGATTGTAGTGTTTTACTCTTTATCTTTTATTAAACTTTTAATACTTTTGATATATATTTAAAATAATATAAATTAATTAATTTTATGTATTGGCTTAAGTTTTTCATTGTTTGATTTTCCTAATAGTGGTTTTATCTCTAATTTAATATAATATAATATATTTTACTATAAAATTGAATTTAATCCTAAATCTGATTTTTCCCTGTAAGTTTGGATTTATTCCCTAATATTTTATTATATATATATATAAGATACACGGAATTTTGTCAGTGAACAGGTCGTGGTCTCAGTGACAAAAATATTTTGACAAATTAAATTTAAATGTAGAAGTGAATCTAACAGTTTGGCTTATAAACACCTTCCACGCTGCAATTGTTATATACACACATACACAATGGGCTTCTTTCAGTTTCCATGTATCAAATCCACTCACAAGGTTTTGGTTGGCCTATGGCTATAGTATAGTAGACACTTGCTCAAGGTGCTGTGCAGTGGAACTGAACCTGGATGCATGCGGTTAGGAAGCAACCTTTGTACCACATAGAGTATATGAAAGCAATTCTTAAATATTTTTCTGAAGTAGCACCCATAAGAATTGAAGTCATGACCTGCCATTGGTCTCTTTTATTAATTCCAACTGAATTTCTTTTTGATATTGTGTTTGTTTTTATTTATTCACTTATCTTTCTTCTCTGTAATGCATATTCTTTCTGACAAAACTATATTGCAGGAGAACTTTGGAAATATTTTCAAAATTATTTATTTACAGAATGGAAATATTTTTTATTGTGTTCTTACTGATATATCAAAACTTTTAGAGAACATTCACGATAATTAGTAATTGATTTAAATAATCAGTTAGCAATTTAAATAGTATCTATGAGTTAAAATGTAAAACAACACTTTAATTAATTAACTGGAAGAAATATAAGGTATCTAAAAGGGGATTCTAAGAGTTTCAGAATAAAACCAGATAATTTCATATTTGACGTTTGTAAAATCGAATTTGCTTTAGTTTCACTTTCATTTCAACTTGACTAGCATGTCTCATGTCTCATGGATGCCTTGCGGCTCCTCATTTTATTGTGAATCCCAACAAAATATTTAAAGATCAGCAGATAATTATTGAAAGGCATACAATTATGACACTGGCTTCGTCTTTGGTAGATTCAGCGACTTGTCTTGCTTGGTGTACCCACTTTGGATTGTTGAAGAATTCTCACATCTGTCCAGGGCAAAACTCCATTCAAACTAAGTCTAGCATTTTTTCCACATCTCTTACTTGCTGTTCATAGTGTGTACCACTTATGATTATGAAATGTTTAATTGCAATAAACTTTTGGGATCACTATGATTTTACAAGTGAGGGAACGTGGCCTAGTGGTTAGGGTGTCAGCATCATGATTGCAAGATTGTAGTGTCGATTCCTGGACCGGGTGACGCGTTGCGTTTTTGAGCAAAACACTTCATTTCATGTTGCTCCAGTCCACTCAGCTGGCAAAAATGAGTAACACTGCGATGGACTGGTGTCCCGTCCAGCTGGGGAACACATATGCCATTGAAACCGGGAAACCGGGCCCATGAGCCTGGTTAGGCTTTAAAAGGGTGCATTTATTATTTTTTTATGATTTTACAAACATCAAATAGGAAATTACCCAAAACCAAACTGAAATTGTAAAATATCTCTCAGTATAAAGTTATAAAAAAGATTTTAAGTATATTAAATGAGCTTTTTGACTTAGTTCTGAATAATCAAATTGATTTGTTTGGTGGTTGCAATCTCATTCTGTTTTCTTCTTTGGTAAGTTTTAATTTCTTACTCATTTGTCATTCAGTCTGATAGAAAGGATATTAGATGGAAAATATATTTTTTCCCTTCCTTTATAAGTTTTCTTCATGATATAAGGAAGGCACAATTTTCACAGTTAAAGAAGTAGTATTCACATTATCAAAGCCCAGTGGCTGCTTCAGAATCATTCATCTCATGATCACAAGCATTAGCTTCCTAGAAAAGAGAAAACCAAAAATTATTACCATAAATCTTTGAGTATAATTCGCATTTTTTCCCCAAAATTTAAAGGTCAAAATCCCTAGTGAGTATTATACACGAGGTTAAAAATGAAAAATATTTTCTAAGCAATGTCCGAGTCTCTATTTGCTGTCCAGCAATGTTTATTCAGACACATTTTGTGATGTCGGCCGCGAAAATACGTTAAGCTAAGCCCGAAAGCAATGAAGTCATAAAAGAATCATCCATAACTTGCAGTAAGCAACATTTATTAAACGTTATTACTGCTATTTCTTTATTTTCTGCAAACAAAATGCACAAAAATGCTACACGTGTGCATTACGTTATATATATACAATAATAATAAAGGATGTTACCGTATACAGTTTTACAAACCAAGGACGTTATATAGACCTCCTTGACTCAAGTTAGAGAAGGGGTGCGTATTATACACAAGGTTGAGGTTTTTCGGAGGTACAGCCCCCTAAAAATTCCCTGCATATTATACTCAAGGGCGGACTATACTCGAGGATTTACGGTACTCAATAACCCCACAACAGAAACTTTCTTACATTCAAATGATAAATTACTTCCCTTTACTCAACAATTTCAAAGGTTTTTAGACAGTTTATGAATTTAATTTAAGTGAGGTATTTCAACTTTTCTCCTTAAGATAAATGGTTTGTGATCTCATCCAACGTTGCAAAATATTAAGAAATTTTTACTATTTTTATTTTTTATTTGTTCTAGTGTTGTTTATTCATTTATTTATTTAGTTTGTTGCTTGTTAGATATTTTTAAGAGAATTTCAAATTTTGGGATTAAAGAGAAGTTATCCTTAAATTGGTACAACTACTTGGCACAACTACTTGTAATGTTGCAGATTCAGTTATAGGCACCTGAGAGTCAGGTGGTGACATTAAAATTGGTGAGTTATTAAGTCTGTGACTCAAGAACAGGAACAGTCTCTCCAACTGGCTTCCACCAATTTCTATCTACCGAATTTGGTCAATAATAATAATAATGAAATTATTGTATACAGTGCTCAGGTGCACCACAACTTGTCAAAAGTGTGTATAAAGAACTGAAGGTGTCCAGAATTGTGTCTGGTACATACTGGAATGATTAAAATTAATGTGCCGGTGGCACGTAAAAAGCACCATCCGATCGTGGCCATTGCCAGCCACGCCTGGCCCCCATGCTGGTGGCACGTAAAAAGCACCATCCAACCGTGGCCATTTGCCAGTTCCGTCTGGCACCTGTGCCGGTGGCACGTAAAAATCATCCACTACACTCACGGAGTAGTTGGCGTTAGGAAGGGCATCCAGCCATAGAAACATTGCCAGATCAGACTGGGCCTGGTGCAGCCTTCTGGCTTCCCAGACCCCAGTTGAACCGTCCAACCCATGCTAGCATGATGGAAAGCGGACGCTAAATGATGATGATGATGCTGTTAATCATTATGTTAATGTCATTTTCTCACTGATAATTATTTTTAATTAGATTTTTTTTTCTGCATATTACATTAAGTATGTTAATACTAAGCTAGCTACAATTCTTAAAAACATGCATTTTTATCTGGAATGAGAGTTATAGGGAAACAAAATAAATTTTTTTATTAAAGCGTAATTTTGTTCTGTAACATACCTTATAGATTGTGCTAGGAAACTTGAACTGTACATGCCGAAAATCATGGAAGAACGTTCCTACATAGATAAGAATCATCAAGGCAAGTAGCCATTCACTGCATGTTGATGTGAGATAGACTCCTTTATGAACAGTCTGAAATATTCAAGTTATACAGATCGTCAATAACATGTAACAAAGAAAATTCTCTTCTAAATACTCAAATATATATATATATATATGAGCATGGAATTTTGTCAGTGAACAAGTTGTAGTCTCAAAACGACGAAAATATTTTGGCAAATTAAATTTAAATGTTGAAGTGAATCTAACGGTTTTTGTGTGTTTTTAAATGGCTTATAAACACCTTCCATGCTGCAATTGTTTTTGTTTCAGTACACTATATCTCAGATCGGGTCACTTGCTATGCAAGTACATCTCCGTACATATATATATATATATATAAACATATATACAGAATTTGAGGAAGCAACATCCACATAAGGAATTGTTAAAAACAATCATGATACCAACTGGGTTTAACCACATATATTGATAGGAAGATCATCAATATATATACTCTTACTCTTTACTCTTTTACTTGTTTCAGTCATTTGACTGCGGCCATGCTGGAGCACCGCCTTTTAGTCGAGCAAATCGACCCCGGGACTTATTCTTTGTAAGCCCAGTACTTATTCTATCGGTCTCTTTTGCCGAACCGCTAAGTTACGGGGACGTAAACACACCAGCATCAGTTGTCAAGCAATGCTAGGGGGACAAACACAGACACACAAACACATACACACACACACACATATATATACACACATATATACGACAGGCTTCTTTCAGTTTCCGTCTACCAAATCCACTCACAAGGCATTGGTCGGCCCGGGGCTATAGCAGAAGACACTTGCCCAAGATGCCCCGCAGTGGGACTGAACCCGGAACCATGTGGTTGGTAAACAAGCTACTTACCACACAGCCACTCCTGTGCCTGTGTATATGTGTATAAACAGATTTTTTTGGATACTTTTGAGGTATTTTGTTGGTTGAGGTGGTTCCTTTTATATTCTTATAGGTATATTTTTTAATTTTTTGATTTGCATTACTTTTTCAATTGTAATACAAATAAAATGAACCAAGCATCTTTTTAATTTTTCTTCTCTATTTTCTTTTATTGACTTTTTAATTTTATAAATCAGGTCATCCCATAAGTTCTGTCCGATTTTACCTTTTTTAAAATTGAATGAAATTTAATAGTATTTTAAGATGTCTAATGGAATTAAAAATTGTTTTTATGCATTTGTATACATTTAAACTAATTAAATATTATTTTACAGAATAAGGGAATTAAAATTTCTTTGATTAAAACCCTTTCTAACATGGAAGTATCAAAGAGCATTTGAGGCACATAATGCTTTATGAATACAAAAAAAAAGGAAACTTTGCAGTCGAAGCGACTTGAAACATACACTCATTTTATGGGAAAGAATGCTTGAATGAAAGAACTTGCAGAAGATGGTTTGCAAAATTCAGAAGTGGAGATTTCAGCCTTGAAGATGAAGATCAAACAGGATGACCAGTTGAGTTTAATGATAAGCTCCTTGAGGCATTACTTGAAGAAAATCCTGCATTATTAGTTGAAGAATTGGCAATAAAGCTTAGTTCAAACCATACAACTGTTCATCATCATCTTCAACAACTTGGAAAGGTTCCTAAACTTGGAAAATGGGTTCCTCATGAATTGTCTGAAAGCAACTGCAAATCTCGAGTTGACATCTGCTCTTCTCTCCTTTCTCACAAACTCATTTTACTCTTTTTGGATAGACTTGTGACTGGTGACAAAAAATGGACCTTCTATCAAAATGTTAAATGTCGTAAACAGTGACTTAGTAAAAGGGAAAAAGCTCAACCACAACCGAGAAGGGAACTTCATGGGAAAAAGGTTCTTCTCTCTATCTGGTGGGACTGCAAAGGAGTAATTTAATTTGAATTGTTACCATCTAATGCAACAATCAATGCTTAAGTCTACTTAGAGCATTTGAACCAAGCTTTGAAGAAAAAAAAGACCTGCTTTAGTGAATCGAAAAGGAGTGATATTTCATCAGGACAATGTTTGACCCGACATTGCAAAGATCAAATCACAGAAGATCAAAGAGCTTGGTTGGGAAAAAATTCCTCATCAACCTTATTCTCCTGACCTTGCTCCTTCAGACTACCATTTGTTTCATAGTTTACAGAATCATTTGGGGGACATAGCTTTCACAAGCCAAGAAGAGGTCGAAATTGACATTTTGGAGTTCTTCGCTTTGAAACCAAAAGAGTTTTACAATGATGGGATTAAAAAGCTAGTAAATAGATGGAAGGAAGTCATAGCTAATCAGGGAAAGTACATTGATGATTGAATTTCAATCAAATATAACATTTAATCACTTGTTTTCTTTATTAAAATTTCGGACAGAACTTATGGGATGACCTGATATATATATATGTATATATATTCATGAAGTTGTGAAGTAGACTGAAATAGACTTCATTTTATCCCCTTGCTTGAAATATTTTGAATACAAACTGTTTTCTCTTACTGTTACAAAATTTTTTTTTATATCTTTTACTTGTTTCAGTCATAGAACTGTGGCCATGCTGGAGCACTGCCTTGAAGAGTTTAGTCAAACAAATCGATTTATTTTTAAACCTGGTGATTATTCTATCAGTTTCTTTTGCAAAAAAAAAAAATGCTAAGTTATGGGAGTATAAACAAACCAACACTGGTTATCAAATGGTAATCAAACGCAACACACATACAAAGACACATACATACACACATGCATTTATACATACAGCAGGCTTCCACACAGTCTCCAAATACCAAATTAGCATCACAAGGCATTGATTGATCCAAGGGCTTTACTAGGTGCTGCAGTGGGACTGAAGCTGAAACCATGTTGTTGTAAGCAAAATTCTTAACCGCACGACTAAATATGCTAATTTATTAACTCTATCAACTTGTATTTTGTAAATATTTCACAAGGTAACAATCTTATTGGCACATTTCTCTGGCCATGGAGAAATATTACCTATTTCTTTACTACCCACAAGCGGCTAAACATAGAGAGGACAAACAAGGACAGACAAATGGATTAAGTCAATTATATCGACCCCAGTGTGTAACAGGTACTTATTTAATCGACCTCGAAAGGATGAAAGGCAAAGTCGACCTCGGTGGAATTTGAAATCAGAATGTAGTGGCAGACGAAATACCTATTTCTTTACTACCCACAAGGGGCTAAACATAGAGAGGACAAACAAGGACAGACTAACAGATTAAGTCGATTATATCGACCCCAGTGCGTAACTGGTACTTATTTAATCGACCCCAAAAAGATGAAAGGCAAAGTCAACCTCAGTGGAATTTGAAATCAGAACGTAGCAGCAGACGAAATACCTATTTCTTTACTACCCACAAGGGGCTAAACATAGAGAGGACAAACAAGGACAGACAAACAGATTAAGTCGATTATATCGACCCCAGTGCGTAACTGGTACTTATTTAATCGACCCCAAAAGGATGAAAGGCAAAGTCGACCTCGGCGGAATTTGAAATCAGAATGTAGTGGCAGACGAAATACCGCTCAGCATTTCACCCAGCATGCTAACGTTTCTGCCAGCTCGCCATGGAGAAATATTACCTTATTTGGAAACATGAGGGTTGGCAACAGGAAAAGGATCCAGCCATAGGAAATCCACCTCAATAAAATTCATCCAATGCAAGCAAGCATTGAAAAGCATTAAAATGATGATGATGATGATGATGGGAAGAGAGGTAGGTTGGTAGAATCATTAAGGTGTTAGACAAAATGACTTGTGGTGTTTACTCTTGGCCCTCTATACGAGTTCAATTCTTACTATGTTCAACTTTCATTCTGTCATATGAGTCAAGAACCAGGGTTCATTTAATCAGCAGTGTCCTCCCTAGAAGAATGTGTGGCATTGTGTCACTGTTGACAAACAATATTTATTAATTTTGACTTTTTACTTCCTCCCATTAACAATTATGAAACTATTCAAGACTTAAATGCTAATCCCCAACCCCGTCGTTATCCCTCACACCTGAAAAATGGGGTCAACTAGAAGATATCAAAAGTCTGCTGTAATTCACAAATCATAAAAGAAAATGAGCCGAGTATTGTAAGTGAACAACAGCAATGGTAAGGAAAGGGAGTAAGAAAGTTAGATGTTGTTATAAGGGAGAACTATTTTTATATGACAAAAGATGGACAACTGCCAACACTTTGGCTAAAATGAGACTGTTATAAGTATTAAAATGCTTTCATAATAGAGGTAATCTTTTAGATGTGGAGGCGCAATGGCCCAGTGGTTAGGGCAGCGGACTCGCGGTCGTAGGATCGCAGTTTCGATTCCCAGACCAGGTGTTGTGAGTGTTTATTGAGCGAAAACACCTAAAGCTCCACGAAGCTCCGGCAGGGGATGGTGGTGATCCCTGCTGTACTCTTTCACCACAACTTTCTCTCACTCTTACTTCCTGTTTCTGTTGTACCTGTATTTCAAAGGGCCGGCCTTGTCACTCTCTGTGTCACGCTGAATATCCCCGAGAACTACGTTAAGGGTACACGTGTGTCTGTGGAGTGCTCAGCCACTTGCACGTTAATTTCACGAGCAGGCTGTTCCGTTGATTCGGATCAACCGGAACCCTCGTCGTCGTAACCGACGGAGTGCTTCCATCCAATCTTTTAGATGCACATCAATGAAAGTAAGAAAGTTAACTCTTAAAGTCCCACATCAAGAATATCTACAGCTGTAGTCTAATCCCGAAATGCATAAAACTACAGTTCAAATGGTGTTTGTTGCTCAGGAGTTGAAACTACAACTAAGCAGTCTTTTTGTGCAAGAAATAGAGCTTAGTTGCATCTTAGAAATAACTGCTGATCAAAAGACTTCCTATTTGCATCATGAGTTTTTTTATAAAGTTTTACAAGTTAGAATGTGCTAGTATTTACTTATTATTGATGGCACGCATGAATGACGAAGCCACCTTGACTATGATCCTATGAACCGTAAAAATTAATACAGAGAGTTGCTTATTTACTCTTTTACTCTTTTACTTGTTTCAGTCATTTGACTGCGGCCATGGCCATGCTGGAGCACCGCCTTTTAGTCGAGCAACTCGACCCCGGGACTTATTCTTTTTGTAAGCCCAGTACTTATTCTATCGGTCTCTTTTTGCCGAACCGCTAAGTAACGGGGACGTAAACACACCAGCATCGGTTGTCAAGCAATGCTAGGGGGACAAACACAGACACACAAACATACACACACACACGTACATATATATATATATATACATATATACGACGGGCTTCTTTCAGTTTCCGTCTACCAAATTCACTCACAAGGCATTGGTCGGCCCGGGGCTATAGCAGAAGACACTTGCCCAAGATGACACGCAGTGGGACTGAACCCGGAACCATGTGGTTGGTTAGCAAGCTACTTACCACACAGCCACTTATTTACTTATTATTTATATTTAATTTATATATTAATGATTTAATTAGAAAATCGATGACCAGTAGCTGATTTCTGGTAAATATATAGTCTCTCATTTCGTTTTTGTCTTTGGTTTGCAAGATTCTTTATGTGAATTCGTGTGTTGAAGCATATTTTATTGTATCTGGGGAGAGTCATTCTTTTAGTGCTTTATTAATTTAACACACTCACCAATTCTGATAATGGACAGAGTCAATGACTATTGGAAAGGTTTCAAGACACAATGAAAAATTTAGCAAAAATAAATAAGTAGGTGGCTGTGTGGTAAGTAGCTTGCTTACCAACCACATGGTTCTGGGTTCAGTCCCACTGCATGGCACCTTGGGCAAGTGTCTTCTACTGTAGCCTCGGGCCGACCAAAGACTTGTGAGTGGATTTGGTAGACGGAAACTAAAAGAAGCTTGTCGTATATATGTATATGTATATATATATATATGTATGTGAGTGTATAAGTTTGTGTGGCTGTGTTTGTCCCCCACAACATTGCTTGACAACCGATGCTGGTGTGTTTATGTCCTTGTAACTTAGTGGTTTGGCAAAAGAGACTGATAGAATAAGTACTAGGCTTACAAAGAATAAGTCCTGGGGTCGATTTGCTCGACTAAAGGTGCTGCTCCAGCATGGCCACAGTCAAATGATTGAAACAAGTAAAAGAGAAATGAGTGGAAATCAGACCGGTGAGTGTGTTAAATTAGTAAGGCACTAAAAGAGAATGACTCTCCTCAGACACAATAAAATGCTTTCTTTTCTTTTATTTGTATCAGTATTTTATTTGCATGACTAAAGGTGGTGCTCCAGCATGGCCGCAGTCAAATGACTGAAACAAGTAAAAGAATAAAATAATAAATAAACAACCATCCTGAAATATAAACAATACAAAATAATTACATTTTAAATCCTCCTCTACATATTCTGTCTCTTTAGATTCTCATGTGGTATAAAAGTCAATCCACATGATAGTGACATATGAAAAATGTAATAAGGAATGTTTTAATACTTACATATTTTGAACCTTGATATTTATTTCGCTTGTAATATATTACTGTGATTATAACTGGAGTTAGTTAAGGTAAAATGAAAATGTATTCAACGAAAGGAAATTTATATGATACAGAAATGAATGAAGAAAGTGTTTTACAGTTTACTAGCAGTATCGCCTGGCGTTGCTCGGGTTTGTAAGGGAAATTAACTATATAAGCATTTTTAGAGAGTTATAGCCAAAAAATAGCAAAAAAATGCATTTAAAAATCGTTGACTCATCGTAGACATTTTTAGAGAGTTACTTCCCTTATATAATAGCGAAAAAATGCATTAAAATGGAAAAAAATGATGGTAAATTTTTTTTTTAATCATAGACTCATCGTAGACGCGCGCTAATACCCAGAAGGGCTTGATATGAATCACGACTATAAGATACCCGGTTTTGGTTAAACTGCACTGCAAAATGTGGGAGTAGTTAGGAATCTAAATCGTAGGAGACAGACACACAACTTTACTTTTATATATAAAGATAAGTCTTTCAGTTAATAATTACATACTAGAATAAATCTGTTAAAGAATTCTTTGTAGCTTAATGTAGAATCTAAATTTAAAAAACTTGCTGCTGGTTTTATATATTTTCTAGTTTGATAACATATCTGGAAAAGATGGCTGCTTGACATAAATAATAAATTAATTTTTTTGAAATTTTCAAGGAACATTAAAAAATCCAAATTTAGGAATAGCTTAAATGACCTTTATTTCACATTTTCTAGTTTAATAACTTTTAGTTCAGTATTTATCAGTTCAGGTTTTATTGTTTTCAGGAGGAGATTTTTGGAATTAGATAAATAACTATAAATGAAACTTGAATAGTAAGTTACTAAACATTAGTGTTTAGTAAGACATCCTGAAATAGAAATGAAACTTTTCATATTTCTTTTGCTTCTACAAATAAAAGTTTGGTTACCTGCTCATAGGTATACCATATTTTCAATGTAGAAACTCTATATAATAGGGCAGAAATTAAATTAAAAATGATTATTATTTTCACCATATTAGTTTAAAATTATTTTTGGCACAAGGCCAGAAATTTTGGAGAAGGGGTTAAGTCAATTAAATCGACCCAAGCTCAATTGATACATGCTTTATCAATCTCAAAAGGATGAAAGACAACCGATGCTGGTGTGTTTACGTCCCCGGTAGAATTTGAACTCAGAACGTAAAGATGGATAAAGTGGTAGAATTTGGTAGAATTTGGTACCTTGGTAGAATTTGAACTCAGAACGTAAAGATGAATAAAGTGGTAGAATTTGGTAGAATTTGGTACCTTGGTAGAATTTGAACTCAGAACGTAAAGATGAATAAAGTGGTAGAATTTGGTAGAATTTGGTACCTTGGTAGAATTTGAACTCAGAACTTAAAGATGGATAAAGTGGTAGAATTTGGTAGAATTTGGTACCTTGGTAGAATTTGAACTCAGAACGTAAAGATGGACAAAGTGCCGCTAAGCATTTTGCCTAGTGTGCTAATGATTCTGCCAGCTCGCTGCCTTTATTTTCACCATATTAGATAATATTTAAATTACCAAGTAAAGTGAGGACATTGTAAGAATAATTCAGAATATCTTTTAGTACAGAATAAGAAAACAGATAAATTTCTAAAATGTCACATGTTAGATATTAACCTCTCCAAGGCACAACCAGCTGATGGCACCACCCTGCACACTTTTCCCTTTCTGTACTCTTTAATGTTTTGCAAGCTCACTGATGTAAACTCATTGCAACTTTGGCAAGAACAGTAAAGTTAATTTTTCACTGAGGAGGTTTAATAAGACTAAAACATATCTGAAGTTGTCTCCCTTATTGATGGAACATTTAAAATGATACTGGTTTCAAATCTTGGCAAAAGGCCTGCAATTTTGGGGTAGAGAATAAGTCAATTACATCAACTCCAGTTCATAACTGGTACTTATTTTATCGACCCTGAAAGGATGAAAGGCAAAGTCAACCTCAGCGGAATTTGAACTCAGAATGTAAATGACAGATGAAATATCGATAAGCATACAAGTTGATATATTTTTCATAACTGGGAAATACACCCAGCAACATCAACACTGTGCAAACATATATTGGGTTGTCCAGAAAGTTTGTGCTGATTTATAGTAGCTTATCTTTCGACTTATTTTAGAACATGGTTGAGTTCATAAAATAGGATTTGACTACACCTCCATTTAGAGTACAGTTTAACCCTTTCATTACCATATTTCTTTTGAGATGCTCTGTGTTTCTTTCAATTTAATTCAAATATAACAAAGAATTTAATAAGATAACTTAGCTATCATTCAGCTGGTGTCAGGAACATACATTGTGACTAAGGTGTGATAGAAGATTTTAATTCAAAACTTATGAAAACAAGACATTTGTACTACAGAGCCAGAGGCAGTGTCAGCCGGATTGGTATTAAAAGGGTTAAGCTATCTTTCTGTGGAAGAAGGTTTATGTTCCTATAACCTGTGTTAATTCTGTAACCCTTTAAAATGGAAGATAAGAAAGTTCATTTTTGGCACTTGATGCTTTTCTTTTTCCATAAAGGGAAAAATACCTCACAAGCAACCAAAGAAATATGCACAGTTTACGGTGATGTTTCTTTATATGAAAGAACTGTACGGAAGTGGTTCACAAAGTTCCGAGCTGGAGATTGTAGCCTTATTGATAAAGAGCGATCAGGCAGACCATCCACTACAGATGATGACCAAATCAAGTCATTAATTGAGAATAACCCACATTGTACAACCTGAGAATTGGCAGAAAGCCTCAACCTATCAAAATCCATCGTTCATGAGCATCTAGTAAAACTTGGGTAATGGCAAGTATTTATTGATCTTTTTCTTTCCTTTAAAAATCGGCATGAACTTTCCGGACAACCCAATATTTACCAAAATTAAAATGACTAGATTAAATTTATTACATATTCTATTTGTTTAGGAAAAGCTTTATGATAAAATTCAGTTTAGAGTTCACCTCCACCCCCCCCAAAATCGATTTAACTCCTTAGTGTTCACATTACTCTGTTAACTGAAATGGTTTATTTACTCTTTACTCTTTTACTTGTTTCAGTCATTTGAGTGCGGCCATGCTGGAGCACCACCTTTAGTCGAGCAAATCGACCCCGGGACTTATTCTTTGTAAGCCCAGTACTTATTCTATCGGTCTCTTTTGCCGAACCGCTAAGTGACGGGGACGTAAACACACCAGCATCGGTTGTCAAGCAATGCTAGGGGGACAAACACAGACACACAAACACATACACACACATATATATATACATATATACGACAGGCTTCTTTCAGTTTCCGTCTACCAAATCCACTCACAAGGCATTGGTCGGCCCGGGGCTATAGCAGAAGACACTTGCCCAAGATGCCATGCAGTGGGACTGAACCCGGAACCATGTGGTTGGTTAGCAAGCTACTTACCACACAGCCACTCCTGCGCCTTTATTCATATTATTTTGAATTCATCATGCATTATCTTGGAACTTGGAGATTTCAATAATGTAATTGTTTATGTTCAAAATGGCATTCTAGTATAAGTGTAAGATGCCTGATCTGGCTAAATTGCACATAAAGCAAGTAGAATATTTTGGTTGGTTATGGTGGATATGGCCTGTTTAACCCTTTAGTGTTCAGATTATTCTATCAAACATAACGCTTATTGATTCACATTGATTTGAATTAATCATGCATTATCTCATATCTTCAAGATCTTGATGGTGTAATTACTTAATGTAGAATAACATTGTAGGGTAGGTGTGAGAGCCTGGATCTGGTCAGTTTGAACATAAAACAGATTAACTATTTTGGCCGGATATGGCCGGTTTAAATACTAAAGGGTTAAATGCTAAAGGGTTAGATAAAAGAAAATTTTTGATAATAGAGTAAAAAAAATACGAGAAACAATTTTTTTGATTTATAATTGTAATAAGGATACAAGTAACGAGTAAAATTGAAACCAGGACACTGACGACAAAACGAACTCGTTTGATACAAACGGAGGTATCCTTGCCAGTTAGGAAATTTTGTACCCAGCAGTAGGCAGAGCCTATAGCAAAGGCTAAAAATGCACCAAAATAATGTGGAACTTTAGCATATCTTGCCTAAAATGTAAAAAAAAAAGGAAAATTAAAAAATCAATATTTTAAAGAATTTAGAAAAACATTCAATGACATAATTTCAAAATTTTCCTCCCCCTCACTCACACGTTGACATAGAGTGAGTTGGTATTTAACTGTTAAAATTTCAACTTGAATAACTTCTTATCACAAGTCATTCAACTAGAGAGTTCGATTGGTACAAATCTCTCTATGTTGTTGGAAACTAGTTCAGTAACCTGTGTTGTTCAAGAATACAGCGAAATTCTTCAAGGGCAATTTTATGAGTCACCGAGTTAATGTTCTCTTGTTTCTTCACTAAATTATTATTTCCAATTTTAAGTTCTGAGTTAAATATGGTCATCCTGACTTAACATTTGGTTTTTAATTGGTTAGCCATTCTGAGTAATTAACTACAATAATATTTCATTTTGAATATGCTAATTTATCATGTCTACTGGTGCATGATATTGTACATTTGCTCACTGATGTAAACTCATTGCAACTTTGGCAAGAACAGTAAAGTTAATTTTTCACTGAGGAGGTCTAATAAGACTAAAACACATCAGAAGTTGTCTCCCTTATTGATGGAACATTTAAAATGATACTGGTTTCAAATCTTGGCAAAAGGCCTGCAATTTTGGGGTAGAGCAGTGGTTTTCAACCAGGGTTCCACCAGTACAGTCCAGGGGTTCTGCAAGAAGTTACAAAACTGTTAAAATCGGCAGTAATTTTTAATTCTCCTGTGCAGATATGTGTGCATAAGACTATTAAATTATTGCACAGGGGTTCCTCGAGCCAGTGGAATGTTTCCTTGGGGTTCCACTCCAGCAAAAAGTTTGAAAAGCACTGGGGTAGAGAATAAGTCAATTACATCAACTCCAGTGCATAACTGGTACTTATTTTATCGACCCTGAAAGGATGAAAGGCAAAGTCAACCTCAGCGGAATTTGAACTCAGAATGTAAAGTACAGATGAAATATCGATAAGCATTTTGGCCAGTTTGCTAATGATTCTGCCAGAATGCAGCCCTTTTGTTTAAAGTAATATCAGCTGTTAAGATAATTTGTCTTTTCCTCACTATGATGATTAAATTTCTATTGAACTGTTGATTTTCTTGCAGATGGCATTCTCTGCCTCCTCATTGAGCTCAAAGTCAGCTAACATTAAATAGACCAGCAGTTCAAAGACATTCCAGTCACAATCATTCCATCTTGTTTTCAGGGACAGTGTATCAGGGTTCTTCTTCTTCTAACCGCTCAGTTGAAGTCAACTCTCGGTCAAGCGTTGGATCAGTGTCCTCCAGTCAGTTCTATCCTGCGCCGCTTCTTTCAGATTGGCTATGTCCATTCCGGTATCACTCTTGATGGTGTCAAGCCAGCGGGTTCTTAGTCGGCCTCTTCCTCTCTCGCCACTGACCATTCCGAGCATGATGTCCTTCTCCAGGGATTTTCTCCGCATAATATGACCGAAATATGCCAATCTATGCTTGGTGATCCTAGCTTCTAGCAACATTTTCGGCCTTATCTGCTTAAGAACTTTTCCATTGGTGAGCCTTGCTGTCCATGGAATCCGCAAAAGTCTTCTCCAACACCAAAGCTCAAATGCATTAATTCTCTTCTGTTTTTTCTTAAAGATAATAAGGCATAATTTTTGGCTACTAAGCTTAGCAGGTTGAGCAACTAAATAGTAGAAGTTACATTTGAATAACAGACCTAAGTGTTTTGTTTCTCCTAATATGAATATTTTTCTGTCTTAGATTGCCTCAGTCTGAAAGAAATGAGTACCAATGGCCTTCAGAAATGTCACTGCCAAAACAATGCCTATTTATCAATATGTTTTCACTTACAAAATGCTAAACAACAACAACATCATCCTACTCCTCCTTAACATCATCAACACTATCATTATTTAATGTCCATTTTTCCATGCTTGTATGGGTCAGACAGAAATTGTCAAGGCAGATTTTCTATGACTGGATGCCTTTTCTGTTGCCAATCCTTACATTTTTCCAGGCAAGGTAATATTTCCTATGGACAGACATGTTTTCAATGGAAAACTAGAAATGAACAATATTGCTTGGGCCTCTTTTAGTTTCTGTCAATTAAATCCATTCACAAGGCTTTGGTTGGCTTCAAGCTGTTGTAGATGACACTTGCCCAAGGTATTGGGTAGTGGTATGTTGGGCATATTGAGGGGTGCTGAAAATCCCTGGCTTTTAGGGTATCACAAAAGGCCTTCTGAGTTCTTTTATAGTGAGTGAATTTGAGAGGGGAATATGTTGAAACATAATTAACTGATACTCCTGTATTTTCTTTTACCCAGGGACTTTTGAGCACCCAGGTTCTACTAAATATAAAACCAATCATATTGAGATATCTTTCTGTTATAGTTATACCAATGTAACAAGCTTTAACTTATTAAAAATGGAAATAAGCAATGAAACTTGCTGAAAAATATGAAGTATGAATGATTCTAAATTGAAATATTTCAATAGACAGAATTAATAAAATAAGAACTTAAACTTTTAAAACAAATAACATTTTCTTTCTTTTTGTTTCACTACATTGTAAAAAAAAAAAATCAGCAAATTCAATAAATATTTCAAAAAATGTAATTAACAATGCTCATTAAGGGAAAATAATCAAATTTTGATAATTCTGTAACATACTCACATGGAAATTGCCAACCATACTGAGACCAAAAGCTGAGATGAGACCGAGTACAAGGCCAGCCTTATTAAGACGGTTCTCATTTGCTGATAAATTTTCATAACAAGCTTTTACTTGTAAGAAACGAATATAAGCATTGAAACCCACTAAAAAAGAAAAAGAAAAAAAAATGGAATGGTGATGAAAGGAAATATTTCAAGAGATGGAACTAAAAAAATAAAACAAAAAAGAAGAAAAAAATTCATCAAAATACACAAAATTGTAACAAAAAGTTTAAATAGAAATTTTTCCATCATAAACTTTTGAACATGTTTGTCTTTTGAGACATTTCATAAAAATCTATTTAGTTGCCATAGCAGCTTCATTTTGTTGTCCTATGTTCGAAAAATTATTTGAAAAAGCATTGAAACCACATGGTTCTGGGTTCAATCCCACTGTTAGCACCTCGGGCAAGTGTCTTCTACTATAGCCTCGGGCTGACCAAAGCCTTGTGAGTGGATTTCATAGATGGAAACTGAACGAAGCCTGTTGTTTGTATATATATGTATGTGTGTGTCTGTGTTTGTTCCCCCACCATCACTTGACAGCCAATGCTGGTATGTTTACGTCCCCATAACTTAGCGGTTCAGCAAAAGACACTGATAGGATAAGTACTAGACTTACAAAGAATAAGCCCCGGAGTCGATTTATTTGACTAAAGGCGATGCTCCAGCATGGCCACAGTCAAATGACTGAAACAAATAAAAGAGTAAGAGAGTATGGAAAACTAAACTGAACATAGAAGGAGTAAAACCCAGAACTGATTGTTATTTCACCCAAAGCTGCAATACATCAAATATACAGCACTCTACTGTCAGCTCACTCATCATCATCATCATCATCGTTAACGTCCGTTTTTCATGCTAGCATGGGTTGGACGATTTGACTGCAAATCACTGCACCAGGCTCCAATCTGATCTGGCAGAGTTTCTACAGCTGGATGCCCTTCCTAATGCCAAATATAATGCTAAATACAAATATGTAAGTGTGTCTGTATAAAGCATCTTAATGAGTGTGATGCATATGACAGCCAGTGTATTTCTTAGTATAATGTTGAACAATGGGGGTCTTAAGAACTGTGAGAAAGGAAAATAAAAAGCAAGAGTCAAGGAACATCAACTTACACAAAAGAGCACCAATATTCAATGACTGCGAGAAGACCGATTTCTGTGGTTCGTCAACAGATGTGTAACTGAAAATTAAAGAAAGAAAAAGTAGAAAATATAATACAGGGAAAATTATTTATTTCCCACTGTTGTGATGAGAGTTACAACACCCCTTGCAAGAAATAGACTGGTCCGAGTAAAGTATAAATAGTAACGATCCGAGTGAGTTCGGAGTCGAGTGAAGTTTGTGTTAGTTTGCAACGAAGTCAGAAGGTGTCAGTTGGTTAGTTCACAAGGAATATTGATTGTTGGTTTGTAAAGAGATTTGTTAGTTTGTTACAGTGTTTTTACTGTTGTCTGGTTATCTTATTTATTGTACGTAATAAATTACATTACAAAATCTGTCAATGAGGGTTTAGAAGCTCACATAGGTTATTTAACAATTTTGTTTGTGATACAACTTGTTAAGCAAGATTGCAAATCATGGTTGGATGAACAAAAAGTGAGATTGCTATAATGAAAATTAGTTCCATTGGAGCATGAACATTACTGTAATTTCATATTTCCCAAAAAACTCAATGAAATTTGTTTTAAAGAAACATATTCAGTGGTAAAACTTCTCTATTTAACACTTGAATGGAGTGTTGGAATATAATGTAAAAAAGAGAATGATGATTTTATCACATATGTAGGAACAGTCAACAGGATGTGTGAAAGCTTTTTACTGAAAGAACTTACACCTGAAATGTTCGAGTGTTTTATTTTCATACAAGGCCTTACAGTAAATGAAGATAAAGAAATTTGGGCAAGAATTCTTTCTAAATTGGAGGAACAAGTGAACCAAGATCTAACCTTACAGTCCGAGGCAGAAGAATGCCAAAAGATGGTAAACCTGAAACATGATGTAGAAAAAATTCAAGGAAAGGATTCCTCAAAAATACAGATATGCCGACTGGAAAAGTACAAACAAAAAAGAACGCCATATCCTAATCTATGTGAGGGAATACAAATCAGAAAAGACTGTCCATTTAAAGATCAAAAATGTTACAATTGCAAAAGAATTGGTCACAAGAGTTCACACTGCAGAACAAAATTGTGAAGGTCAAACTTTAAAAATCTTAGAGTGCTCTCAGCAGAAACAAAAATCGACTCCCAAATAAGAAAATTTGTGGATGTAAAAATAAATGAAATACATATTAAACTTCAATTTGATACTGGAAGTGATATTTCAATAATAAATATGGACACATGGAAAAAATAAACCTATGTTGAGAAAAACAGTGAAATCTGCTTGTAACATAATGGGTGACAAATTACATTTCATAGGCGAAATATAGACTAATGACACATTTGAAGGGAAAACTTTCAAGGTGAAAGTCTTTGTCATTAAAAATGCAGCTGATCGATTTGGTACCGATTAGTTAGAATTATTCGATTAGTGGGACCTCTCCATAAATTTATTGTAAAAGTGTAAATGGCTATCTCTCTAAAAATAATTCATCTGAAGAGTTATCTCTTTTTTTTTACTTGTTTCAGTCATTTTGACTGCGGCCATGCTGGAGCACCGCCTTTAATCGAGCAAATCGACCCCAGGACTTATTCTTTGTAAGCCTAGTACTTATTCTATCGGTCTCTTTTGCCGAACCACTAAGTTACAGGGCCGTAAACACACCAGCATCGGTTGTCAAGCAATGTTGGGTGGACAAACACAGACACACACAAACACACACACATATATATATACATATACATATATATGATGGGCTTCTTTCAGTTTCCGTCTACCAAATCCACTCACAAGGCTTTGGTCGGCCTGAGGCTATAGTAGAAGACACATGCCCAAGGTGCCACGCAGTGGGACTGAACCCGGAACCATGTGGTTGGTAAACAAGCTACTTACCACACAGCCACTCCAGTTACCAAATTAAGATTCAATAACCCTCTTCAAGCCAAACTAAATCTGATATTGGAAACTTCAGAAGCTCTAAAAATAAGATCATGTTTTCTGATAAGACTAATAATTATTATGAGACCACCAATGACCTATATAATAAGTTACTGAATGACACCATTTCCACTAAATATAAGAAACCTAACATATTAATAATGAGGTAAAATTCTTATCTAAACATGGTAAAATTGCTGACAGATTAGAATACTTAGCAAAACGAGAAGCTTTCATTACTCTAAAAGTTCACAAACCTAATTTCACTTTTAAGCCTATATGTAGACTTTTAAACCCAGTGAGAACAGAAATTGGTTTAGTATAAAAAAAAAACAACAAAAAAAAAAAAAGGAAATATTAATATCAGAATAAGGAAAATTGTTAAGTACAGTAATGGGTTAATAGTAACACTATAACAGATTAGTTTAAAAATTCAATGGATAAGCAAGCATAGGGCTAGATTTACAGTTTGACATTGTAGATTTTTATCCCTCTATATTGAGTATACACGCAGCAAGTATAGATGGGCTGGACACGTCGCCTGGCTCACCGATAATCGGTGGACGCACGCAGTTGACGAGTGGTACCCGCGTGAGCGGAAAAGACCACCCGGAAGACCTCCACGACAGTGGAGTTACAATTTCAGGAGGACGATTGGGATCACGTGGATGAAAAAGGCGTGATCCAGAGAGGAGTGGACAGCGTGCTGTGACCAGCGGTGTCAAATGGACGCCTGACGGACTGGTCGATCAAAGTGATCAAAGTGATATTGAGATTATTGTCCAATAAGGCACTTAATTTCACAAAAGCATATGCTCATATAGACCACACGGACATAGACTTAGACTTTATAATGTGTGGGAGAAAAGTCCTTCAATTTAGTAAGGGCTCAGCATGAGCTAAAAAATCCAGTACAGATGAATTGTCCAATGTATCAATGGGACTGTATGAGTATGGACATGTGATCTTAAAGGTCTCTTTATATTAAATACACTGACATCCAAGTTCTCATCCCACGATATTGGCCTATACTAGGATGATGGTTTGAGAATATCTCATGACTGTGATGGTCATATTCCTGATAAATTTATGAAAAGAACTCATCGATACCTTTAATCAATTAGGCCTGAAAAATCACTGTTACAATTAATCTGTCCAATATTTACATTATTTACATTTGACGGATATTTGTCCCCTTCTTAAATCTTCAGATTTATAAGCTCTAAAATTAATTCCATAATTGCCCACGGGCATATGACGTAGTGGTTAAGAGTGCGGGCTACTAACCCCAAGATTCTGAGTTCGATTCTAAGCAGTGACCTGAATAATAATAATATCGAAAAATACCTTAGGAATGAGAACCCAGGTTTGAAATTTCCCCCAAGACACCTAATGAAGGATGGAGAATATATCAGCCAAAACGTTCTGTTAACAACAAACAAGATGAGGACAAATATCCGTCAAATGTACATAATTCTTCGTCTCTTAAATACAGTAAGAAGATTTGTTTACAATTTCAAACAACAAGAATAGCAACAGGTGTCTTTTGACTAAAAGGACAAGTTAAGTTTAGCTGGCATGTGAAGTGAAAGCCTTATGACGACAAACATAGATGAAAGTCAGGAGACAGGAAAATAAGGTGTTGTGCGAGTGGCGGTCAGGCCAAGAAAGAAAGATCATGCTTGGCTGAGCACCAAGCATGTGGAAAGAACACAGAGAGGTAGGGACCAGAGGGATTGAAGTATTAGGGAAGGATGTTCATGTTGTTGCACATATTCACATGCTTTCTTCCAAAAATTTGGGGTTTTGTGCTTATGCCTTCTCATAGGTCTACTAGTCACACAGGTTGTGCTGTGGGGGAGAATTACTTGCTAGTAGGTTGGTGCTAAGTTTATTAAGGTTGATAGAATTATTAAGGTTCTGAGAGTTATCATTATTAAATTTGGGGTGGTTACAGGGATTATTGTGGAGGCACATGGCCTAGTGGTTAGAGCAGCGGACTCGCGGTTGAGGGATTGCAGGTTCGGATCTTAGACAGGGCAATGTGTGTGTTTATGAGCGAAACACCTAAGCTCCACGCGGCTCCGGCAGAAGGTAATGGCGAAACTTCTGCTGACTTTCGCCACAACTTTCTCTCACTCTTTCCTCCTGCATCTAGCAGCTCACCTGCGACGGATTGGTGTCCCATACACTGGTGTCCCATCCAGGTGGGGAACCTATATGCCAAGGAAACCGGGAAACCGGGCCCTTATGAGCCAGGCGTGGCTTGAGAAGGAACAAACATAGGGATTTTTATTTTTATTCTTACTATTACTGCTATTGTTGTTATTGTTACTTCTATCTAAATACAAAATGTCTATTTTTTTATTATTTAGGGAGGAAATGACGCATGAGGCTATAACCTATCCTTATTACTCTACAATTAATAAGTTTTGAATACCTGCTACTCTTATCAAAGTGCTTATTTAAAATGTTAAAATTTAGTTTAGCTAAGTCAGTTTTTATTTGCATAGCACATGGGAGTATGAGCCAATTAATGTCACTCATTTCTCAATTATCTTGACGAATGACACAAATTAATTGCTGTCAGAGTGATGCACGTGGTGTATATGCTTATTAGTAGTGGAGGCGCAATGGCCCAGTGGTTAGGGCAGCGGACTCGCGGTCGTAGGATCGCGGTTTCGATTCCCAGACCGGGCGTTGTGAGTGTTTATTGAGCGAAAACACCTAAAGCTCCACGAGGCTCCGGCAGGGGATGGTGGTGATCCCTGCTGTACTCTTTCACCACAACTTTCTCTCACTCTTACTTCCTGTTTCTGTTGTACCTGTATTTCAAAGGGCCAGCCTTGTCACTCTCTGCGTGATGCTGAATATCCCCGAGAACTACGTTAAAGGTACACGTGTCTGTGGAGTGCTCAGCCACTTACACGTTAATTTCATGAGCAGGCTGTTCCGTTGATTCGGATCAACCGGAACCCTCGTCGTCGTAACCGACGGAGTGCTTCCATGCTTATTAGCATTAATCTTATTACGTAAGCTGTATGCGTAAATACTGCCATCAGAGGTGCTAGGACCTGGTTTCTGCATATAATGCTTTGAGTTATTGCTGTAGTCAACGTGATTAGTAAATTTATTGGCATTATTCATAATTTACCTAGTACTCCTTGTTTTATTATTAGTTGTATTTCTATTATTATTGATGTTCTTCTTGGTGTTGAAAGTTCCATTTATGTTAGTGTCATGTACTATAAGTTTCTGAGCTTCATTATTTAATTTAGAGATATTTCTATGTTTTGTGTTATTGCTATCAAGGTTGCAAATATCGCTCCAATACAGTGTATTGCTATGTGGGATATATTTAATTTTACCTTTGTAACCTGCATCTTCAAGTGATTTATTATACTTATATTTATGTTTATTGAATAAGTCCTCATTAGAAGAGAGATAAGAAATTCTTTTACTCATGCCTTTTATAAGAGAATTTTTATAGATTGTGGATGATTACTTTGATAGTTTGTATATTTTAAGTTAGATTTAGGTTTCATGTAACGTTGGTGTATATAGATAAATATATATATATATATATATATATATATATATATATACAAGGTAAGAAAATGGAGAAATACATCTAAATCAAATATCAATTACCAGATAATACTCAATCACATACTTTATTAAACCACCACATAAGAGACTGTAGGGTTAAACATAAAAAAAACAGAACAAATCAGTACACATAAAGGAATGTACATAAAAAAGTGTACATAAAAGAGTAATGTTGTATAATAAGTAGAATATATATAAAAAAGAGAATATTCTCTTTTATATATATTCTACTTATTATACAACATTACTCTTTTATGTACACTTTTTTATGTACATTCCTTTATGTGTACTGATTTGTTCTGTTTTTTTTATGTTTAACCCTACAGTCTCTTATGTGGTGGTTTAATAAAGTATGTGATTGAGTATTATCTGGTAATTGATATTTGATTTAGATGTATTTCTCCATTTTCTTATCTTGTATTAGTAATTTGTGGTAAATCATTTTACCTTTGCCCATATAATACAGTAAATGAATTGATTGCATCGCAATCCTTAACATTTATGTATTAACTTTGTTAGGTACTTCACTAGCAGTATATTGGATATATGTTATCCCATGGAGGGTTGCATTTACAACCCCTATCTCAATTTATATATATATATATATATATATATATATATAATATATATATATATATATATATATTATATATATATATATATCTATATACATATATATCTACATATAAATATATATAGATATATATTTCTATATACATCGTGACGTATATTTGCCATTTAAATATGGCTAACCCCTAAGGGTGGATGCATATATATATACGTATCTACATACATATATATATATATATATCTACATACATATATATACGTATCTACATACATATATACATATATATATATCTATATACATATATACATATATATAACGGGAAGCTTTATGAAAATAGACAAAAGACGAAGGCGGGTGGAAAACAAACGAACAATTGTATTAGTATGGCGCTCAGGAAATATAAATAAAACAAGTCTTTAACGTTTCGAGCCTACGCTCTTCAACAGAAAGATACACAGAGAGAAAAAAAACACAGAAAGAAGGAGAGAAAAAAAATGCGTGCAGTAGCTAACGAATCAACATGGCGATATATATATATCTACATACATATATACATATATATATATCTACATACATATATACATATATATATACACATCTATCTATCTATCTATCTATCTATACATACATACATATATATACATATATATATTTGGATCCATGCTACTTCAAGTTTTGCAGGTTCCTAATGGGCACTAGACTCCTTCAGGATTTTGGAATGTGGAATTTGGTATTCCAAAAGCCTGAACGAATCGGGCCCCATTAGTGTTGTATAAGCACTGCTCTAAAATTATAAAAGAATGGTAACATTATAAATTTTAGAACAAAATATTTTAATTCTATAAAAGATTACACAAAAATTATGTAAAGCTGAAAATAGTGAAACAATTCTCACCTGATATAGGGTAGGAAGACATCTACATCTTTTTTTATAACACCAATGATATACCTATAATATACAAATAAATTTTAAAGATAGCAGCAATTGAATTTCATATGTATAGAAAGTGAGACAAAAATAAACGGCTGAATATAATAGATATCAGATGATATATGAAGGGAAAACTGGATATATGGTATGACAGGCTAATGAGTAAGTATTATGAGTAAGGTGGCGAGCTGGCAGAAACGGTAGAGCGCCGGGCGAAATGCTTAGTGGTATTTCTTCTGCCGTTACGTTCTGAGTTCAAATTCCGCCAAGGTCGACTTTGCCTTTCATCCTTTCGGGGGTCGATAAATTAAGTACCAGTTACGCACTGGGGTCGAATCGACTTAATCCGTCTGTCTGTCCTTGTTTGTCCTCTCTGTGTTTAGCCCCTTGTGGGTAGTAAAGAAATAGGTATTTCGTCTGCCGCTACGTTCTGAGTTCAAATTCCGCCAAGGTCGACTTTGCCTTTCATCCTTTCGGGGGTCGATAAATTAAGTACCAGTTATGCACTGGGGTCGAATCGACTTAATCCGTTTGTCTGTCCTTGTTTGTCCCCTCTATGTGTAGCCCCTTGTGGGTAGTAAAGAAATAAGTTTATGCAAACAGTTGAAGGTATCAGTGGTAGAAAAAAGCTAAGGAAAAGAAGGAAAAATATGGAGAATTCACTGCACAGTCAAAATTTTGGGCATCACAGATGGCAGTAATGCCTATAATTATTAGTATGGAATGCTCCTGTGCAATCCATAACAGTAATTATTTACACTATTTCAAAAATCACAAATATTGCATTACAATTTCATTCACTGCATAATTTATTATTTGCACATAGTTTAACATTGTTGCATGGTCTTTGAATGCCTTTAAGAAACATTTCTCAGTTGCCAGTGCTTGAAATAAGTCTCTGGGTCTGAAGATAACTTTCACAAATCTCAGAAGCTGCAAAAAGACTCATGGGTATTGCTCTTTATCCTCTGACTAAGTAATGAAAATTAAAAATGTTCTGCCTAATTTTTTTTGAGCAGAGATCTCCATATCATCATAGTTTTTTTTACCATATTATATGCTTAACTTTCTCTATAATCATTGCACTATCTGCCTGTCTGTCTGTCTTCCAATAGTATCAAGCAAGCAACTGGAGTAATAGAATCCTTGGTTGGTTTCATATTCATTCTCTCTGTTTGCACGGGGCAGATAAACTTTCCTATAAGATAGGAAGGAAAATAAGATAGCTTGTTTTCCTTCCTATCTTATACAAGAGAATTAGATACAAACTCATTCCAATCTATTTAACATTCCACTCTATGTTGACTGGTGATACAGTATGGGCAGATTTTCGAAATACAATGAATCTTTATACATTTATACAGTTAGGAAATTTTACAAATACACTTTTTCAAGGAGATATGATAAACCTATTTTAATGGGTAATACTACATGTACTTTTCATATTTTTTATATTGTGATATAATTCTTTGGACTAACAATGTTTGCAGCTGAAGAGAGCTTTAAACCATCTTTTATATCAATAATACAATGATGTAATAACGGATTGTTTATAAAGCTTGAAACACGAGTACCGCTATATCCTTTGTGATCTGTTTATAATTTTATTTGATATATTCTCTCACACCTCTGCCACTATCTGGCATATATAGGTGCTTACACTTATCAAATATTCACCCTAAATTTACAGTACTTATATATATATATATATATATATATATATATATATATGATATTTATTTTAAATATTTTAATTAATTGTATCTTATTTTTTAAACAAGAATACATTTGTTAAAATATTTCGTATTTTACAAGATTATTTACGTATATTTATTAATTTATCTAATTAATTATTTTATTATTGTTGTTATCTTTAACCTGAAGAGTGGCTATATTTATATTGAAGTGATTTTACTACTACTACTATTATTTTTACT
>NC_043021.1:8253804-8284962 GCF_006345805.1 Octopus sinensis
TCTAGGCCTACATAACAACAACAAGAACAACAGCAATTCGAGGGTCTTCCTAAAAACAAGAGCATCTTCCAATATTGCCTAACAATAACAACTGTCTACAGCTATCTAAAAATAAGAGCAGCTGTCCACAGCATCAACAACACTAGAGAGCTGCATAACAACAACAACAACATCATCATCATCATTGTTTAATGTTTGTTTTCCCTGCTGGCATGGGTTGGACAGTTTTACCGATGGCCAGCTGGGAAGCTGTCCAGACTCTGGTTGACTGTTTTGTAATGGTTTCTACAGCTGGATGCCCTTCGTAATGCCAACCGTTTTACAGAGTGTGCTGAGTGCTTTGTACATGTCATCAGCACAGGTGCGTTTATGCAGCAAGTGCATTTTACACGGCACCGGCATGTAAAATGCACTGGAACAAGTTGCTAAATCTGACTACATCTTTTGCATTCCTCTGTGGACATTTTAACCCTTTCATCATCATCATCATCATTGTTTAACATCCTCCTTCCATGCTGGCATGGGTTGGCCGGTTTGACAGGAGCTAACCAGGTGGGAGCCTGCGCCATGCTTCTGAGTGAGTTTTGGTATGGTTTTGATGGTTGGATGCCCTTCTAAACACCAGCCACTCCACAGAGTGAGATGAGTGCTTTTTATGTGGCACCCACACAGGCATGGTTAGTTTCGGAATGGTTTTTACAGCTGGATGCTCTTCCAAATGCCAACCACTTTACACTGTAGACTGGGTGCTTTTTAAGTGGCACCTGCACTGGTGGGGGGGGGGTCACCATCAATTGTAATGTTTATTTATTCAGATCGTTTTGAATTAGTCATGCATTATCTTGTGGTTTTGAGATTTCCATGATTTGTTTAGTCATTCTAGAATGACGTTGTATGTTAGATGTACGAGGCCAAAGTTTGCCTGTTTGAACATAAAACAGGTAGAGTATTTGGGTTAGATATGGCAGGTTTAAATGCTATTGGTCTCCTTATATATCCTCATATAAACCTGTAATAACTGACACAGTCTTTGCATTGCTAGTTGCCCCAAATAGCACCTCTGTGTACAGCCTGGTTTGTTAACGCACTCTTTGTGCAACTTGTACCAACAACTATGAACTGACTTTATTAATGTATTCCCCTTATAACTGAGGACATTTGTATTTAATCATTCATCCACATCACCATGTCATTTTAAATATATTACACTAGTCTTTCCTCTATTAACCTTTTTGTTACCAACCTGGCCAAAACTGGCTCTGGCTCTCTAGTATAAATGTCTTGTTTTCATAAGTTCTGAATTAAAATCTTCCACCAAACCTTAGTCAAAATTTATGCTCCTAACACTAGCTTAATGATAACTATGTTATCTTACTAAATTCTTTGTTATATTTAAAATTAATTGAAAGAAACATAGAGCATCTCAAAATGAATACAAGTAACGAAAGAGTTAAATATCATTCTAAATAATGAAAATAAAAATAAAGTAAATCACCAAGGTATTGAAGGACTTGGCTTCTTTAAATCTCAATGGCCTGTTATTAAATAATGTACAGCTAAGGAGGTTATATTTTATAACTGCAACATATGTAGGGTGAGGGGAAAGATTTTGACAGATGGGACAGTATGAGGTTTCAGCAAGCATTGTTGAACTTATAACCCTATGTTGTCACAAAATATCTTTCCTTATCTTATTGATAAAATAATATAAAGAGACATCAGCCTCAGCTTCTTGCAACACATTCTTTTTTGTATTATTGTTCTTTTTACTCCTTTTAAAAAAATTTTTGTTTTTTTATATAACTCAGTGGCCTATAATTATATAATAAAAATTAGAGGAGGAAGATATTACCAGGGCCTTCCAGACTATGAAGGAGTGGTTAGTTAGGTCTTAAAAATATTTGCTCTCGGGATTCATGTGTTAAAATATGCATTAAATGTAACAAAAAAAAAAAAAAATAGGTGCAGGAGTGGCTGTATGGTAAGTAGCTTGTTTACCAACCACACGGTTCCGGGTTCAGTCCCACTGCGTGGGAAACCAGCCCTTTGAGCCAGGCGTGGCTTGAGAAGGAACAAACAAATATATATATATATAATATATATATATATATATATATATACACACATATATAGATTCAGATGAATATGGTACTTAGGTTGAGGCACCAGAATTTAGTACGGTATTATCCATACAATTTCAAAGTAAGGTGATTAAAATCAAAATAAGCAACAAGGATATCCAGAGGTAATGCAGTACGATCATTTCACGCAACTTCATTTAATTGAACAATGCAATCATTACATCAATTTAAAATGTAGAGCAATCTTCAGCTGCCCAAAGACATAGAATTTAATTAAATTAGAACAGATGGACACATTAGTATAATTATACCTAAAATCTCCAAGAAGTTAAGGAGATAGACAAAGGACATGTCTCTACTTCAGCATAGAAGTTGCTAAAATTATCAAGAAGACTCTGTCTGTCACTGATATTTTGTCTTTATGCGGTCAGTTTTAATTTATAGACTAGTTTATCAAATCCCTTGTATATCTAAAGCTGAGAGAACAGAGGGCAATATCTATTAGGGGTAGGGTTGAGAGAGTAGACAGGCATTCTAGTTGGTATAGTCATAAAAAAATCAAGATTTATTAAAAGCAATATCATGAGGTTTAGTAAGGAAACCTTAAAACAAGATGTTGGCTGATAATTAAGGGGAGTCGCCCAGTAGCAGACTAGTGATAATGAAACAGGGGAAGTCTTATCATATGGTACTATAGTTAAATATTTTAAACAATGTTGCTATGTATACAGTTAAAGTTTAGGGTTATTCAAAGGATTATTAAGAAGAATGTTATAACAGAAGGATGGAAATTTATGAATACATTTGAGTATCTACCAAACTTCTTACCACAATAGAGGGAGGAAAAGAAATTATCCAGAAATAGTTTAATATTTATACATATTGTATACTTAAATACTAACTCATCAGATGGTATCTGTGAATATTGATTAATTGGTATATCCTGGTATTAATAAAAGAGTATTGGGGTAAATGAACATGCTAATTATATATTAATAAAATTTTAATCTAAGCAGTTTTTTTATAAGTAGTGAATATACCAGTATAGTCTTATATAAGCTAAGTATGAATTTATAGAGATACAAAAATTATATTAATTTTATAAATAAATAAAGGCTGATTATAAAATAATAAAGAAATGAAATAAAATAATCAAGTAGGGCAGAACACCAAAGAAAAGGAAATAAAATGGCTTAATTACTAATACTATGGTAAAGTATATGTAGCTTGTTAACACCAATAGAGAAGATTTTTAGAAAAAGTATAATAATTAAAAATATATTAGACTAAAAATTATATATGTTTACTTATTTAGCTAATATCAATAAAAGACAGATGTTTGGTATCGGCTAAAGGAATATTTAAGTTATGGAGCAATCATATTTTACACTAATCTTTTTTTATAATTAAGGGTTATATTATAGGTTTAAGAAGTTACTATTGTTACTCCCTACATAATATCTATAGTTTCTTAGAAGGGTTGTTTAGTTGTGTAGAAGGGTTATTTATATAAAGGCCCTTATAGATACTAAGATTAGGAGGGTAGAGCCATTTAAGAAAGAGATAAATCAAGTAATTTATAAAAATCATTTCAAACAATATTGTTTTATTGTATAAAGTTATAATTTAGGCTAATCAGGAAGATTATTGAGAATGAAATTTTAACAAAAAGATAAAACTTCTTTGAATATTTTGGGTATATACCAATTTTTTTTAACCACAATAAAGGGAGGAAAAGAAAAATTGCAAAGAAATAGTTTAATATTTATTTATTTATTACTTATCTAAATATTAACTTATTATATGGTTTCTATGGAGATTGATCGATTGGAGTTAACTGGTATTTAATAAGGGAGCAACTTATAGGTGCAGGAGTGGCTGTGTGGTAAGTAGCTTGTTTACCAACCACATGGTTCCAGGTTCAGTCCCACTGCATGGCACCTTGGGCAAGTGTCTTCTACTATAGCCTCGGGCCGACCAAAGCCTTGTGAGTGGATTTGGTAGATGGAAACTGAAAGAAGCCCGTCGTATATATGTATATATATATATGTGTCTGTGTGTGTTTGTATGTCTGTGTTTGTCCCCCTAGCATTGCTTGACAACCGATGCTGGTGTGTTTACGTCCCCGTTACTTAGCGGTTCGGCAAAAGAGACCGATAGAATAAGTACTGGGCTTACAAAAGAATAAGTCCCGGGGTCGAGTTGCTCGATTAAAGGCGGTGCTCCAGCATGGCCGCAGTCAAATGACTGAAACAAGTAAAAGAGTAAAAGAGTAAAAGAGAGAGAGAGAGAGTAACTGAGGTTAAAGAACATGTCAACTATATACTGATTTAATTAAATCTATGTTGAGTTGTACAGATACCGGTATTACCTTATATAAGCTGAGTACGAATTAATAGGGGTACAAGGATTAGATTTATTTAAGGCTACTAAAAATAATAATAATAACAATAATAAAATGAACAGTTAGGGTAGAGCATCATGTAGTTGACATGTATCTGTACAACTTAAAATAGATTTAATTAGATCAGTATATAGTTAACATGTTCTTTAGCCTCAGTTGCTCCCTTATTAAATACCAATTAAATCCATTTGATCAATCTCCATAGAAACCATATAATAAGTTAATAGCTAGATAATTAATAAGTAAATAAATATTAAACTATTTCTTTACAATTTTTCTTTATTATTGTACAGATACCAGTATTACCTTATATAAGCTGAGTACGAATTAATAGGGGTACAAGGATTAGATTTATTTAAGGCTACTAAAAATAATAATAATAACAATAATAAAATGAACAGTTAGGGTAGAGCATCAAGGAAAAGAAATAAAACAGCCTAATCACTAAAAACCATAATAAAATATCCATACCTTTTTAACTCCAATAGCAAGTATTTATAGAAAATGTACAATAATTTATGAGCTAAAAATTGCTAATTAACTTATTTAGCTCACTATAATCAGGATTAACATTCACCTACATAGCTCCCAACCCTGACCTGCAACTCCCGAAAACCTACTAGGTGGGTCCTGCCTCTCAAGGACTGTAGTCTACAGAGCCACTCTCACACCATCCAATGGCATCACAAGGCACTGCTTAGGCATGACAGCCAATGATTTCAAGGGAAGATACAAACAACACATGCACTCACTCACATGCATGGATAGAGATAATTCTACTTCCTCTGGAAGCTCTGTAACCTCCAGAATGAAATGCTCAGCATTGAATGGACCATTGTCAACAGGACACCATCCTATTTATCTGGTACCTGCAATTGCCAGCTTTGCCCCCATGAAAGACTGCTCATCATCCATCAACCTGCAGCATCTATCAACAGGAAATATGAATTGTCCTATTGCTGTCACCAGAGATATGCCCACTTGGAGAACTTGAAACCACTGGCTATCAACAATCCAGACATACGACCTTAACATTGGCTGCTTCCCTGCACTGGCTGCTCCACAACCAAGTGCAGGGTTACCAACCACCGACCACCAGTGCCTGCATAGTCTGACCCCCACAGCCTTGTGCATCCCTGCAAACCCCTGATTTCATCTCCACATAAGGGGTATGCACACATACAGATATATAAACACACATACAAGCATCTACATGCATGCACCCTACTCACATATGCCTGCACACTTACCCCCATATATATATTCCCACACACACCTACACACATGCACATTTGTATACACACATACATGCACATACACACATGTATGCAGATATATATGCACACACACTCACTGCACACATACATGCAGACATACCCACAAGCATCTCAAACTTTTGTTGTTTTTTTATTCCTTATATTCTGTATCCTCATAATGTTTTTTTATTTTTCACGTTTTATCTTTATTACATATCTTATGATGTTTCATATTGTATTCATTTTATTATTCTAGTTCATCTGGTTTTATTGCCCATGAGTTGTCAATCTCTTAGCCTTATGCAAAGATAGAGTCAATGTAGCAAAGACCAAAGTTATAGTAAGTAGGAAGGTGAACTCATCACACACCCCCTCAGGTAGGTAGCCCTGCTCGATCTGTAGAAAAGGTCAAGGTAGAAACTCCATAAGATGTACCCACCGTAAGCTATGGACGCATAAGAGGTGCAACAATATCAAAGGAAAATTAACCGAGAAGATGGCTTTCATGTGCGGCAGATGCAGAGGGGCAATAGACACCACAGATACTCAGAAAACAGATTCCATCACACTCCAAGGGGAGAAACTAGAGTAGTTGATAGTTTCCGCTACATAGGTGACCAAGTTAGTAGTGGGGGTGGATGTTCAGAGAGTGTTACCACTAGAATACGAATAGCCTGGGCAAAGTTAAAGAAAGCTTCTACCCCTACTGGTGACAAAGGGTCTCTCACTCAGAGTGAAAGGTAGATTGTACGATGCATGTGTGCAAACTACCATGCTTCACGGCAGTGAAACATGGGCTGTGACTGCAGACGACATCCGTAGGCTTGAAAGAAATGAAGCTAGCATGATCCACTGGATGTGTATTGTCAGTGTGCACACACGACAGAATGTAAGCGCCCTGAGAGAAATGCTGGGCATAAGAAGAGAGACGTTTGCGCTGGTATGGTCATGTACTACAGATGAATGAGGAGAGATGTGTGAAGAAGTGCCACTCCCAAACAGTTGAAGGAATCTGGGGTAGAGGTAGACCCAGGAAGACATGGG
Organism: Octopus sinensis; assembly: GCF_006345805.1. Taxonomy (NCBI): domain Eukaryota; kingdom Metazoa; phylum Mollusca; class Cephalopoda; order Octopoda; family Octopodidae; genus Octopus; species Octopus sinensis. Next base: position 8,260,590 of record NC_043021.1, read on the forward strand.
ATGAAGTGGTCAAGTATGACCTTAAACGTTGGGCCTCACAGAGACAATGAAATAAGTCATGTAAATGAAACAGAGTGGAGGCACAATGGCCCAGTGGTTTCGATTCCCAGACTGGGCGCTGTGTTTGTTTATTGAGCGAAAACACCTAGAGCCTCAAGAGGCTCTGGCAGGGGGTGGTGGCGACCCCTGTTGTACTCCTTCACCCCAACTTTCTCTCACTCTTTCTTCCTGTTTCTTGAGTAACGCTGCGATGGACTGGCCTCTCGTCCAGCTGGGGGGAACACATACGCCATAGAAACTTCCAGAGGTACCTAACAACAACAAGATATGCTGTGACTGCGAAGACCTGACAAATAACATAAATTCATGGCCGTTTCCTGCACCAGTAAATAACGTGAGTTCCACATTATATATCAGCAGTTTGATAAACCACCATCACTTCCTTATATGGTATGTTCAGAGGTTTGCTAATGTTCTACAGCATGAGGATCAGAGGTGTGAAGTGTTCAGAATTGCAAAGCAGTGTATTGGCGAGAATAGAGATGTGGTGGGTGAGAAATGTGTGCAAATGGATAATGGTATGCTTGTACTTAGTGACTCAGAGATGAAAGACGCGTAGAGGTGCCATTATGAAAGGTTATTAAATGTAGAAAATGAATGGGAGAAGGAGTGTCTTTCAAATATCAAACCAATTGCGGAACCAGCCAGCAGAGTTGATAGCAGTATAATGGAGAATGCAATTAAGGACATGCTGACAGGGAAAGCCTCTAGACCATCGGGTATCACTGCTGAGATGATTAAAATATCTGACGGTGTGGGATACAGCCCAGTTGTGCTTTTTATGTGCCACCGGCACAGGTATCACAACTACAATTTCCATTTGATTTTTATTTGATGTTGATGTGTTTGACTCAATAGGTCTCCTCAAGCACAGCAGGCTGTCCTGCGATCCAAGGTACTTTGGATGGGCTGGGGCTGCAATGTGAACCTGGTGCAGGAAACAGCCATGGACTCACGTTATATGTCGGGTCTTCGCAGTCACAACATATCTCTTTAAGAAATCCACTTTAAGAAATCCACTGATGACCTTCACAACTCTGATCCATCAAATCCATTCAAACAATCCAAACCCATAACTTAGATCTACAGTAAGAGAACAAGCATCCTTCTGCCATCAGTCAACATCAGATTTTTCACCATCACCCACTGTACTATCATCCATTCATTGATGTTTCTCAAACACCTCTTTCATGTCCAAATCATGCCTCTTTGAAATTTATTACAATCTAAGAAGAGAAGAAGAAACATAGCCATATACTTACGTAATGAGAAATGATGCAAAAATCTCAGCTGCAGTAAGTATGGGAAGTATCCGCAACATACTTTTCTTTCGTGGAGCCTTTTGGATATGGAAGTAAAAAAAAATTATGCAATTTAATGAATATTAATAAAATAAAAGAATTTTCAAGAATTTCAAATTATAATATAAGGAAACATATTGGGAATATGGTTCAACAAATAGTATTTTAGAATGTCTAATGGAATTAAAAATTATTTTTATGCATTTGTGTACATTTAAACTAATTAAATATTATTTTACAGAATAAGGGAATTAAAATTTCTTTGATTAAAACCCTTTCTAACATGGAAGTATCCAAAGAGCATTTGAGGCACATAATGCTTTATGAATACAAAAAAAAGGAAACTTTGCAGTCGAAGCGACTTGAAACATACACTCATTTTATGGGAAAGAATGCTTGAATGAAAGAACTTGCAGAAGATGGCTTGAAAAAATTCAGAAGTGGAGATTTCAGCCTTGAAGATGAAGATCAAACAGGATGACCAGTTGAGTTTAATGATAAGCTCCTTGAGGTATTACTTGAAGAAAATCCTGCATTATTAGTTGAAGAATTGGCAATAAAGCTTAGTTCAAACCATACAACAGTTCATCATCATCTTCAACAACTTGAAAAGGTTCCTAAACTTGGAAAATGGGTTCCTCATGAATTGTCCGAAAGCAACTGCAAATCTCAAGTTGACATCTGCTCTTCTCTCCATTCTCGTGTACTCATTTCCCCCTTTTTGGATAGACTTGTGACAGGTGACAAAAAATGGATCTTCTATCGAAATGTTAAATGTCGTAAACCATGGCTTAGTAAAAGGGAAAAAGCTCAACCACAACCGAGAAGGGAACTTCATGGAAAAAAGGTTCTTCTCTCTATCTGGTGGGATTGCAAAGGAGTAATTCACTTTGACTTGTTACCACATAATGCAACAATCAATGCTCAAGTCTACTGTCAGCAATTAGAGTGTTTGAACCAAGTGTTGAAGAAGGAAAGACCTGCTTTAGTGAATCAAAAAGGAGTGATTTTTCATCAGGACTATGCTTGACACTACACTACACTGCAAAGATCACATTACAGAAGATTGAAGAGCTTGGTTGGGAAAGAATTCCTCATCAACCTTATTCTCCCAATCTTGCTCCTTCAGAATACCGTTTGTTTCATAGTTTACAGAATCATTTGGGGGACATAATTTTCGCAAGCCAGGAGGAGGTCAAAACTGACAGTTCAGAATTCTTCGCTCTGAAACCAAAAGCGTTTTACATTGATGGGATTAAAAAGCTTGTAAATAGGTGGAAGGAAGTCATAGATAATCAGGGAAAGTACATTGATGATTAAATTTCAATCAAATATAACATTTGATCACTTGTTTTCTTTATTAAAATTTCGGACAGAACTTATAGGATGACCTGATATATATATATATATATATATATGTTCTCTAGCTGACGTACCTGATAGTTCCTGGGAAAGTGTGGCTTATGCATTAGTTTTGTTCTAATAATTGTTTTGCTAATCCAATAACAAGAATACAAATTATGTAGTCCGTAAAACAGTTTCTGTGCATTTACATAGAATACCGAACCATCTAACTCAGGATCCTGTTTTTAGGAATTCCCAATAAGTTATGAATACCAAAATTGTGAAGTCAGTTATGTAATAACATGAAAATAGCTACCCTATAGTAAGAATTCAAATAAAGAAACCTTGAAAAGGGCTTTAATGTGTTCCCAGAGTATATAGAACATAGGGGGAAATAGTAATAAGGTATGTATACCAAAAGTGTGAAGCATGTTAAGTAATAACAGGCTAATCAGATATGAAATAATAACAATTCAATGTAAATAACTCTGAAAAGGGCTTTTGTGCATTCCCAGAGAATATTACTATAAGGGGCACAAGTGTTGGTATATTCGTGAATAAGTCACTAACTAAAATAAGTGGATCTATTGTTTAGGAAAATACTATTTACTTGTAGAAGGGTTGCACTGGATAAATTGCGAAAATAACTTTAACAGTTCAAATACTAAGAAGTAAGCATACTCAATTTCATTTTTACCAAATAAATTAGGAAAATGAATGGGTTATTTCCCTTGGCACATTTAAGGATCCCTTCCAGGGGCGAATGGGTTCTTTCCCTTGGATTCTAAAATAAAATATATTAGAAATATAAAAGGATCCCTTCGAGGGGCCCTTTTATCGACTTTTCAACAATCTGAGCATGCCATGAGGTTACCAGACATGAGTTCTACTCACATGTCAAGTTTCATCAAAATCCATAAAACGATGTAGGAGTTAGCTAACAACTCCACAAACACACCCACAGACAGAAATTCCCACATAAGTAGATATCTATCTATCTACCTACCTATCTGTCTATCTATCTATCTATCTATCTACCTACCTGTCTGTCTATATCTATCTATCTATCTATCTATCTATATCTATCTATCTATCTATCTATCTATATCTATCTATATCTATCTATCTATCTATCCATCCATCCATCCATCCATCCATCTCTATCTATCTATCTATCTATCTATCTATCTATCTATCTATCTATCTATCTATCTATCTATCTATCTATCTATCTATCTATCTATCTATCTTTCTTTCTATCTATCTATCTATCTATCTATCTATCTATCTATCTATCTATCTCTATCTATCTATCTATCTATCTATCTATACATTTCAAAATGTGACCCCGTGTGTACCGTCGGCGATTTTTTTTTCCTCTGTCTTCCCTTCTCTAGATCTTTCCTTCTCCTATGTTTCCGACGAAGAGCTCCGCTCGAAACGTTAAACCCTCCTTCTTCCCTTCCTTCCTGAGCGTCCAATAATACTATATTTGTTCCACGTCCTCGCGTTGTTGTGTTTTTTTGTGCTTTCTTGTTTGGATTAACTATGTATACGTATAGTAAATCCCCCAAAAAGAAGAACAAACAGAAAAAAACGATGCAAGGACGTGGTACGTGTAAAGTATTAGCAGATGCTCAGGGAAGGATACAAAGATCTTTTAATTTTTTATTTTATTTCTGTATACATACACACACACACACACACAAATACATGCATCTGTGCACACACATGAACGCACATATACCTCCCACACATACACCCACATACATACACCCACATACATGCACATACACATGCATACATGCACATACATGCCACACACACATGCACGTATGTGTATGTGTGTTTGTGTGTCTATGAGCATGTGTATATGTGAGTGTGTGCGTAGGGTTGTGTTATGTGGCGGTATATATTTCTTCCTGTGTGCATGCATGTGTGTGTGTACATGTATGCATGTGTGTGTATGTGAGTGTGTGTGTATGTATGTGCATGTATGTGTGTGTGTACATGTATGCATGTGTGTGCATGTGAGTGTGTGTGTATGTGCATGCATGTAGTGTGTGTGTACATGTATGCAGTGTGTGTATGTGAGGTGTGTGTATGTCCATGCATGTGTGTGTTACATGTATGCATGTGTGTGTATGTGAGTGTGTGTGTATGTCCATGCATGTGTGTGTGTACATGTATGCATGTGTGTGTATGTGAGTGTGTGTGTATGTGCATGCATGTGGTGTGTGTACATGTATGCATGTGTGTGCATGTGTGTGTGTGTATGTGCATGCATGTGTGTGTGTACATGTATGCATGTGTGTGTATGTGAGTGTGTGTATGTGCATGCATGTGTGTGTGTACATGTATGCATGTGTGTGTATGTGAGTGTGTGTGTATGTGCATGCATGTGTGTGTGTACATGTATGCATGTGAGTGTGTGTGTATGTGCATGCATGTGTGTGTGTACATGTATGCATGTGTGTGCATGTGAGTGTGTGTGTATGTGCATGCATGTGTGTGTGTACATGTATACATGTGTGTGTATGTGAGTGTGTGTGTATGTGCATGCATGTGTGTGTGTACATGTATGCATGTGTGTATGTGAGTGTGTGTGTATGTGCATGCATGTGTGTGTACATGTATGCATGTGTGTGCATGTGAGTGTGTGTGTATGTGCATGCATGTGTTGTGTACATGTATGCATGTGTGTGCATGTGAGTGTGTGTGTATGTGCATGCATGTGTGTGTGTAACATGTATGCATGTGTGTGCATGTGAGTGTGTGTGTATGTGCATGCATGTGTGTGTGTACATGTATACATGTGTGTGTATGTGAGTGTGTGTGTATGTGCATGCATGTGTGTGTGTACATGTATGCATGTGTGTGTATGTGAGTGTGTGTGTATGTGCATGCATGTGTGTGTGTACATGTATGCATGTGTGTGCATGTGAGTGTGTGTGTATGTGCATGCATGTGTGTGTGTACATGTATGCATGTGTGTGCATGTGTGTGTGTGTATGTGCATGCATGTGTGTGTACATGTATGCATGTGTGTGTATGTGAGTGTGTGTGTATGTGCATGCATGTGTGTGTGTACATGTATGCATGTGTGTGTATGTGAGTGTGTGTGTATGTGCATGCATGTGTGTGTGTACATGTATGCATGTGTGTGCATGTGAGTGTGTGTGTATGTGCATGCATGTGTGTGTGTACATGTATGCATGTGTGTGCATGTGTGTGTGTATGTGCATGCATGTGTGTGTACATGTATGCATGTGTGTGTATGTGATGTGTGTGTATGTGCATGCATGTGTGTGTGTACATGTATGCATGTGTGTGCATTGTGTGTGTGTGGTATGTGCATGCATGTGTGTGTGTACATGTATGCATGTGTGTGTATGTGTGTGTGTGTGTGTGTATGTGCATGCATGTGTGTGTTACATGTATGCATGTGTGTTATGTGAGTGTGTGTGTATGTGCATGCATGTGTGTGTGTACATGTATGCATTGTGTGTGTGTATGTGCATGCATGTGTGTGGTACATGTATGCATGTGTGTGCATGTGAGTGTGTGTGTATGTGCATGCTGTGTGTGTGTACATGTATGCATGTGTGTGTATGTGAGTGTGTGTGTATGTGCATGCATGTGTGTGTGTACATGTATGCATGTGTGTGCATGTGAGTGTGTGTGTATGTGCATGCATGTGTGTGTGTACATGTATGCATGTGTGTGTATGTGAGTGTGTGTGTATGTGCATGCATGTGTGTGTGTACATGTATGCATGTGTGTGTATGTGAGTGTGTGTGTATGTGCATGCATGTGTGTGTGTACATGTATGCATGTGTGTGCATGTGAGTGTGTGTGTATTGCATGCATGTGTGTGTGTACATGTATGCATGTGTGTGCATGTGTGTGTGTGTGTTGTGCATGCATGTGTGTGTGTACATGTATGCATGTGTGTATGTGAGTGTGTGTGTATGTGCATGCATGTGTGTGTGTACATGTATGCATGTGTGTGCATGTGTGTGTGTATGTATGTGCATGCATGTGTGTGTGTACATGTATGCATGTGTGTGCATGTGTGTGTGTGTATGTATGTGCATGTATGTGTGCTGTGTGTATGTGTGTGGGAGGTATATGTGCATTCATGTGCGTGCGCGGGTGCATGTATTTTTGCGTGTGTGTGTGTGTGTGTGTGTTGTGTGTGTGTGTGTATGTGCGTGAGTGTATGCGTGCGTGTATACAGAAATAAAATAAAATATAATAAAATAAGATGGATAAATAAAGAAAAAGGGAAAATGGGACAAGATGTAAAAAAAATTACAAAAATTAACAGATACAAGATAAAAAATATAAGATAAAGTAATAAAATTAAAGCGATATCTGTATGTATGTATATATATATATATATATATATGAGTGACAGTGTGGTAAGAAGCTTGCTTACCAACCACACGGTTCCGGGTTCAGTCCCACTGCGTGGCACCTCAGGCTAGTGTCTTCTGCTGTAGTCTCGGGCCGACCAAAACCTTGTGAGTGGATTTGGTAGACAAAAACTGAAAGAAGCCTGTTGTGTGTGTATATATATATATATATGTATGTGTGTGTGTGTGTGTGTGTGTGTGTGTGTGTGTGTGTGTGTATATGTTTGTGTGTCTGTCCCACCCCCAACATCACTTGACAACTGATGCTGGTGTGTTTATGTCCCCATAACTTAGTGGTTCGGCAAAAGGGACCAATATTAGGCTTATAAAGAATAAGTCTTGGGGTCGATTTGCTCGACTAAAGGCGGTGCTCCAGCATGGCCACAGCCAAATGACTGAAACAAGTAAAATAGTAAAGAGTATATATATGTATATCTATCTATATATATATATAGTGTTAATATATTATATATAGTATTAATAAAATATGGATATATATAGGTGTGTGGGTATAATATATATATATATATATATCACGTGATCACGTGACCGACCAGTCCATCAGATGTTGTTACACATTGCTGGTCACAATGCGTTCGCATTGTTTTAGCCTTCGAATGACGCCACCCCGCTGGCTAAGCGAGCAGGCCAATATATATATATATTAATATATATATATATATATATATATATATATATATATATTATATATATATATATATATATATATATATATATATATATATATATATATATATTATATAATTTGTATATATGTATATGTATATGTGTGTGTATCTGTGCATGTATATACAGATATTTACATACGATGGGCGTACATTTAGTTCCTGTCTACCAAATTCACTCACTGGGACCATAGTAGAAGACACTCGCCCAATGTGTTGTGCATTGGGATTGAACTTGAAACCATGAGCTTTCGAAATGATCTCTTTAACCACACAGCCATGCCTGCATATTACACCAGAACTGTGATGAACTGTTTGAAGATATTGTCACTATGAAGGTTTGAAAAATTGAATTTTAGATCCATTTTCAATCAGTGACAAACCAAAAATGTGATTCAAAGGAAAACTGATAGAATTAAAGATTAATAAAGAGATTAAACTGCAAACAGTTGAACTGAAGAATTAAAAATGCAGTATTCTTTTATTGAGGAAGATGTGAAAGAATTTCTATGGCTGTGTGAGAAGTACCTTGCTTACCAACCACATGGTTCCGGGTTCAGTCCCACTGCATGGCACCTTGGGCAAGTGTCTTCTACTATAGCCTCGGGCCGACCAAAGCCTTGTGAGAGGATTTGGTAGATGGAAACTGAAAGAAGCCCCTGGTATGTGTGTGTGTGTGTGTGTTTGTGTATGCTGGTGTGTCTACATCCCTGTAAACTTAGCAGTTCGACAAAAGAGACTGTTAGAATAAGTACTAGGCTTGCTAAGAATTAATTCCCGGGGTCAATTCGTCTGACTAAAAGTGGTGCTCCAGCATGGCCGCAGTCAAATAATTGAGACAAGTAAAAGAATAGATGAATATTACAAACTGAAACTGTTTCAAACACTTTGGAACAATTGAAATTCGGATTATACAATATTAAATTTAATGAAAGAAAAAATGTAATTTAATTTTCACTTACTTTACGGCAGGGCAGCATATTGACGGAAGATTCTTAAATGGGTGGAAGTCTGAAAAGTTAGGGACACATATACATACAATTTGATCTAGACAATTATTGGTGTTATGTATACAGTCTAAACAGGAAATTATTTCTGGTTAATGTAAGCAGCACAGTGGAGTGTGTGAGTGCATGCAAGTGTGTGCAAGTGTGTGCACATGTGTATGTGTGTGTGTCTGTGCGTGTGTGTGTGTGTGCACATGTGTATGTGTGTGTGTGTCTGTGCATGTGTGTGTATGTGTGAGAGCGCGAAACATTTAACACACAGTTGCTGTATAATCAGAAACCACTGCTAATATTTGATATGTCACAGTTTACATGGAGCAACAAGATTGTAACATCTAATGGCTAGATATGTGTGTGTATGGGAAGGAATAGATATTTGTCATTGTGACAAACAACAAATGATGTATGCTTAAATATTATTTTAACCATAAAAAGGCATACATAACACAGTATACATATGTGTGTGTGAATGTATATATATATGTGTATGTGTGTGTGTGTGTGTATATATATATACACACACATATATATGGACATATATATGTGTGTGTGTGTGTACATACACATATATATATATATGTATATATATATATATATATATACATACACACACACACATATATATGGACATATATATGTATATATATATATATATATATATATATATACATATATTCTCAAATAATCTTTGCACTTGTGATTTTTTAATGTTTTTACCCCCATACCTTCGTGGGTTATTTTGAGTAAACACTATCTGAGAGAAATTTTCTTTAAGTATTAGAAATGGCTAAAAAATCTTTTTTTGGCTGCTATTTCTAATGAGTTCAGTATGTGGCAAAGTAATTTATTTTACTAAGCCCTTTTATACAATGTAATATTTTGAATTCGCCTTAAATGGTCCCTTTACATACTGAATACTTGGTGAAATTGATTAATAACTAATTAATTTTACCCTCAATTGTTGAAATATATATATATATATAATATATATATATATATATACATACACATACACACATATATGTATATATGGACATATATATGTATATATGTGTGTGTATATATATATATATATATATATATGGACATCATCATCATTATCATCATCGTTGAATGTCCGTTTTCCATGCTAGCATGAATTGGACGGTTCGACTGTGGTCTGGGAAGCCAGGAGGCTGCACCAGGCTGCAGTCTGATATGGCAGCGTTCCTACAGCTGGATGCCCTTCCTAACGCTGACCACTCTGTCCTCTGCAGTCACAGCCCATGTTTCACTGCCGTGAATCATGGCAGTTCACACACATGCATCGTACAATCTACCTTTCACTCTGAGCGAGAGACCCTTTGTCACAAGTAGGGGTAGAAGCTTTCTTTAACTTTGCCCAGGCTATTCTTATTCTAGTGGTAACACTCTCTGAGCATCCACCCCCACTACTAACTTGGTCACCTAGGTAGTGGAAACTATCAACTACGTCTATTTTCTTCCCCTGGAGTGTGATGGAATCTGTTTTCTGAGTATCTGTGGTGTCTATTGCCCCTCTGATTCTGTTGCACATGAAAGCTATCTTCTCGGTTAATTTTCCTTTGATGTTGCTGCACCTCTTTTGTGTCCATAGCTTACACTTGGTACATCTTATGGAGTTTCTACTTACACCTTTTCTACAGATAGAGCAGGGACGCCTACCTGAAGGGGTGTGTGGTGAGTTTGCCTTCCTACTTACTAGAACTTTGGTCTTAGCTACATTGGCTCTATGGCCTTTTGATTCTAAACCTTGCTTCCACACCCGAAAATTCTTTTCTAGTTCCGGTAGTGATTCTGCTATGAAAGCTGGTCATCAGCATAGAGGAGCTATGCATCTTGAATTCCTCTGTTATTGCCTGGAGGATTATGATGAATAAAAGGGGACTGAGGGCTGAACCTTGGTGGACCCCTACTTCTACCCGGAATTCTTCACTACACACATTGCCAATCCAAACCTTACTAATGGCCTCTCTGTATAGGGCCTGTACAGCCCTTATTAACCATTCGTCAATCTCCAGTTTCCGCATTGCCCACCAGATAAGGGATCGGGGGACCCTGTCAAAGGCTTTCTCTAAGTCCACAAAAGCTAAGTATAGGGCTTTATCTTTAGCTAGGTATTTCTCCTGCAGTTGTTGAACCATGAATATGGCATCAGTGGTACTTCTAACCAGCATAAAACCAAACTGCATCGCATCTAAGCAGATTCTCTCCCGAATGACATGGGCTATGACCCTCTCTGTGACCTTCATCACTTGATCCAGCAGTTTGATACCCATGTAGTTATTTCTATCTAGAGCATCACATTTACCCTAGTAGCAGTTGACTATGGTGATGTTTATGTAGATTTATCATTAGTCTTAGAAGTTTACCATTCCACTCAATTCAAAGAGAATATTCTTAGTTTAGAGATATTCATTGAATTTAAATTTTTTGGTTCTTGTTTTCACAGTTCTTATTCTAATAATTTTTATTATTATATAGAATGTAATGTGTTTATTTGAATTGTTTAAACGTAAATTTTCTTGCATGAAGGTATCTTAGAGCATGTTCTTGTCTTGTGTAGATTAAATTTAGAAGTGAAGATTTGGTACATTTCCTCTATGCAAAAGTCACATTTTTACTCCCTATTCCATAGAGTTTAGCCTTGCTAATAATATCCCAGCCAATTGAATACATTTTGTTACTATCTTTCAGTGACCAAATTAATTTACTAAGGTTAGTATGATTTTTCTTTTCTCTAAACGTGAAAGAATTTTCATGGCTAGCTATTCTTTGTTTAATAAAAGGTGAGCTGGCACCTATATAGAAATACTCTTTTTCTTCTGATGTAACTTTGCACTTGTAAACCATATTTTTAATTTTACATTCAAAGTTTAAAGGAAATTGTCTATTCCTTGTGCAATCACAGTTATTAGCTCTTCTAATTCCATTATTATTTTCTATGTTGGTTTCATTAAGGGTAATCTATAACTTATTTTGCCTATTTTCCAGATTATTTCTTCTATTTTTACTGATGACATTCTGGTTAGTGCTCTTTCTAGCATTCTTGTCTTCCCTTTCTAGCCTCATGTCTGAGTTAGTTATGGTTGATTTCCTTTGATTAATACTTCTGCTATATCTATTTCTCATACCCATAGCTTGGTTAATTATATCAACATACTATTTATTTCTAATCCACTATTTATATTCGAGTTACTATCATCAGTATTCACATGGAAACTACTTAACTTACATTGTGTGTTGCTATAATTTGTGCAAGGTTTCAGCTATGAAAGCCTAAATTTATGCCTATTAAAAATATTTAAAATATTAGCTATTTTTTGCAAAATACTTTTCCATTGAAGAGTAGAACAATTTAGGAATGTTGGAAAGGATTGGCTTTCTGAAAGGAATTATATATAACTCATCATTACTAGAGATAATTTTACTAAAAAAGTTTGTGGTATGGTAGCCAGCAGTTTTAGTTAAGCACTTATTAAAAGTGTTTAACCTATTTCCCTGGTTTTTATATTTGGTCCTCTTGTTATTACAATCGTTAATTATTTGTGTAGTTCCATTGGACTGGTTCTCATAGTAGTTAACTCATTTATCTGGGTGTTTCAATTAATATCTAGGTTTCTTTTCACCTTATGTAGCCCTAATTCTTTAAAATCACTACTAATCATCATATTAGTTGGTATCCATGGTTATTTTCTAAGTGTTCAGAATTCCTAGCCTTATCTTTTCCCTTAGTCCTTAGCTGGCTATTATTTGTTTTTTTTTTCGCCTGTTGTCTAGTATACTGCGCTAATTGTTTTAATTGTCCTTCTCACTAATTTTTTTTATTTTATCGCTTTTGCTGTAGAATTTTAATTTTTCCCTATCTCCTGCTTCTCCAGTGCTAAATTATAAAAATTATAAAAATCCTTGTTTAACTTGAAAATTTCTTGGTTCGCTTGGTTAGAAATACGGGTAGAAGCTTTTTCCTTCTTTTCTTTTTAGTTTCAGTCTGAGGACTGCAGCCATGCTGGGGGTACCACTGTTTGCTTTGCTACACTTTCACTGAAGCTCCTCTGATAAGTGGTATTTAGTAAAAGGCGGCGAGCTGGCAGAATCAGTAGCACGCTGGGTGAAATGCTGAGCAGTATTTCGTCTACCGCTATGTTCTGAGTTCAAATTCCACCGAGGTCCACTTCAGGGTCGATTAAATAAGTACCAGTTACGCTCTGGGGTTGAATTAACGACTTAACCCACTTGTCTGTCCTTGTTTGTCCTCTCTATGTTTAGCCCCTTGTGGGTAGTAAAGAAATAGGTATTTCATCTGTCGCTACGTTCTGAGTTCAAATTCCACCGAGGTCCACTTCGGGGTCGATTAAATAAGTACCAGTTACGCTCTGGGGTTGAATTAACGACTTAACCCACTTGTCTGTCCTTGTTTGTCCTCTCTATGTTTAGCCCCTTGTGGGTAGTAAAGAAATAGGTATTTCGTAAATGAAGGAATCTGATGTTGTTGACCTTAGTTATGTCTCTAGCCTTAAGGTAGGTTCATCCAAAACTCTTGACAGAAGAAGATCCAGTTTTGTTTTAAAAACGCCTGCATCCATGCCAGGCAGGTTTCTCAGGCTTTGTGGTGGGAAATTGAATAGCTGTGGGCCTTTGAAAAACCCAAGCTGTTGCAGTATCTGGTCTTGCATCCTGATGGCAATGTTGTTGGGATTTTTGGTTCTATGCAGTGGCACCCCATCCTACTGTTTGTGTAACTGACAATGCTAAAGTTTGGTACAAGCCTTCTAGGATTTTCCAGGTGTATATTACTCCGTATCTTTCCCACCTTTGTTCTAAAGAGTAGAATCTTAACTCTTTCAATCCCTCCCGGTAGTTGGTATGTCTCATTGAGCCAATCTTCTTTGTGTAGTTTTGCTTGATGACAATAGAAAAAAGATGGTATAGGCATATACCAGAAAAAGTCTCTGAAAATGACAATGCAACCTTTCTTTGGAACATGCCAATGCACACAGGTATAAGAGATCAAGGTTGATAAGCCAGATATTGTTGTCAAGGACCACCAAGAAAAAGAAATCCCTTCTAATTAACATATCAGTCCCAACAGATAATAATGTATCTCTGAAAGAAACGGAAAAACTTTTGGAAAACAAAGTTCTGGAAACAGATAACTTGAATGTGGGGCCTGAAGGCAGAAATAATACCTATAATACTAGGTTTGGTTAAAAAAACATACAGACAAATACATACCCAAAACACCAGGATTTATGAATACACATAATATACATGAAATAGCACTGCACACATCATCATCATCATCATCATTTAACGTCTGCTTTCCAAGCTGGCAAGGGTTGGACAGTTTGACTGAGGACTGGTGAGCCAGATGCTGCACCAGGCTCAGTCTGATCTGGCAAAGTTTCTACCAATGGATGCCCTTCCTAATGCCAACCACTCCAAGAGTGTAGTGGGTGATTTTATGTGCCACTGGCATGAGGGCCAGTCTGGCGGTTCTGGCAACAACCATGCTCAAAGGTGTTTTACATGTTACCTGCACGGGAGCTAGTCTGGCGGCACTGGCAACGACCATGCTTGATTGTTGTTTTTCATGTGCCACTGGCACATGTGCCAGTAAGGCGACACTGAAAACACTTTCAATACAGTAAAAATAACAACACTAAAACAAACTAGAGCACATGATGCTTAGTACAGTGAAAGCAAATAATAAAAAAATGAAAAAGTGATATTAATAATAAACTACACCGAACAATAAATAATACCATTAGCCAAAGAATTTGGCTATATCGATATGTACCATATCACTTTTTATAAAAAAAATACTGTCTCAAACAATCACTATAGGTGTGATATGCAATTGTGTATTGCATGCTCTAACCCTTTCGTTACCATATTTATTTTTATATGCTCTGTGTTTTTTTCAATTACTTTAAATATAACAAAGAATTTAGTAAAATAACTTAGTTATCATTCAGCTAGTGTTAGGAACATAAATTGTGATTAAGGTTTGGTGGAAGATTTTAATTCAATACTTATGAAAACAAGACATTTGTACTCCAGAGCCAGAGGCAGTGTCAGCCAGGTTGGTATCAAAAGGGTTAAATATAACAAGGAATTTAGTAAAATAACTTAGTTATCATTAAGCTAGTGCTAGGAACATAAATTGTGATTAAGGTTTGGTGGAAGATTTAAATTCAAAACTTATGTAAACAAAACATTTGTACTACAGAGCCAGAACTGGTTTCAGCCAGGTTGGTATCGAAAGGGTTAAATATAACAAGGAATTTAGTAAAATAACTTAGTTATCATTAAGCTAGAGTTAGGAACATAAATTTTGATTAAGGTTTGGTGGAAGATTTTAATTCAATACTTATGAAAACAAGACATTTGTACTACAGAGCCAGAGGCGGTTTCAGTTGGGTTGGTATCAAAAGGGTTAAATATAACAAATAATTTAGTAAAATAACTTAGTTATCTTTCAGCTAGTGCTAGGAACACAAATTGTGACTAAGGTTTGGTGGAAGATTTTAATTCAAAACTTATGAAAACAAGAGATTTGTACTCAGAGCCAGAGCCAGTTTCAGCTGGGTTGGTAACGAAAAGGTTAATGCTCTAAGAATGTTATATCCTGAATATATGTTGCTGAAATTAGAGTGTGTCTAACATGTTAGTACTTTTTGATGCAGTAATTTCTGTTGTATAGACCTATGTAAGAAATATTTACTGCTAAACAATATAATTAAATACGAAAGCTAACTGTAATTCCTTTTTTGGTATACTGCTTATATTTATGTATTAAGTAAAAGAAATAATGTAATAATAGGCTCACCTTGTTTGACAATCTAAGTTTGATGAATGAAAGAGTTGAGAAAATCCAATTGTTAGATGTATCAGATAAAAAAAACCGCGAAAAACCTTTTAAAGTGGCTCTGATGTAGTGTGAATCTGTGAATATTTTATCTATAGTAGCCTCCCAAAAATAACTGATAAAAAATTTGAAGAGTTATCTTGAACAGTGTATGGTTGTTAATAGATATCAATGCATGTGTATAAATCTTATATCACAATAAAAGGATTGTTAATGCGGTAATTAGTTTTTGAAGTGCTTGGCTAACGTTAGGCTTCGTTCAATGTCACTGGCCAGCCAGAACATTTGTTGTTAAGGACTTGATATCAGAAGCAAGATCATGATACAATTAACAGCTGAAACAGGAATGTGCTGAACTAAAGTGATACCAATCCCACCAGCTAGAAACTATTTTCAAAATTTTTCAAATACATTTTTCTTCATAATTTGTATCTTATGACAACAAATTCAATTGAATACATCCTGTGTTTATGTCATTCTTTCTCAGAATTTTACATTCACTCTAACAAAAATTAGACAGGGGGTCATTGCTTTCATCAATTATAACTGCCACGTGTTTGTGTATGCGTATGAATGAGTACGTGTGTGTATGCGTGATTGTGTGTGTGTGTGTATACATTTATTTTCTTTTACTTGTTTCAGTCATTTGACTGTGGCCATGCTGGAGCACCGCCTTTTAGTCGAGCAAATCGCCCCAGGACTTATTCTTTGTAAGCCTAGTACTTATTCTATCACTCTCTTTTGCTGAACCGCTAAATTATGGGGTACGTAAACACACCAGCATCGGTTGTCAAGCGATGTTGAGGGGACAAACACAAACACACACATATATACATACATACAACAGGCTTCTTTCAGTTTCTGTCTACCAAATCCACTCACAAGGCCTTGGTTGGCATACGTATATATATGTATATATATATATATATATATAAATATAATATATACACACACGTGTATATATGTATGTACCCTTTTACTTGAAGTATTTCGTGTACTTGAAGTATTTCGTGTTGCAAGACAGTGCGTGAGAGAGAATTGTGATGTGGTAGGAGAGAAATGTGTCGGTATAGATGATGATTCACTTGCACTAAATGAGGCTGCAAAGAGAGAGGTTTGAAGATGCCACTATGAAAGGTGTGGACACAAGGATTAGAATCGAAGGGCCTTAGAGTCAACCTAGCTAAAACCAAAGTCCTAATAAGTAGGAAGGCAGACAAATCAAAAGACGCCTTCAGGTAGATGACCCTGCTCAATCTGTAGAAAAGGCGTAGGTAGAAACTCTATAAGATGCACCAAGTGTATGCTATGGACACATAAGAGGTGCAGCAATGTCAAAGGAAGGCTAACTAGGAAGATAGTTTTTGTATGTGACAGATGCTGAGGAGCAATAAACACTGAAAATGCGCAGAAACCAACTTCCGCTACATTCCAGGGAGAAAAACTAGAAATAGTTGATAGCTTCCATTACCTAGGTGACCAAGTCAGTAGCGGGGGCGGGTGTGTTGAAAGTGTAATTGCTAGAGTAAGAATAGCCTGGGCAAAGTTCAGAGCTCTTACCTCTGCTGGTGACAAAAGGCCTCTTGCTCAGAGTAAAATGCAGACTGTATGATGCATGTGTACGAACAGCCATGCTACATGGCAGTGAAACATGGGCCGTGACTGCTGAGGATATGCGTAAGCTCACAAGAAATGAAGCCAGTATGCTTCGATGGATGTGTAATGTCAGTGTTCATACTCGACAGAGTGTAAGTACCTTGAGAGAAAAGTTGGACCTAAGAAGCATCAGTTGTGGTGTGCAAGAGAGACGTTTGTGCTGGTATGGTCATGTGGCGAGAATGGATGAAGATAGTTGTGTGAAAAAGTGTCACACCCTAATGGTTGAGGGAACCTGTGAAAGAGGTAGACCCAGGAAAACCTGGGACGAGGTGGTGAAGCACGACCTTCGAACATTAGGTCTCACTGAGGAAATGACTAGAGACCGAGACCTTTGGAAGTATCCTGTGCGTGAAAAGACCCGGCAGGACAAGTGAGACCATAACCCGTGGCCTCTACCTGGGATGTAGCCAGCCCACTTATGCATACCTTTCCTTCTTGGGACACAAAACTCTACTTGTGAAGACCTGTTGAGGTAAGTGAAAATCGAAATTGATCAACATCAATGGAAATTGTAGTTGTGATACCAGTGCCGGTGGCACGTAAGAGAACCTTCCAAATGTGGCTCTTGCCAGCACCGCCCTGACTGGCCTCTGTGCCGGTGGCATGTAAAAAGCACCATCCGATCGTGGCCGTTGCCAGCCTCATCTGGCCTCCGTGCTGGTGGCACGTAAAAAGCAGCATCCGATCATGGCCATTGCCGGCCTCGTCTGGCACCTGTTCTGGTGGCACGTAAAAAGCCCCCACTACACTCATGGAGTGGTTGGCGTTAGGAAGGGCATCCAGCTGTAGAAACACTGCCAGATCAGACTGGGCCTGGCTTCCCAGACCCCAGTTGAACCGTCCAACCCATGCTAGCATGGAAAGCGGACGTTAAGCGATGATGATAGATGTCTAAGCATGTAGAATATCATGAGAACATAGTTTGGGTTATAAACCCTTATCCATAATCAACCACACCTCTGCCCTTATTCATTACCTCTTCCCCCATCTGTTATTCCCTTTTGACACTCTTTAGAAATTATGCACCCCCTCCTTTCCCTCCTGATCCAGTGTCCATATTCTCTCTTATACTCACCAACTAGTATCTTGAGATTCTCTGGCATCTCATAACTACCATCTCTATCTCCTATCCAGCTCCTCCATCCACCCTTAAATAATGTGGGGTAGCCATGTATCTCCTCTATAGTAAGACAATTGTGCATGTCCCTCTCTCAAGCTTTAGCCACATTGAGCAAAAACATACTTCATCTCTTTCCTTTCTTCACAAACCCTCTGTGACAAGATATGCAGTGACATACATCTGGAAAATCCTGGAAGGCCTTGTACCAAACATTGGCAGTGAAAGTTATGCAACAGTTGAATGGGGTACTACTACATAGTGCCAAAGGTCTCAGCATCACCATCAAAATACAGCCTCAGATGTTGCAACAGCTTGGGTTCCTAGGGCCCACAGCTCTTCAATATCCTTGCAAAATGCTTGAGAGACCTGCGTGGTGTTGATGTAGGTGTCTTCAAAACAAAAAGGCCCCATTTTATATATAAGTATCATAAAACCTACCCTTCACTCTGAAGGATAAGCCCTTTATTGCCAGTAGAGATAGTAGCTCCCTGAAATTTTCCAACCAGTTTTCACATTAGGGACTATATCTGAACACTTATCTTCACAGCTAATTAAGTCCCCTATGTTACAACAGCTCCCAACTACTTCTAGAGAGCTGTCTAAGCATTGGAAAGTCCATTTCACATGCACTTTTTCTAATCTTGTGCTCCAGTGTATCAGCTGCTTTCAGAGTCAAACCCTTCTGTTAATCAGCCTGTGACCCCACAGTATCTCTTATGCACCCATTATTTATACAGAGTACACAATATGGAAATCTTGTTTACCTGTTTTTCAACACACAGCGAACAGTCATTTCCCAGGTGAACTTCTATTTCTAAAACTTTAGTCTTTGCATAGCTTACTTTCTGACCTCTTCATTATAGGTTTCTGGACCAGGAATATGAATATATATATATAAATGTGTGTGTGTGTGGGGGGGGGGGGCGTGGCTTAGTGGTTAGGGTGTCAGCATTATGATCATAATATTGTGGTTTCGATTCCTGGACCGGGCGACGCATTGTGTTCTTGAGCAACACTTCATTTCACGTTGCTCCAGTCCACTCAGCTGGCAAAAATGAGTAATGCTGTGATGGACTGGTGTCCTGTCCAGCTGGGGAACACATACGCCATAGAAACCAGGAAACCGGGCCCATGAGCTTAGCTAGACTTTAAAAGGGTGCATTTATTTTATTTTATTTATTTTATATATATATATATATATATATATATATATATATGGAAAAACAAGTCAAGGTAGAAAATGCTAAAATAATTTTATAAAAAACATTTCAGTTTGTTATATAAAATTATTTTAGCATTTTCTACCTTGACTTGGTTTTCCATATATATATCAACGCGTGTTCCTTTTCAACCTTCTACATATACATGTGTGTGTGTATGTCTGTGTACCACCACCACCACCACCACCACATACATACATATCATCATCATCATCATTATCATTTAACATACATGTTCCCTGCAGGCATTGGTCTGACAGAATCCAAAAGGCCCAAGAGCTCGATCATTTTTTTTTAGTTGAATGTATAGATCCCGGTACTTATTTTTAAAAGCCTAATTCTTATTCTTGCAGCCTCTTTTGCTGAACCACTAAGTTACGGGTATGTAAACACACTAGCACCAGCTGTCTTCTTGTCAAGCAGTGCTGGCGGGAAAAACACAGACACAATGACAAGAGGGCAGTCTCAGGCACATTGGCATAAAAAAGATTACATTTCTGTTATGGTTTTGGAGGCAGTTGGTGTAGCTAGAGTGTGAGCCACCCGAGGCAACGCTTGAATTTCCTACCCCCACCCTTGAGCCTCTAAACCCATGCATTTTTATACAGCAGATCTAAAAGTATCACCCCACCCACCCCATGAAAGCATTGCTCTCAGGTGTGGCGCAGGAGTGGCTGTGTGGTAAGAAGCTTGTTTACCAACCACATGGTTCCGGGTTCAGTCCCACTGCGTGGCACCTTGGGCAAGTGTCTTCTACTATAGCCTCGGGCCGACCACATCCTTGTGAGTGGATTTGGTAGATGGAAACTGAAAGAAGCCCGTTGTATATATGTATATATGCGTATGTGTGTTTGTGTGTCTGTGTTTGTCCCCCTAGCATTGCTTGACAACCGATGCTGGTGTGTTTACGTCCCCCATAATTTAGTGGTTCAGCAAAAGAGAGCGATAGAATAAGTACTGGGCTTACAAAAGAATAAGTCCCAGGGTCGAGTTGCTCGATTAAAGGCGGTGCTCCAGCATGGCCGCAGTCAAATGACTGAAACAAGTAAAAGAGTAAAAGAGTACCTCATCTGAGTACATCACAGTTTGGAGGACAATGAAAAGAAGTGAAGCTGAGGACTGAATCTTTGATGTATCCCTACTGAATTCATTGCTATACTTATTACTAATCTCTTTTACTTGTTTCAGTCATTTGACTGTGGCCATGCTGGAGCACCGTCCTTTTAGTCGAGCCCAGGACTTATTCTTTAGAAGCCTAGTACTTATTCTATTGGACTCTTTTGCCGAACTGCTAAGTTACAGGGACGTAAACACACCGGCATCGGTTGTCAAGCAATGTTGGGGAGGACAAATACAGACACACAAGCATATATACATACACACACACATATATACATATATATATATATATATATATATATATATATATATACGACAGGCTTCTTTCAGTTTCCGTGTACCAAATCCACTCACATGGCTTTGGTCAGCCCGAGGCTATAGTAGAAGGCATTTGCCTAAGGTGCCACGCAGTGGGACTGAACCCGGAACTACTTACCACACAGCCACTCCTACGCCTAATACTTACTTTGCTAACGGCATCTCTGCACATGGCTTGTACAGCTCTCACAAGCTATTTGCAGATCCCTAGTTTCCTCAGAGAGCACCAGATCTTAGATTATGGAACTGTGTCAAAAGTCAAGAAATGTCACGTACAGGGTTTACTCTTGGCAAAATACTTCTGCATTCTCCACTAAAAAAGATGGCAAATATTTCTTCTTGGCACAAAACCAAACTGCATTACATCTCTGTAAATTCTGTTCCTAATAAAATGCACTGCATCTCTCTTTAGCAACTTTCATAACCTGATCCAATAGTTTTACGCTTCTAGAGTAAACTTAGTCTCTGCTTTCAACTGACACTTTTTCTCTTGAGTTGAGCAACAACCATAACAGTTTGTTGACAAAATATACATGGATAAGTGTGTGTTTGTGTGTGTTGACAAATGCAATAGAAGAAATGTCTAGTTTGTATCATTAAAGAACAGACTGTTATTGCGGTTCAACCTAAGTCAGCTCTGATCCAAGAGACCTATGATCAAAGCTATTCCAACCATGACCACCCATCTTTTTCGTTCCAGATATCTAGAACTATATTATTCAATGTATTCTATCCCTTTTTTTAAGATGCAAGGGTGTGATTTAAGGAAAATTTGGCGGCCATTTCTAGCAGTTCGAACGACCATGTAGATTTTACACCCTCGTTAGCTCGTCTTTGCGTTAACAGAAATGCAGAGGGAGAGAGAGAGAGAGAGAGGAGAGAGAGAGAAAGAGAGAGGAGAAGAGAGAGAGATGCCGAAATATAACAATATCAGGACATGTAGATGAGAGAGAAAAGATGAAAAAATGCAAGAAAATAGATTACATACATACATACAAACACACATACACGTACGCGTATAAGGGATATATTAATGGATAGATACGTTTCAATAGGAAGGAACACAGCACGAAATAAATCGATAGAAAGATAGACGAACAAACAGCTAAAATAGTAGGAGATAACAGAATTTATCAGACAGGTAAATGAAGATGGAGAATGAGAGAAGGAGAGACAGAAAAGGTAGATGAATATGAAAAGAAGTAGGTAGAAAGAAGAAAGGTATTGTGGAATAAGACGAAGTGAGAGTGTCAGTTGAAAGCAGAGACTCCAGAGTTTGTGCACGAACTCAAAAGTAAACGGTAACTTGTAATTGTAGGTAATTGTATATGAGTGGTTAGCTGGTTTGTTAGTTTGGTTGTTAATAAATGGAAGTGGCGATGCCCGTCGTCATCGCTGTTGAATTCCAGGTAAACCCTAATGAAACAGAATTTTTGTTCAATCGCCTTCCGACCGTGGTCATCCCATTATTTTTTTTTTTCGAATACACTATATCTAGGAATGCCCTCCGTTTAAGATAGTATGTTGTGGTATGAAGAAGATTTGGTTGCTATTTCTAGCAAGCAAATGTCTATGTAGAGGTTCCCTTATGCGGCATAAGTTCAAACCTCGGTTTCTGTTCGTGTTATCACAAACCGCCGAAAGCGAGCACGATAAGGGGACACTGTACGACAATGTACCCTTAATTAGGAAATTCAATAAATATTTTACCACGAAGAATTATCGTCGTTAATAGGGCTTTGGGTGGGGCTTGATACAGTAACATAGTCTAGAGGAGGGGGAGAATTAGTGATAAGAGCGGTAGTTAAGTATCGATCAATAGTTTTGAGCATAATCTTATCCCAACAATTTTAAGGGTGTGTGCGCGAATCTTCGTAGAGCTGTGTGTGTGTGTGCTTACACACACATACACACACACACACGCAATTACTGGGGTTATTTCTGAGTGTGTGCACAAGTGTTTGCAGGATTGGATCTGTGTATGAGTCCGTAATATTAAAACTGTGTGCGCGTATATATATATATATATATATATATATATATATATATTATATATATATATATATATATACATGTTCTTATATGTTTATATATATTTTGTGTGTAAGCATGTATGCGCAAGAGAATTTGTAAAGATGAATTTATTTATTAAATGAGATGAACTGTTCACTTAAAAGAAACCAAATCATTTCTTCAAAACCCATTTAGATTGATTGTGGCCAAAATAGGAACAGGTTTTCCTGAGTTCGTCTGCATAGGCATATCTTTGAATCTATCTGTATATATAGTCACATGTTTGCGGATATATATATATGAATGTACGGTAAATATGGGTACTTGTATACACACAGATATCAAAATTAGGCATTCGTGACCACGTTCGTAAAATCTGAATAAAATCAAGGCAAAGTTATCTTCAGTAACCTATTGGTTAATACTGGAGATAATACTTAAGCGAGCACTACCTTCTTTCTCTCAACATATTATACGACTTATTCCCATTCACTACATTTTTAAATTCACCACAAGAAGGAAAACAAAATATTGATCTATGAACAACCCCCTAAACATCGTCTTTCCAATGACAATGTTCCGTTCTCATCTACTAATGTCTTATTTCTCTTTCGATTCTCTCTCTCTCTCTTCTTGCGAATTTCGTGTTTCCATCGCCTCCTCAAATCTCTCTCCCCCAAACACAACATCCATGTGAAAGTATAATATCGGTAATGTTTACATGTGACTCTGTATACATATACATACTAATATATATATATATATGTAGGAATGAATATATATATGTGTACGTACGCGAGAGCATTTCTACTTGATATGATCAACTTACCTTGAAAAATCTGGAGTCTGTATTAAAGAGAGTCATATCTGATCCATTCTGCGTGTATATGCATACATAGATGTATGTATGGAATATTTCTTTTCCTGTCTAATTCAGAACGATGATGACGACGACGGTGGGGGATAATATACAAAATGTAGCCCCGATGTAGAGCAGTGCGATAAAAAAAAAAAATCCTTATCCTACCAAATAGCCAACATGAACTACAACATTCGCCAAAGCCGGAGCAAATGGCAATGTCTGATATAGGACGATCCCCTCCTCTTTTCTTCACTCTGTTTCTCTCTCTGATCACACCCCACTCAGTCTGTTCCTCTTTGACTGACATTTGAGATTATCTGTTTCTCATCTATCTATCTATCTATCTATCTATCTATC
>NC_043021.1:8285062-8287562 GCF_006345805.1 Octopus sinensis
TGTCCTGTGTTTGTCCCTTCTATGTTTAGCCCCTTGTGGGCAATAAAGAATTGAATATGGCCTTGCAAAATGTGGCGAGTTGGCAGAAACGTTAGCACGCCGGGCGAAATGCGTAGCCGTATTTCGTCTGCCGTTACGTTCTGAGTTCAAATTCCGCCGAGGTCGACTTTGCCTTTCATCCTTTCGGGGTCGATTAAATAAGTACCAGTTGCGCACTAAAGTTCGATATAATCGACTTAATCCGTTTGTCTGTCCTTGTTTGTCCTCTGTGTTTAGCCCCTTGTTCGGCAAAAGAGACCGATAGACTAACAAGTACCTGGTTTAACAAAGACATTAGTACTGGAGTCAATTCGTCTGACTAAAAATTCCTCAAGGCCGTGCCCCAGCAAGGCCGCACTCCAATGACTGAAAGAAGTCAGAGATAAAAGATGAAAGATTCAAGCAATGCAGTTGACATCTGCTCCGTCATAAAATGTCAAATATCTTATAGATACGTTTTGTGATAGAGTACAGCATTCGTTTTGTTGCTTCACACACAACGTTGATCTGTCATGTCATGTCATGTCATGTCATGTCAAACCCGAGCAACAGCCTGCAATGGAAACACACAGAAATCTTGTTCTGTCAACGACATAAAAGATACAATCGCTGTTTTATCACTGAGACAATGGTGTTGTTCACTGTTGTCTTTGATAATACATAGTTTTAAATTGCTTTCAAGTAGCTACTTTCAATGTTTGGAGGCCTTTACGATATTTGATCATCTTATTTCCTTGACCTATTTACATAGTATAGCCAAAACCTTATCAGCATAGAGGCGACATTACTTCGACTGGGTTTGATGGTACTTCATCGACCCTTTTCTCGTAGTTTGTTGGCTCTCAAAGAGGCTCTTGTGAGAACCAGAGTGGAGTACTTTGCACACGTGCATATACATATTCGCACACAGATACAAGTGCATACAAGCACACTCACATACACATACACACACACTCATACACACAATCACACATACACACGCGCATATACACACACACAGTGGCACACATACACGCACACACAGAGGCACTCACACACACAGGCACCTCAGCGGAATTTGAACTCAGAACGTAGCGACGGGCGAAATACCTATTTTTATTTCTTTACTACCCACAAGGGGCTAAACACAGAGAGGACAAACAAGGACAGACAAATGGATTAAGTCGATTATGTCGACCCCAGTGCGTAACTGGTACTTGTTTAATCGACCCCGTACGGATGAAAGGAAAAGTCGACCTCGGCAGAATTTGAACTCAGAACGTAGCGGCAGACGAAATACCGCGAAGCATTTCGCTCGGCGTGCTAACGCTTCTGCCAGCTCGCCGCCTTATTTTTTCTCTTTTCTTTTTTCTCTTCTATTTCTCTCTCTCTCTCTCTCTCTCTCTCTCTCTCTCTCTCTCTCTCTCTCTCTCTCTCTCTCTCTCTCTCTCTTTTTTTTTTTTTTTTTTTTTTTTAAATGATCCTTCCGCAGGTTCACCTACGGAAACCTTTTTACGACATTTACTTCCTCTAAGCGATCGGGTTCTGTCGTCTTCTCCGATCGGGTTCTGTCGTCTTCTCCGATCGGGTTCTGTCGTCTTCTCCGATCGGGTTCGGTCGTCTTCTCTGGGCCATCAGAGAACATTTTAATATTTCTACAATTTCCTTTCCTCTGGTGTATTTACATCGATGGTTCTCAACCATTTTTCGTCTGTGTACTCCTTTGATTCCCATCTTACTCTGCTGAACCACCATAGACATTCGATGTTTAAAAAGAAGTCCCCTTATAGTGATAGCATGTTGTCAACTTAATGTGGCAGTCCCATAAAAAGGAAGAATGTTACTGTTATTTACCCCTAGGAAACACCGTTTCCTGTTGTACCTGACACATTTCCTATGTCCTTATGTTTTCAAAGTGGAGACAAGCACCTCCACCCAGCAAAACCAGCATTCAGAGACTAGTTTCAGAGCCATTGCTCATCATCAGTCTGGAGTAGCATGGCTTGCTAGCTGTCGATGCCTATAGTAGAAGACACTTGCCCAAGGTGCCACGCAGTGTGGATGAACCCGGAACCATGTTGTTCGTAAGCAAGGTACTTACAACACAGCCACTCCTACGCCACTCTTTACCCCAAAAAATACACACATATTTATATTTGCATCTGCACATGTATTTAGGTATATATGTCTATCCGTAGATCTATATAGCTGTATGTACCATTGCTCTCTGCATTTGTATATATATTCACACACGAATATTTATCTCTTTGAGTCGTCCTGACGCTGCTAATACTCTTGTTAACAGTGCTTTACCCAACCATCTGTGTCTAAATTACTTCTTAATTTCTCAGATTCTGCCACTGTGAGAAACAACTTACCGTACCGCTTAATTTCCAAGTCTCTCGCCGTCCCCCAAAAGAATTTAATAACTCTAAATTTAGGAGCACACTTTTTCTATATATAGGTGTGTACACTTAGTTTT
>NC_043021.1:8295062-8307562 GCF_006345805.1 Octopus sinensis
CTTTGTCCTTTTACATAAAGAATTTTCACATAGAAAACAAAAATATACGAAAACAAGATCAAACATTTCCCAGTAATAATAGGTTGTCCCAAAAGTTCATAAACACTTGCGAAAATTGAATTTTTACTCGCCAAGTACTAACAAAAACAACAAAAATTATTCCTCAAAATAAAGACCATTATTTTCCAAGACTTTCTACGAACTTTTGGGACAACCTTATAATGTCATAATTCCTGAAACAGTCCATTTATCTGCAAGTGGGCATCACTTACCAGTGTGGCTGTGTGGTAAGTAGCTTGCTTACGAACAACATGGTTCCGGGTTCAGTCACACTGCGTGGCACCTTGGGCAAGTGTCTTCCACTATAGCCTCGGACTGACCAAACCCTTGTGAGTGGATTTGGTAGACGGAAACTGAAAGAAGCTCGTTGTATATATGTATATATATATATATGTATATGTATGTGTGTGTGTATATGTTTATGTGTCTGTGTTTATCCCCCAACATCGCTTGACAACCGATGCTGGTGTGTTTACGTCCCCGTACCTTAGCGGTTCGGCAAAAGGAACCCGATAGAATAAGTACTAGGCTTACAAAGAATAAGTCCTGGGGTCGATGTGCCCGACTAAAGGCGGTGCTCCAGCATGGCCACAATCACATGACTGAAACAAGTAAAAGAGTAAAAGAGGGTTCCTAACCCTAACCCCTAAATGTTCACAATCTACCTACCTGTGCGCAGATACTAGAGAGTAGGAACAACCACTAGCGTAGCTAGAGTGTGTTCCGCCCGGGGCGCGAAATTTTTTTTTTCCCACGAGAGTTTCGGACCCCAGTTATGAACTCATTTACCTACAGCCAATCAAAGCTCGATTTTCAAACTAATTTATAAGCGCATAACAAGTGATGGGTGATAAGATAAGGTCACTTGGATAAGGAATGACCATCTCTTTTAATATAATGCTTGTTGTCTTTGTTCTTGTTTCAACCATGGCTACCTCTGCGTAATTATTTGTGTTGTTTGTAAAGTGGAGGCGCGTGGTTTAGTGGTTAGGCTGTCAGCATCATGATCGTAAGATTGTGGTTTCGATTCCTGGACCGGGCGACGCATTGTGTTCTTGAGCAAAACACTTCATTTCACGTTGCTCCAGTCCACTCAGCTGGCAAAAATGAGTAACGCTGCGATGGACTGGCGTCCTGTCCAGCTGGGGAACACATACGCCATTGAAACCGGGAAACCGGGCCCATGAGCTTGGTTAGGCTTTAAAAGGGTGCATTTGTGTGGAGGCGCGTGGCTTAGTGGTTAGGGTCTCAGCATCATGATCGTAACACATACGCCATTGAAACTTGCTTGGATGACTGAATCAATTTCCATTGACTTCAGCGGGATTTGAACTCGGAGTAGAGAGAGGAGAAGAAAGCGGGTCAGAGAGAGAGAGCGAGAGAGAGAGAGAGAGAGAGAGAGAGAAAGGAGAAAAGAGAGAGAGAGAGTTAGGGCGAGAGAGAGAGAGAGAGAGAAAAGGCTAGAGAAAGGTAGCAAGAGAGAAAGAGAGAGTGAGAGAGAGAGTGAGGGAGAGAGAGAGAGAGAGAGAGAGTGAGACAGTGAGAGAAAGAGCAGGACAGAAAAAGACAGAGAGAGAGAGAAAAGGCTAGAGAAAGGCAGCAAGAGAGAAAGAGAGAGTAAGAGAGAGTGAGAGAGAGGGACAGAGAGTGAGAGAGAAAGAGAGAGTGAGAGAGAGTGTGAGAGAGAGAGAGAGAGTGGGACATTGAGAGAAAGAGCAGGACAGAAAAAGACAGAGCGAGAGATGGAAAAAAACACGGCGGTCTGTCGACTCTGCCTATTCCATATCATTACATCTCCCGTGTTCCCGATATGTTCCGCGTGTGCTTCTGCATTTCCCATGTACTCCTCATATTAATGTTTTACATTTGTGTTAAGGTCGATGTTAAACAATACTTGAAAGGTCAACTGAAAGTGGATTATAGTCCAAAATATAAAGTTTACAGGAAACCAATTATATTATTGGGGTCACGTGAAAATGACAATTGATACTCAAAAAATATTGCTTTTTAATTATTGCTGTTCTTTTTTTTTTTTTCAAAAATAACCAAAGGAGAAGAATAAATGTCAATGACTTTTTTATGTCCTTCGGCCTATTCGTATTCTACAACGGCGCATAAGGTGGTTCGGTCATGCGGCCCGGTGTCCAGAGGATGAGCTGCCAGCCAACCAGTCAACCAGCCGACAAACCAACCAACCGACAAACCAACCAACCAGCCGACCCACGACCAACCGACAAACCAACCAACCAACAAGTCGATCCACCGACAAACCAACCAACCAGCTGACCCACCGACCAATCAACAAACCAGTCAACCAACCGACAAACCAACCAAAAAGCCGACCCACCGACAAACCAACCAACCAGTCAACCAACCGACAAACCACCCAACCAGCCTACCCACGACCAACCAACATACCAACCAACCAGCAGACCCACCGACCAACCAACCAACCAACCAACCAACCGACAAACAAAGCAACCAGCCGACATATGACCAACCGACAAACTGGCCAACCAGCCTACCCACGACCAACCGACAAACCAACCAACAAGCCGACCCACGACCAACCGACAAACCAACCAACCAGTCAGTCAACCAACCGACAAACCAACCAACCAGCCTACCCACCGACCAATCAACAAACCAGTCAACCAACCGACAAACCAACCAAAAAGCCGACCCACCGACAAACCAACCAACCAGTCAACCAACCGACAAACCACCCAACCAGCCTACCCACGACCAACCAACATACCAACCAACCAGCAGACCCACCGACCAACCAACCAACCAACCAACCAACCGACAAACAAAGCAACCAGCCGACATATGACCAACCGACAAACTGGCCAACCAGCCTACCCACGACCAACCGACAAAACAACCAACAAGCCGACCCACGACCAACCGACAAACCCACCAACCAGGTGACCCACCGACCAACCAACCAGTCAGTCAACCAACCGACAAACCAACCAACCAGCCTACCCACCGACCAACCAACATACCAACCAGTCAACCAACCGACAAACAAACCAACCAGCCGACATATGACCAACCGACAAACCGGCCAACCAGCCTACCCACGACCAACCGACAAACCAACCAGTCAACCAGCCGACAAACCAACCAACCGACAAACCAACCAACCAGCCGACCCACGACCAACCGACAAACCAACCAACCAGCTGACCCACCGACTAACCAACCAACCAACCAACCAGTCAACCAGCCGACAAACCAGTCAACCAGCCGACATATGACCAACCGACAAACCGGCCAACCAGCCTACCCACAACCAACCGACAAACCAACCAACCAGCTGACCCACCGACCAATCAACCAACCAGTCAACCAACCAACCACGAAGTCTCAGGTCCGCAGGTGGTCGGTCTGCGCAGATGGAACCGCGAATGGCTCGCTATTTCCAGTGACCTCGCACAGGACCATCGAGCGTGTGCCGCTATGGTTCATGATACCGTCAGGACCAGAGAAGAAGCCGGCTCAACCCGCCCTGGGTGAACGCCGTCACAAGTACAAGTAAGTAAGTCCTTCAGCCTGGTGATACCGATGCGGCCAGTGTGCAACTAGGACGTCTGTAAGTTAACATATGTAGGGATCCTCTTTTTGGGGTCACCCAGCTGCTTGAAATTGCAGCATATTCTCTCTCAAATTGCACTATAGCGACTTAATAAAAGGACACGATGAATGCTCTATATTTTCTTACAATTGAATTTGTTGTTGTTGTTTAGACGCAGGCATGGCTGTGTGGTTAAGAAGTTCGGATTGCGACCGCGTGGTTTCAGGTTCAATCCCACTGCACTGCACTGCACCTTGGGCAAATATCTTCTACTATAGCCACGGGCTGACCAATACCTTGTGAGCGAGTGTGGTAGACGGAAACTGTGAGGAACCCTATCGTACATAATGTTTGTGTGTGTGTGTTCGTGCGGGTGTTTCAGTCTGTCTCCCTGTCATCGCTTAACAACCGGTGTTGGTTTGTTTACCTCTCCCTCCCGCCCCTGTAACTAGCGGTTTAGCAAAAGAGACCGACCGAATAAGTACCAGAATTGAATAACAAGTAAGTATTGGGATTGTATTAGTCGACTAAAAGCCTACAAGGTGATGCCCCAGCACAGCCACAATCCTTTGACTGAAACAAGTAAAAGATAAAAAAAAATTAGTCAATGACATTTTTCAGGACGTCCGAGTTTGGAAGGAAGTGATCTACAAACCGGATACCTATCTAAAAAAAGGCACTCAATGCCCAGGTGATTGTATTAATTTGAGTGGCAGATTAAGTGTGCCACCCCAGATCTCAGAACCTATATAGTCGGGTCTCATGAGCAGCCTTCGAATTTTTCTATCCAAAGATATTTTTTTCAACCCGGATATTATATGCTTTTGTTTGTAGCTTTATGTACAGCAAAAACGAATTATTTCACGTTCACTCGAAGTTTAATAAATTCTTATGACGTCAACAAATGCAAAGTATTTGACCCGGGACTCAAACAATTCCACTCATCCACAGCACCACTCACCACCATTGAACTGGTGACGCAAATTGTGTAGCAATGCTGCTGGCTTCATGATGAAACCAGGATTTATCTACAAGTTCGTGAACCCGAGGGCCTTCAAAAATAAGAATAAAAACCTGTTGGCTGTCCACTGGACGCACAACCCTGGATTACCAAAAGCTTAACTTTGAATATCGTCATATTTTGACATTTATAGGCATTTTTATGGACCACGTTCAATATTCGTGGGTGCTCTAGGAACGTAACTGCCGGGGGACTACTGTACACGTATTTATATGAGTATATCTATATACATACTTTTCACATATATTTATAGATAGATAGATAGATAGATAGATAGATAGATAGATAGATAGATAGATAGATAGATAGATAGATAGATGGGCAGATAGATAGATAGATAGATAGATAGATAGATAGATAGATAGATAGATAGATAGATAGATAGATAGATAGATAGATAGATAGATAGATGGGTAGATAGATAGATAGATAGATAGATAGATAGATAGATAGATAGATAGATAGATAGATAGATAGATAGATAGATAGATAGATAAGTTTCTTTATTGGCCACACAGGGCTGCACACAGATGGGACAAGTTACAAGGTAGAGCCTTTCTTTTGGGGGATGAAAAAAAACAAGATAGATAGATAGATAACAGGCAGACAGAACCTGCTTTGGTGACCGAGAGAATGTGTGTTTATGTACGTTTAGTCTTCGGCGGATCAATGGTGCGACAGGTTTTACAAGATTGCATGATATCAAAAGCACTAAAAGTGCTTGGTAAGGAGAGCGGTTTTTTGTTAGACACCCTGCAGGACGAAAAACAAAACCTGTCAAAGGGCAGGTGAACTCAATAGAGTCAACGACCGTCGAACAGTTGTAAGTGAGAGGCCTCCTAGTATTTGTTTAGATATCTCTCTAGGAGACTGAAAACTGATGTAACACCTGCAACCTCGTTTGCATACGATGACATAGGCAAAGCTTTTCTTTTTTTACTTATGCTTATGTTGTTTAGAGAGTGGGATTGGTCTTATGCGAGGCTTTTCCTCACTTTAAAATGCTTCAGTCACTAGCATGGCTAATCTTTAACATCTCTATCATGTGTTGCTTACTATGGGGGGGGGAGCACTCCGTCGGTTACGACAACGAGGGTTCCGGTTGATCCGATCAACGGAACAGCCTGCTCGTGAAATTAACGTGTAAGTGGCTGAGCACTCCACAGACACGTGCACCCTTAACGTAGTTCTCGGGGATATTCAGCGTAACACAGAGTGTGACAAGGCCGGCCCTTTGAAATACAGGTACAACAGAAACAGGAAGTAAGAGTGAGAGAAAGTTGTGGCGAAAGAGTACAGCAGGGATCACCACCATCCCCTGCCGGAGCCTCGTGGAGCTTTTAGGTGTTTTCGCTCACAACGCCCGGTCTGGGAATCGAAACCGCGATCCTACGACCGCGAGTCCGCTGCCCTAACCACTGGGACATTGCGCCTCCGTTGCTTACTATGGCTGATTGTAGGCTCACAATAAAAAATTACATGATGGAATGAAAATATTTGTTAGTGTGAGCGGTAACTCTTTGAACGCCTGCTGCAAGAGGCGCCCATCATTGCCACATCTGTCCAGAAATAAGAGAATAACTAAGGGACCGGATTGCTCGAAACCGAGTTGAATCCATCGTGTATGTGTAATTGTTAAGTTGATCCGATCAATATATCAAGCTTCCACACATAAAGATATGGTTGTGATAACATGTTAAAATATCGGTTTCAAATTTTGATACAAGGCCAGCAGGTTCGTGGGAGGGTGTAAGTCGATTACAACGGCAATGGTTCGAGTGTGGAGGCGCAATGGCCCAGTGGTTAGGGCAGCGGACTCGCGGTTTCGATTCCCAGACCGGACGTTGTGAGTGTTTATTGCGCGAAAACACCTAAAAGCTCCACGAGGCTCCGACAGGGGATGGTGGTGATCCCTGCTGTACTCTTTCACCACAACTTTCTCTCACTCTTACTTCCTGTTTCTGTTGTACCTGAATTTCAAGGGGCCGGCCTTGTCACTCTCTGTGTCACGCTGAATATCTCCGAGAACTACGTTAAGGGTGCACGTGTCTGTGGAGTGCTCAGCCACTTACACGTTAATTTCACGAGCAGGCTGTTCCGTTGATTCGGATCAACCGGAACCCTCGTCGTCGTAACCGACGGAGTGCTTCCACCAATGGTTCGAGTTGATCCAATCAACGGAACAGCTTGCTCGTGAAGTTAATGTGCAGGTGACAGAACACTCCAGAGACACGCGTACCCTTAACGTAGATCTCAGGGAGATTCAGCATGACACAGAGTGTGACAAGGCTGGCCCTTTGGAATACAGGTACTACTCATTTTTGCCAGCTGAGTGGACTGGAGCAACATGAAAAAAAAAAGTGACTTGCTCAAGGACATAACGCATCGCTGGGAATCGAACACACGACCGAGACACGTATAACCTAATCACTAAGCCACGCGCCTTCACTGTGTAATTGTATTTCTTTAATTTTTTTTATTTATGCGCCCTTTTCAAGCCTAGCCAGTCTCATGGGCCCGGTTTCTTGGTTTCTATGACGTATGTGTTCCCCCCCAGCTGGACGGGACGCCAGTCCATCGCAGCGTTACTCGAGAAACAGGAAGAAAGAGTGAGAGAAAGTTGTGGTGAAAGAGTACAACAGGGGTCGCCACAACCCCCTGCCGGAGCTTCGTGGAGCTTTAGATGTTTTCACTCAATAAACACACAACGCCCGGTCTGGAAATCGAAACTGCGATTCTCCGACTGCAAGTCCGCTGCCCTAACCACAGGGTCATTGCGCCTCCACGTGTAATTGTATACCGATGTAATGCTTTGTGGTATTTCGTCCGCCGCTGCGTTCTGAGTTCAAATTCCGCCGAGGTCGACTTTGCCTTTCATCCTTTCGGGGTCGATAAATTAAGCACCAGTTACGCACTGGGGTCGTTGTAATCGACTTAACCGTTCGTCTGTCCTTGTTTGTCCCCCTCTGTGTTTAGCCCCTTGTGGGTAGTAAAGAAATAGGCATTTCGTCCGTCTTTTGTTCCGAGTTCAAATTCCGCCGAGGTCGACATTGCCTTCCATTCTTTCGGGGGTCAATATAATGAGTACCAGTTGAACACTCAACATTGCTGGCCTTGTGCCGAAATTTAAAACCAATATAAGAAGAGCGCGGAGTGGGTGAAAGGAATCATTATTGCGCCGGACAAAATACTGAGCTGGGGAACACGTACGCCATAGAAACCGGGAAACCGAGCTCAAGAGCCTGGCTGGGCTTTAAAAGGGTGCATTTATTCTATTTATGAAAAGCAGACGGTCATTACAGTTTATAAAAGTATGTAATTCAGAAATGTTAGACTTGTTCCTCGCAGTTATCAATACGAATAGCTGATTAGACACGAGGTTTACACGCATCCGTTACATAAACTATCGAGTTGATGCATTATCTATTTTTAAGTTACTTAAAGATAAGAATAAATGTGGTTGTAAAGAAACATGTAAGTATGCAATGACTGCTTTTATGAGCTGGCTGGCAAGAATTGTAGGAAGCTGCGAGTGCTGATATTTCAGCAACAAACTTATTCACAGAACAACTGAAAGAAATAAATGACTATAGTTTCACATGCTTCAACGAATTGTTAATGATATAGAAAGACGCCAATTTTGGAGGCGCTCGCCAGCAAGAAATCTCATAGACAGAGAAATGATAAATTATTAATGCTAAGATCTTTTTTTTTTTTTTTAGTAGCTAATGATGAATTAGTGTTATTGTTTGGAAGTAATACAAGTGGAGATAATGGGATCAGCCGCACGCATGTGAATTGTGTCAACAATCCAAAGTCACTAAAAGACCTTCCCAAAAGTTACACTCTCAGTCGAGAGTGAATATAATATCATATTGTACTTGATGTGTGTATACATACATATATATATATATATATATATATATATATACGAGAAAGAAGCAACAAGAATGGATAGGTTTTTAGTACAATCGTTTCATACAAGGACAGGCTTTATTAAAAGTTGTAAAAATTACAGCATATAAACGTGTCCCGTACTCATCAGCTAAAATACATGTGAGTTCTCTAGACATCCTAGTGGTTGAGGCTATACTCATGAAGTAATGTAGATAATTAAGTAACATAAACAGATTTCCAAAGTTCATTAAAGTTCTTTAAAGATGATGTACAGTCTTATCACAGAATTTTAAAAAGCTACAGCCTCTTGTAAATAGCAGTAATGTGATTAATGTGGCAAATACCTAATCATATAACAAGAATTGATACCTACCTCATTGTGTTCAACCATTGATAAATTTATCGCCTGTGAATATGAAATTCCTCTTCATTTCTCTGGAAACTTACATCTACACCATTGGAAATTGTGCATCTATACAAAAGATTAATTCACCCTCTCTGTAATGCTAATAAGCAGGATTGAGACCCACCTCGTTGTGATTAACAATGGATAAATTTGTCTTCTGTGAGTATGTAATCCCTCATCATATCTCTGGAAATTCATATGTGCTCTATGGATTAGGTCACCTTCTCTGTGATGCTATTAGAACTTTTTTAAAATTCTGTGATAAGACTGTACATCATCTTTAAGAACTTTATGAACTTTGGAAATCTGTTTATGTTACTTAATTATCTACATTACTTCATGAGTATAGCCTCAACCACTAGGATGTCTAGAGAACTCACATGTATTTTAGCTGATGAGTACGGGACCGTTTATATCTGTAATTTTTGCAACTTTTATAAAGCCTGTCCTTGTATGAAACGATTGTACTAAAAACCTATCCATTCTTGTTGCTTCTTTCTCGCTTATAATCACCCCCACATTACTGTATTGTTAAAACAGTATAGTTTTTTTTGGTGCATCTAAGTTAGGTACCATATTCAAGTAAATTCATTTAAATTAACTTGATCTTATTGCTTTTGAATATATATATATATATATCTATATAATAATATATATATATTTAATATATATATATATATATATATATTTATATATATACATATATATATATATATAGATATATATATATACTATATATATATATTATATATATATATATATATATATATATATATATATATATATATATATATATATATATACATACATATATATATATATAAACATATATATATATATTATATATATCGCAGGAGTAGCTATGTGGTAAGTAGCTTGCTTACCAACCACAGGAAACTTAAAGAAGCCCGTTATGTGTGTGTGTGTGTGTGTGTGTGTGTGTGTGTGTGTGTGTGTGTGTGTGTGTGTGTGTGTGTGTGCGTGCGACTGTATGAGGTTATACACTTGTGTTTAACTCCCAAAAGGCTCTGAAACGGTACTTCCTCGAGAAAAAAGAATTTGATTTTCGAAATTTGCGGCCCTAATTGAGGGTCATCTATAAATGATGATGATAAGGATGATGATGATTATAAATTCTTTTATTGGCCACAAGGGCAGGGCTCACATAAAATTACTTTAAAGGACATGCAACATAAAAGACAAAAACAGGACGATACAATGAGATTAACAACGTGTAAACAATATAATAACAATTAGAAATTAAACAATTTAAAACTCCCAATAGGGGAGGCGCTTTAAGGACCACGTGGAAAAAAACCCACAAAAGCCAAGGGTGCCTGAACAACAGGGCAAGAGCCCTTCTCCTTTTGTTTACAGGTGCACGCTCAGAATTGGTCCTTTCACACTGGTCATTCTTCCAACATTCACCCACCTTTCAACAAACTTGCTACAAGGCAACACTTCCCTCTCCATCCTCAACTTCCTTTTAAACTTGAAAAAGTTGATGAGGGTTTGGCCAAAGAGGAAAATGTCTGTCTTTAGCCCTTTCAAACGGGTCCAACATACGACAGTAATAATAATAATAATATAATCTGCTACGAGAAGTAACTCAAACTTTAGATCGACAAATCTCTATCTGTCACTACCAATCTATTGTATTTTTCTATATATATATACATATACATATATATATATATATATATATATATATATATATATATATATATATATATATATATATATATATATATATATATAATATATATATATATATATATATATATATATAATATATATATATTACATATATATATATATTACATATATATATACATATATATATATATATATATATGGCTAACCCTTAGGGGTTAGCCATATTGAAATGGCAAAAATACGTCACGATGTGTTACCGCTACTGTATATAACTCACTTTGATATTTATCATTGTTTGATTTCACTTTTCAATATCAGCGACAGTGGACGCTGGAAAAAGTATAAGTATTTTGTGAAGGAAATCTAATTCTCGGCGACAACTATGATTGTCACACGCTGACGAGAGGTCAATACCTCGAAACTCGAGTCCGTGTGTAT
This sequence comes from Octopus sinensis, assembly GCF_006345805.1. NCBI lineage: Eukaryota > Metazoa > Mollusca > Cephalopoda > Octopoda > Octopodidae > Octopus > Octopus sinensis. Next base: position 8,306,124 of record NC_043021.1, read on the forward strand.
CATAAGTTGAAGACGGGAAGGATGACTTCCCTTTGCAAATACTGACAGGACACAGATAGTGTGTCTATGGCCAGCTGGAGGAGTGTGTCCTCCTGGGGCTAAAAACTACAGTAGCATCCACCCTTAGGGGTTAGCCATATTGAAATGGCAAAAATACGTCACGATATATATATATATATATATATACATATATCGGAGGCGCAATGGCCCAGTGGTTAGGGCAGCGGACTCGCGGTCATAGGATCGCGGTTTCGATTCCCAGACCGGGCGTTGTGAGTGTTTATTGCGCGAAAACACCTAAAACCTCCACGAGGTTCCGGCAGGGGATGGTGGTGATCCCTGCTGTACTCTTTCACCACAACTTTCTCTCACTCTTACTTCCTGTTTCTGTTGTACCTGAATTTCAAAGGGCCGGCCTTGTCACTCTCTGTGTCACGCTGAATATCCCCGAGAACTACGTTAAGGGTACACGTGTCTGTGGAGTGCTCAGCCACTTACACGTTAATTTCACGAGCAGGCTGTTCCGTTGATTCGGATCAACCGGAACCCTCGTCGTCGTAGCTTCCACATATATATCTACCGCTCTCTCTCTCTCTCTCTCCTCTCTCCATCTCTCTCTCTCTCTCTCTCTCTCTCTCTCTCTCTCTCTCTCTCTTTCTCACGCATTGCTTTCGGTTTATTCTCTTATTCTGTTATTCCTTTACTTGCTTCAGTCATTTGACTGTCCATGCTTATAGTTTTTTTAGTCGAAGAAATCGACACCATGACTTATTCTTTGTAAGCCTAGTACTTATTCTATCGATCTCCTTTGCCGAACTGTTTTAAATTCAGATTAGTTTACGTCTGTTTATCGGCTACTTTCTCATTCTCTTTCATTTGTGACTTTATTTTTTGCCCCCCATGGCTCCTAAGAAAATTTATAGTGAAAGTGCTAAGCGTCGTGCTATAATGCCGGAAGATAAACTGGCTATGATAAAACGCCATGAAGAAGATGAAAAACTGGTAGCAATTGCACGATCTTTTGGGATGAGTTGGGCAACTGTATCGAAGATTATCTCTTCTCTATATATATAAACGGCAGTTTGTCTGTCTGTGTGTCTGTGTGGCTGTCAGGTTGTACCCTCACCCTGACCACGGCTTTCAACCGATTCTGATGAAACTTGACACACACATAGCCCAATGTCATAATTCAAAACTAACGCAGCGAAAATTTTGAAAAGTTCCCCCAGTTCTGAAAAAAATCGATAAACTCGACATGGGGTCGAGAATCTAAGCTTTTTATATGCAACACATTTTCTGTCGGGAGACGGCTAGGAACATCGTATACATAGAAGTATTCGAGTCAAGAGAAGACATTGCAACCTACATATGCGCCTTCGTTCCCTAGAGGGAAAGAACTAGATTGGGATTAGTCGTTGCCTACTAGGGGCTCTTACATA
>NC_043021.1:8312562-8377562 GCF_006345805.1 Octopus sinensis
TAGGACAGCATTCCTCGGACTATAATTCCTCTTCAGCTCCCAACGATTACTGACATTCTACAAAGCTCAAGTGAGGATCAAAATGGAGTACTGCAACCACATTCTGGGCCACATACAGAGAAGGATCATTCAACTGATTGGTGCCAAATCATCCACAGACACGCCCCAGATAATCGACCCCAAAAGCGTACTGTCTCCTCACTAGGTCTTTTCCATCCCTACTATAATGACCCCTGGCCTTCAAAGCTGATAGATCTTGTACGTCCTACATTCGTTTCTCTGACTCATATCTCAAGGTTGACATAAGACAGAGAGTCAACCAGAAGTCCCATGCAAAGCACTATGTCGAGTTCTTTGGGTTTTTTTTTTTTTACCAAAATATAAGCAAGTTTGAACGGAATCGTTATGCCTTAAGATGATTGGTTTGGGGTTCTGAAGGGTCATGGGATCTGTCTCTGGCATCAGACTCAGTAGATAGAGGGAGTTTCTGTTATTCCTTATAATGTCAACAGCTTCTTGCTTCTCTGCCAGTCCTTCTTTTAAATATATTATAAGGTATTTCTTTAGCTCTGTAGGAACATTTCCACTTCGCTCGATTGTTGAATACTGAGTCACAAGAATATAAAACGCCATTTGACTGTGCTTCAACTAGACCAGCGGTTCTCAACTAGGGGCCACATGGCCCTCGGGGATCCATATAAGATTTTGTTGTTAAATTTTAAGTGCAATAAATTACTCTCTTTTACTCTCTTTTACTTGTTTCAGTCAGTTGACTGTGGCCATGCTGGAGCACCGCCTTTAGTCGAGCACGTCGAACCCAGGGCTTATTCTTTGTTAGCCTAGTACTTATTCTACCGGTCTCTTTTGCCGAACCGCTAAGTTGCGGGGACGTAAACACCAGCATCGGTTGGCAAGCGATGTTGGGGGGGGGGACAAACACAGACACACAAACATATACACACACACACATATATATATACATATATACGACGGGCTTCTTTCAGTTTCCGTCTACCAAAATCCACTCACAAGGCTTTGGTTGGCCCTGGCTATAGTAGGAGACACTTGCCCAAAATGCCACGCAGTGGGACTGAACCCGGAACCATGTAGTTCATAAGCAAGCTACTTACCACACAACCACTCCTGCGCCTATATTTGTCAGCAACTAGCCATGAGACTCGAACTTGCATCCTTTTGATTACTGGTCAAATGCTTTATCAATTATGCTAAACTGCCCACTGACATTGGTTAAATTTCTACAATACACAAGATATTTTAACAATTTTTCATAGAATTCCAAATAATATTCAATCATGAAAATATAATAGGACTTTTTTAGACATCGAACAGCTATAAGGATCTACCGAAGTAAAACAAGTATCAAAGGGATCCATAGGTAAAAACAAATGGTTGAGAACCACTGATCTGGATCTTTAACCCTTTTGTTACCATATTTCTGTTGAGATGCTCTGTGTTTCTTTCAATTAATTTAAAATATAACAAAGAATTTAGTAAAATAACTTAGTTATCATTAAGCTTCGGTACATAAAGCTTCGGTACATTGAGGTACAGCCCAAATTTCTCACTCTCCCTCTTGACCAGCAGGACAAGATCCTCCAGATCCTTACCACTCTCCGCCAGCAGGGTTGTATCATCTGCATAGCGAAGGTTATTAATATTTCTTTCTCCAATCCTCACTCCAATGCTGTTATCCCCCAGGCCTGCAGTCCTCATGACCTTTTCAGCGTACATGTTGAAGGCTGCTGGTGACACGATGCAACCTTGCCAAGTACCTTTTCCAATCTCAAACCAATCAGTGTCGCCAAGAGTGATACCGGAATGGACATAGCGAATCTGAAATAAGCGGCCCAGGATAGAACTGACTGGAGGACACTGATCCATGGAGTAACCGAGGGTCGACTTCGACTGAGCGGATAGATAGATAGATCATTAAGCTAGTGTTAGGAACACAAATTGTGATTAAGGTTTGGTGGAAGATTTTAATTCATAACTTATGAAAACAAGACATTTGTACTACAGAGCCAGAGCCGGTTTTGGCCAGGTTGGTAACGAAAGGGTTAAGAGGGGAGATATGACACAGAAGTCTCTTTGTTACCTCTGTTTTGTTTTTTTTTAGCCTTTTCCAGAAAGTTCATCTCTTATAGTCTTTTAGTGACTTTGGATTGTTGACACAATTCACATGCGTGCGGCTGATCCCATTATCTCCACTTGTATTACTTCCAAACAATAACACTAATTCATCTTTAGCAACTAAAAAAAAAAGATCTTAGCATTAAAAATTTATCATTGCTCTGTCTATGAGATTTCTTGCTGGTATGCGCCTCCAAAATTGGCGTCTTTCATTATCATTAACAATTTGTGGAACATGTGAAACTATAGTCTTCTGTTATTTCTTTCAATTATTCCGTGAATATGTTTGTTGCTGAAATATCAGCTCTCGCAGCTTCCTACAATTCTTGCCAGCCAGCTCATAAAAGCAGTCATTGCATACTGTACATGTTTCTTTACAGCCACATTTTTTCTTGTCTTTAAGTAACTTAAAAATAGAGAAAGCCTTAACACAACAGTTTATGGACGCGTGCAAGTATCGTGTTTAATCGGTTATCCATCTCGATAACTGCAAGAAATTCGGCTGACTATTTCTGAATCATGCACTCTTGTAGACCGTAAAGCTTGCGGACTTTTCATTTGTTTCAGACAGTTTTTGATCTATTATAATCGCACACGTAGCTAATTGAGCAAGAAAATTTGAAGGTTATATTTTATATGTGTGTGTGTGTGTGTGTGTGTGTGTGTGTGTGTGTGTGTGTGTGTGCGTGCGTGTGCGTGTGTGTGTGTGTGTGTGTGTGTGTGTGGTGTGTGTGTGTGTGTGAAGGCTCGTCGTTCAGTGAGTTCGTTTCCCGGATTGGGCTGTGTTGTGTTCTTGAGCAAGACACTTTATTTCACGTTGCTCCAGTTCACTCAGCTGTAGAAATGAGCTGTTACGTCACTAGTGCTAAGCTGTATCGGCCCCTTTGCCTTTCCCTTGGTTAACATTGGTGGCGTAGAGAGGGGAGGCTGATATGCATGGGCGACTTTTTGCCTTCCATAAACAACCTCACCCGGACTTGCGCCTAAGAGGGTAACTTTCAAGGTGCAATACCATGGTCATTCATGACCGAAGGGAGTCTTTACCCTATTTATATTCACACGCATTTATATTCGCCATGATTGATCGCTAGCCACTAAACCATTTTCCATTTTCTCTCTCTGTTTATTTCTGTTACTTTCTGTTGAAGAGCGTAGGCTCGAAACGTAAAAGACTTTCTAACTTCCCAAGCGTTAAACTAATACATTTGTTTGTTGTTTACGCACTCGTCTTCGTCTTTTGTTTTGTTTGTTTCTTTTTTGGGAAATTCCAACTATATATATATTTAAATAATGAGGGAGATAAATTTAATATTCATTTAATTAATATCAATTTAAAACCAGTAGCCTAGCATACAAAAATCTGAAAAATCAGAGAAAATTCTAATACATGTGTATATTCAAAGGGCAAGACTACAAGGTAGTCGGCCGTATGCTAGAAATAGATCACCTACGATCAAACTACAAAGAAAAGAATGTTCTCTTGAGGAAAATTCAGCGGACACCAGAACAATTAGGCGGGCAAGACAGATGAAAATTCAGAATTACTCACAGACCAGCGGTTTCATCTATTAACAAATGAATTGCTTATATAATCCAATTGTCCGTAGACTCGTCAGTGCGATCGTTCCACAGGTAATGTAATTTGTAAAACTAACCACCAGCTTTCCGTACCAAAACAGACACGTGTTTAGTTTTACCGATTACATTAGGGATAATTTCAAATGTCTAATACATGTGTATTAAAAAGACTCGTTTGAAACAGCTGTAGTGAATGAACCAATTCCCATCTGTTGTTTTATATATATATATAAAACAACAGATGGGAATTGGTTCATTCACTACAGCTGTTTCAAACGAGTCTTTTTATTGATGAACAGAGTTATTACAGCATGCGAAATAAAAACATTTTCTTCGGGTGAATATACACGAATTCAACATCTTTTAAAAAAAAACATTTCAATAGTCAACATTATGTGCCACTTCATAATTCATGGCTAGCTTCAGCTAAAGAATGATTCACTTACCTTAGTTAGTAGTTTATACAGGAAAAAAAATTAGGGTGACAGGAGGGGAAAGGAAAGTAGGGAAGAAATAGTAGTGGAAGTAAGAAAACAAAATGGGAAGGCGTATAAAATATTCTGCTCTAACTACAAAAGATCAGGTAATTATATCTTACCTATAATCTTTAGCTCTCTGGGCGACAAAGTTCAAGTAAAACAAAGAGATAATGGGGGAGGTAAAAGGTATGTTGTATAGGGAGAAGAGGATATATATATATATATATATATATATATATATATATATATATATATAATATATATATATACTTTATTTAAAAGCAGCAGAAAATTCAACAAAACCTTTTACTCTGAGTTTCACGTTCCCGTTCGTCGGACAGTTTCTGCTGCTTTTAAATAAAGCATATTACTCTACCCCTGGTATTTGAGTACTCTTTTTTTCACCTTGTTTCACATTTATGTGTTTACTCCGGTATATATATATATATATATATATAAAATGAGATAGGGGTTGAAAATTCAACCCACCATGGGATAATATATATCCATATACTGCTAGATAGGTACCCAACAAAATTATACATAGATGTTAAAATTGTCAAACAATCAGTTCATCTATTGCATTATATGGGTAAAGGTAATATATAACCGTAAATTAATACTACAAAATTAGAGAATGGAGAAATATACTTAAATCAGTAAAACATCAACTATCCGATGATACTCAATCCATACTTTAATACACATTACATATGAGTAAAGGCAATACATAAAATGAAATGAATATACAGTAATAGTAAAAGATAAAGAGATATAAGTAAAAAATTTTTCAAATATAATATGCAAATAAATCAAAACTGACAGCTGTTTCGGCAGTGAGACAGTCATACCTCATTTAACCTATAAGCCATAAAGGCAGGTATAAATAGGCATTAAAAGGATGCCCCACGGCCTCTTCAGAGAATTAAATTAAATTTGTTATAATAGTGAAAAATATTATACAATCATATACATATAAATATAAAAATATAAAAATTAAAATATAAAAGCTTATACATCATAAAGCTACACTTATATAATATAAACACATTTGTACAAAAAAGGAAGGTAAACAGAACAAAATAAAAAATATATAATAGTGTATATATTAATATCAATAAGTACCGATATTATACATATTGGCTAATAGTTTTTTTATATATATAAAAAAAAGGCTAACATATATGGAGATGAAAAATAATAATTAAATCCGTGGTACAGTTCATAAGATTCTAAAGCTATAAAAGTTAATAAAAATTACTATTAATAATAATAATAATATAATAATAATAATATAATAATAATAATAATAATAAAAAATATAATAAAAAATAGATACAGTTAAGTTAGCCCCAAGTCCATCCTTACAAGATCGAAATAACTATGAGTTAAGAAATGCTGACCACTCAGTGGTCAGCATTCTTAACTCATAGTTATTTCGATCTTGTAAGGATGGACTTGGTGCTAACTTAACTGTATCTATTTTTTATTATATTTTTTTTATTATTATTATTATTATTATATTATTATTATTATTATTATTATTATATTATTATTATTATTAATAGTAATTTTTATTAACTTTTATAGCTTTAGAATCTTATGAACTGTACCACGGATTTAATTATTATTTTCATCTCCATATATGTTAGCCTTTTTTTATATATATAAAAAAAACTATTAGCCAAATATGTATAATATCGGTACTTATTGATATAATATATACACTATTATATATTTTTTTTATTTTGTTCTGTTTACCTTCCTTTTTTGTACAAATGTGTATTATATTATATAAGTGTAGCTTTATGATGTATAAGCTTTTATATTTTACATTTTTATATTTTTATATTTATATGTATATGATTTATATATTTTTCACTATTATAACAAATTAATTTAATTCTCTGAAGAGGCCGTGGGGCATCCTTGTTAATGCCTCATTTATACCTGCCTTTATGGCTTATAGGTTAAATGAGGTATGACTGTCCTCACTGCCGAAACAGCTGTCAGTTTTGATTTATTTGCATATGATATTTGAAAAATTTTTTACTTATATCTCTTTATCTTTTTTACTATACTGTATTCTCATTTCATTTTATGTATTGCCTTTACTCATATGTAATGGTGTATTAAAGTATGGATTGAGTATCATCGGATAGTTGATGTTTTACTGATTTAAGTATATTTCTCCATTCTCTAATTTTGTAGTTATATATATATATATATATATATATATATATATATTTATAACTCTTTTTCTTTACCCTTTTTATTTGTTTCAGCCATTTGACTGCGGCCATGCTGGAGTACCGCCTTTGGTCGAGCAAATCGACCCCAGGACTTATTCTTTGTAAGCCTATTACTTATTTTATCGGTCTCTTTTGCCGAACCGCTAAGTTACGGGGACGTATACACACCATCATCGGTTGTCAAACGATGTTGGGGGAGGGAAAACACAGACACACAAACATATAGACACACACAAACACACACACACATATATATATATGCCAAGCTTCTTTCAGTTTCCGTCTACCAAATCCACTCACAAGGCTTTGGTCAGCCCGGGGCTATAGTAGAAGACACTTACCCAAGGTGCCACACAATGGGACTGAATCCGGAACCATGTGGTTAGGAAGCAAGCTACTTACCACACAGCCACTCCTGCGCCTATATATATATATATATATATACATACATACATACATACATACATACATACATACATACATACATACATACATACACATACACACATACAACATACATACATACATACATACATACATACATACTGAGCGAATGGACAAATGAAAGAAAAGGGCAATAAACACATTTAATAAGAGTTACATGTATTTTTTAAAACAATTTGATTCGAAATCCATGCTACTTCAAGTTTCGCAAGCCCCTAACGGAGCCTAACTCGTTCAGGCTTCTGGAATAACCAAATCCCAAATCGAAGACCCTTTACAAATCCCTGCATCAAAGTGACCTCCACCAAAGTCGTGAGTCGACCAAGCAGTTATTCCAGAAGCCCGAACGAGTCGGGTACGGTTAGGGGCCTGCGAAACTTTAAGTAGCATGGAAACCGATTCAAACTGTTTCAGATGAGGGTTAGGGTGTATCTCCACCGGTAGCACATACAAAAAAAATTACATAAAGATCACAGAGTTCTTCAGTACTACAGCCTATTCCATCACTGCTATCTGGAAAACAACGCGACACTTTCAAAGTATGTTTGGAAATCGAGAGCCAAGTAGTGATAAGAACTTGTGAAAGTGCCGTGTCAAATGTCTATCTGAAAAACACCATATTATTTGACTTAATCCATTAACAAGTGTAATACCTATTTCTTTATTACACACAAGGGGATAAACACAGAGGGGACAAACAAGGACAGACATAGGTATTAAGTCGATTACATCGACCCCAGTGCGTAACTGGTACTTAATTTATCGACCCCGAAAGGATGAAAGGCAAAGTCGACCTCGGCGGAATTTGAACTCACAACGTAACGCAGACGAAATACCTATTTCTTTATTACCCACAAGGGAAACATAGAGGGGACAAACAACGACAGACATAGGTATTAAGTCGATTACATCGACCCCAGTGCGTAACTGGTACTTAATTTATCGACCCCGAAAGGATGAAAGGCAAAGTCGACCTCGGCGGAATTTGAACTCACAACGTAACGACAGACGAAATACCGCTAAGCATTTCGCCCGGCGTGCTAACGTTTCTGCCAGCTCGCCGCCTTTTAATACTACCGCTTCGTTCATACTTGACTTTGATGGTAACCATTTTGTTGCAGAGATTCGTAAATGTCTTCGGTCTGAGGACAACTGTCTCCATTTCTTCACCAGTCGCAGAGGTCCTGAAAAAGCGACATGCGCAATAATCGGTATAGAATGCTTTTCTGTAGGTATTCTCATTTTGCATGTTCCTATATTTGGGAATGTTAAATTCGATCTATGTTTGGTTTCAATATTTTTTTGCGAAGATCTTGATAAAAGCATTGTATATCGTGTTGTCACCTCGCTGGCAACAAATCACAAGCAGCACAGGGCTTAGGGAATATTTATTTAAAAAACTACCTTTGCATATACATACATACATATTCAAAAATTATCTTTGTATGTATGTATGTATGTATATATATATATATGTGTTGTGTGTGTATGTGTGTGTGTGTATGTGTGTGTGTGTGTGTGTGTGTGTGTGTGTGTGTGTGACTACGTGTGTATCGTTAGTGATTTTCTTTCTCCGTCTTCCCTTCTTTGGACTTTTTCTATATTTCTGATGAAGAGCTCCGCTCGAGACGTGAAATCGCCTTTCTTTTCTTTCCTTGTTTTTTGCATATACATACATACATATATACATATATATATATATATATATATATATATATATATATTATATATATATATATAATTATATATATATATATATTGTATGGTATATATATTATATATATATATATATGATGTGTATATATATATATATACTCACTTGCATACACATATCACAGATATATTTGTGTATGTGTGTGTATGCATACATGTGTATATTTATATATATATGTGTGTGTGTGTGTGTGTGTGTATGAAGAGAGCAAAGCAAATACAAATAACTGAAAGACAATAAAAGTCCATTTAGTTAATATAATTACGTCGACGTTCAAAGAATGAGAAAAAATAGAGGAAAAGTATAACGTTTCGGACTTAGTCCTTCATCGAATTCTAGAGGAAAGTCCACATGAGGCTGGAAAGAAAGTAAAGGAGAAGAAAAATAGAAAGCCAAGGGTAAAACACATGGGTTAGGTTCACATATATATTATATATACATTTTAATAATCCTTTCTACAATAGACACAAGGCTTGGAATTTTAGGGGAAAGGACTAATTAATTACTCCGTTCTCAATACTTGACTGGTATTTATTTCATCGACTGCGAAAGGATCAAAGATAAAGTAGACCTCGTGTGGAATTTGGACTCAGGACGCAAAGAAAGACGGACTACTGCTGCTAAGCCTCTTTGTCCGGAGTGTTAACGAGTCTACCAGCAAGCCTTCGTAAAATTTAATGCTGAACTAAAGTAAGTCACAGTATTGCTGTGGAGGCGCAATGGCCCAGTGGTTAGGGCAGCGGAATCGCGGTTTCGATTCCCAGACCGGGCGTTGTGAGTATTTATTGAGCGAAAACATCTAAAAGCTCCACGACGCTCCGGCAGGGGATGGTGGTGATCCCTGCTGTACTCTTTCACAACTTTCTCTCACTCTTACTTCCTGTTTCTGTTGTACCTTGTATTTCAAAGGGCCGGCCTTGTCACTCTCTGTGTCACGCTGAATAATCCCCGAGAACTACGTTAAGGGTACACGTGTCTGTGGAGTGCTCAGCCACTTACACGTTAATTTCACGAGCAGGCTGTTCCGTTGATTCGGATCAACCGGAACCCTCGTCGTCGTAACCGACGGAGTGCTTCCCACACACAGTATGACAGCTAGCCTAATATAATTTTGCTACAGGATTATTTATTTGGTTCTTCGTTTTCTGAAGGTTATAAGACGATTTGAAATGTAAACAAAAACATTTATCCAGGATAGGAGTGAATAGACGAAAAGAATGTTATTACCTTTAAGAATTGTCACACCTCGTTTACCATAAAATCGTAAAGTATATCACTGATTTCATAGCAACGACCTTTATGTAAATATAAACGAAAATATAGTACAAGCTTTCAAAAAAAACATGTTGAAATGTAAGTATTTCTAAACATTTAGAAGAATAACATCACATAAGAAGCGAAGCAAAAACATTTTGTTTTTTACCAGCAACGATGTTTATTTAGTATAAAGTGATGTTTAAATATATATATAGAGAGATTGGGAGGTAGTATATCGTATGTTGTTGGTTGTATTTAATAACCCCAACCACAATATTTTATAACTTTTCTTGCCCTTTGAGATAATTAACCCGTTCCCCCACACGTGATAGATATCTAGCCTAGCAACAAAGAGAGAGAGAGAGAGAGAGAGAGAGAGAGAGGAGAGAGAGAAAGAAACATTTATACGAGAGAGAGGAGAGCAAAAACGATATACGTGTATATTTATTTTATTTTATTTTATTTTATCTAGTTTCAGCTCACGAGCTGTGGCCATGCTGGGGCACCATATATATATATATATGCACACACACATACACACATGTATATATGGCGGGCTGCCCATATCGGAGCAATCTCAAGATTAATCAGCCGAAATTGCTAAGATGATCTGGTTTTGACTGATGACTGAGGGCTTCGAATGTCCTGTCCTGTGGTTCTTGTGTCGTCTCTGTGGTGTTTCATGTTCTTGTCCAGGCTGTAATTATTTTTACTGTTTACCTATATATATATATATATATATATATACACATACACAACGTTATATATATATATATATATATATATATATGCACACCACACACATGTAATATATATATATATATATATATATATATATACATACACACGTCTATATATATATATGCATATATGCATGTATATATATTATATATATGTATATATGCATATGTATCATATATATATATATGTATGTATGTGTATATATATATATGTATGTATGTGTATATATATATATGTATGTATGTATGCATATATATATATATATGTGTATATATATGTATACATATATATAAACACACATTTTACAGAGAGAGTGAAAGATAGATAGATAGACAGAGAGAGAGAGAGAACGAGCGAGAAAGAGAGAGAAGGTGAGGAAACGGTTACATGGCAGTCAGTCGAGACGTGTTTTTCATATCATTTACTCTTTGCAAATAATCACACCGTGTGCACGTGATCAGAAAATGTTAAGCATTTAGGAGAAAAAAGTTCGTGCAGCTGTCAACTGCCGACCACCACCACCACCACCACCACCACGACTCCAACTACTACTGCCACTACTACTCCTCCTTACTACCAACCAGCAGCAGCAGCATCAGTATCACCACCATTGTCACCATCACCGTCACCACCAACACCGCCACCACCACCACCACCGCCATCACCACCACCATCACCACCGCTATCGCCACCACCGCCACCAGCATCATTATCAGTGTTCCATCCACCCATCCCCTTATTCTTCCACCACCACCACCACCACCACCACCACCACCACCACCACCACCACCCCGATGTGATTTTTTTTTTTTGATTTTTTTTTGTATTTTATGTTATTTCTTTCCATTTATCTACAGAGTATATCTGCCAGACTCCCAGACAAATCTTAGTCAGTTCTAAAGCTAAAGTTGGAGCAGAGCAGGCCTGTGTTCTGCTCAGAACTAGAATTATATAGTTATATATAGTGTATATATATACACACCACTTTACTGATTCTTAAATTTATATATATATAATATATATATACACACACACATACATAAATATATTGTTATATTTATATATACACCCACTCACACACACACATAAAGATATATAGTCTCTGATATCTGGGGACTATATTCCGATGCAGAACATTTAAGGTAGGCCACGTTTTAATAATAATTCCTTACTAAACAATGTAAGATTTCTTTGTATCTTTGATGGAGTAAAGGAAGATGTAAATTGTCTGTGATGTAGTATTGTTCATGCATTTCACCCTAAAGGATGCTAAGCGGGGTGGCATGTGAAGTGAAATAGATTTAAATTAGAGCCCCATAAATTGAGTGTCCTAACCAGCCAGAATGCGAACCTGGATCGCCAGAATGGGACGGCTATGTGTACCACAGCATACTTTATTTTTTTTTTGTTTATAAGTTGATATGCAAATAAAAAGATAATTCCCTTCATTAAAAAAACATGTACAGCAATTAATTTAAATTAGCCCCTAAATTGAATGTCCTAACCAGCCAGAATGCGAACTTGGATCGCCAGAATGGGACTGCTATGTGTACCACAGCATACTTTTTTGTTGTTGTTTATAAGTTGATATGCAAATAAAAAGATAATACCTTTCATAAAAAAACAAAAACATGTACAGCAATTAATTAAATTAATTATGCACCCACACACCCGTCCTTTCTAATTTAATTGCCATGTACCACCATCATAATCATTATTTTCTTCATATTGATATCAACTTCAATACTGCTACTGTTACTACTACTACTACTACTACTATGAGTGAGAGAGCATCACACGCCATCATAGTGATGCTGGGATGCAAATATACAAAGCCAATATACCCGTCATGACTACACGTCTACTTAGGGTACACCAGGCACATGCATCACAACAATATGTGCATGAAATGGTGGCATCATATCAAGATAAACAGTGCATAGCCTTGGAAGTGGTACCCTGGTCCCTGAATAAGGGTTGTTTGAGGATGATAAATTAAAACACCCATGTTTCCAGGGGTGATTTATTCAAACCCCAAAGAATCCCTCTCGACACATGGCTATGATGCTCCCCCACTACTTCTGCTCGCGATCAGAGATGCACATAACGTCAGCCACTAAGGAACAGGCTCAACTGGTTATGCTCAAGCAACTGACAAGCAAATCTGTGGTATTGAGCAAAATATTGATTGTAGCAAGAGTTCAAATTCCACCAGGGACGACTTTACCTTTTCATCCTTTCAGGGTCAATAAATTAAGTACCAGTTGCACATTGAGGTTGGTGTAACTAACTCGTCCCCTCCCCCAAAATTGCTTCCCTTGTGGCAAAATTTGAAGCCACTATTATTATTATTATTATTGAGTGAGAGAGCAGTGCATGTTATCAAAGTGACCCTGGGGTAAAATATACAAAGCCCGGTTAATATCTAGATCCGCACCCGGTGGAAAAAATGGAAACGCAAATGTGTAACAGTATATATATGTGTGTGTGTATATATATGTGTGTGTATATATATATGTGTATGTATATATGTGTGTGTATGTATATATATGTGTGTGTATGTATATATGTGTGTGTATGTATATATGTGTGTATGTATATATGTGTGTATGTATATATATGTGTGTGTATGTATATATATGTGTATGTATATATGTGTATGTATATATGTGTATTTTTTCCACCGGGTGCGGATCTAGATATTAACCCGACATGGTGATCTCAGCGCATGACCTTGCAGGTGGGGCCCAGTTAGAATCTTCTTCTGGTCAAGTAGCCCATCATGCTCAAAAGGTCCCTGAATAAGGATTGTTTAAAGATGTTGAACGAACCACCCATGTTTCCAAAGGTGAATTATCCAAACCCCAAAGAATTCCTCTCAACCCACGGCTATGATGCTCTCCCACTATATTATTATTATTATTATTCCTAAGATTCCAGGCTTTGTGCCAAAATAACAAAATGTATTACATTTATAATGTATGTACAAACATAGAACAGGGCTAGCTATAATATTTTGTTTCAGAGAAACTTGAAACGTTCATATCGTTCTGAGCATACCTTATTTTTGACAAGCACAGTATCGCCAGAGAAGTTTCTCTCCAACACAAAACGTTACAGCGAGCAATGCCTTACTTTTCTATTTTCATTATAAATGAACTACACATCGTTGTTTTAATCTAGTGCTGGTTTTAAATGTGTATATTGATTTAACTCCTGCTTGCTTCCATACAAATCAACGAATATTTTATTTGCTGATTTCTATATCAGAGCAAAAGCACAGAGTGACCGGTGGTGTTTGTGACTGAGGAGGTTAAATTAAGCCAAAAAACCAGTGTCGGATGATTCGCTGGCGTTATTCTGTGCGAGTTCTGTTTTTAATGCACAAAGCTATGTAAGAAAAGTTTCTCTGAAGCAAAAATATTATAGCAAATGCTGTTTAATGTTTTTATAAACATCCAGAATATTACACGCTACTTAATTTAATGTAATATTGTTTCAAGTACATGTTTTTAACAGCTGTAGCTACTCTAGTCTAGGTATTTAGAAAGTATCAGGAAAAGTGTCGGCAAGACTTCTGCCCGTCCCCCACCCCAAAAGCACCCTTTAAAAAAATTTTTTGCCCCCCCCCCCACCTTTTCGGCTATGGAAAATACGAATCTGCGAAAAATTTGGCAAAAATCGACATTACTAAATTACCCCACCCCCATTTCCTTCATTTTTAACTTTTTCAAATTTTTTATTCAAAATAAGCGTAAAAATATGGAGATTATGATTCTGGAAAAAATTTCCAAGAATCTTTGTAAAATTTTTTTTAAGAACTTTTTTTTCTAAATATACGGACATCATGATTTGGACAAACATTTCAAAACATTTCTGGGCGAAGTTTCGCATGTCGTAGCACAGATTTCCGTCGATTTCCGTAAAAAACTTTTATTTTTTTACATAAGTCATGAGAGCGAAAGAGACTAAGAGGAAGCGATTTTATGACGAGAAGGTTTCTCTTTGAAATCGGCCTGTGTATGTTTGATGGGGTGTGGGAGACAGGCAGTATGTTGTTGTAAGTGAAGTGCTTCTGTTAGTGTGTGCGAAGAGACAGAGAGAGTAATGTGTGAAAGAGAGAGATAACTGATTTTTTTACTCGGTGTATGTGTATATGTATGTCTGCATGTATTGTGTGTGTGTATGTATCTATGTGTGTGTGTGTGTGTGTAAGTATGTGTGTGTGTATGTATGTATGTTATGTGTGGTGTGTGTATGTATGTATGTGTGTGTGTGTATGTATCTATGTGTGTGTGGGTGTGTGTAAGTATGTGTGTGTGTATGTATGTATGTATGTGGTGTGTGTATGTATGTATGTGTGTGGTGTGTATGTATGTATGTATGTACTCGTGTATGTGTATATGTATGTCTGTCTCTTCGCACACACTAACAGAAGCACTCACTTACACAACATACTGTCTGTCTCCCACACCCATCAAACCACACAGGCCGACTTCAAAGTGAAACCTTCTCGTCGTAAAATCGCTTCCTCTTAGTCCCTTTCGCTCTCATTACTTATGTAAAAAAATAAAAGTTTTTTACGGAAATCGACGGAAATCTGTGCTACTACAACCGAAACTATGCCCATTTCGGTACTTACGGTTAGGGTTTTAGGGTTAGTGTTGGGGGAAAAAGTCAAAATCGAAGAAGTTGGGAGGGATGGGAATGGGGGGGGGATTTCACAATGCTAATTTTTAGCAATTTTCCGGAACCTCTGAATCCAAAAATGGGGATTTTTGGCAAAAAAAATTACAAAAATAAACAAATTTGGGAGAAAATGGGGGAGGGGCAGAAGTCTTTCCAAAATACCATATTCTATAACCTTGGCAAAATGTGCCCCTATGCAAAATTTCAGCTCCCTAGATACAAACTTGTGGCCTACAGCTTTAAGCATAATGTAAACAGAGATACATACATATAATGCAAACATACATGTTTATATACATTTGTACATTCATAGTACATATATAGGTACATACAAACACTTAAATATATACATCTATGCAAGCACAGACATGATAAGAATATAATGTCCATACCTATATAGATCCTTCTTACATACAAACATATAGGGTGTCCCAAAAAAATGTATACACATAGTGGTTCGGCAAAAGAGAACGATAGAATAAGTACTAGGCTTACAAAGAATAACAAATTTACAATTATTTAAGGTGTGTATACATTTTTTTGGGACACCCTGTATGTATGAACGCACATACAAACAGGCATACATTTATGTGTACGTACATACATACATACATGCATACTACATACAGACAGAAACTTGCATACATACCTCCCCACATACGTATATACCTACTTACATACATACATTCATACATACTTGCATGCCTGCATAGTCACTTCTATATATCACAGTACTAGTAGTATAGCCTGGCGTTGCTCGGGTTTGTTTTCTTTTCGACCCTTTAGAATTGGAATTTTTGAAAAGTAAAAATTTTGCATTATGTAGCTTGTTATTCTCTTTAAGTGAACATTTTTCTGGTTCAAATACACCGAAAAATGGCGACACAGCAGTAAAAAAAATCGTAAAAAATAGGGCTTTTCATAGATATAAAGCAGCTTTTTGGTGTTAACAGGGTCCGATTTGAATTTTTTCTTCTATGGAATGAAGAGCAAGCCTCCTTCTATCATACTCTTAATTTTGGGCAACTTGTGCCGCAGGGTCTCCGAGGAGATAGTGTTAGTAGAAGGCTACCAAACCTGCCACACACACACACAGACAACTTCAGCTTTATATATAAAGATTATCAGCTGATGTTATTGTTTAGCCCAAGGTCAGTTCTGATTGAGTAGACTCATGATCAAAGATCTTCTATCTGTCATGATGTATATGATCAACTATAATTCCCTAAATGTTGCTGTCAATCCATGGCTGAACAAAAGTCTCAATATGCCATTATCATCTTATTGATGCTGGTTGCAGAGTTGCCTGTTGACAGAGGCCAATTGTTGGGTGGACAAGGTACTCATATATTTAAGTGATTAGTTCTCGCCATTGGCAACAATATACATTAGTTTATTAAAACTAGAATATCTTATTAGTCTTTGATTGACATCTAGAATGACTTAGTGGAATATTAAATCGACTTTATTATTATGTAACTGGTACCTTACTTTATCATTCCCCAATTGAATTCAAAACATAGAGGCACAGAATGAACCTTTTGGTCTGTCCTCTGGTGACTTTGGGGGGACGAGATAGATAGAGGGGGTGGAGAATTAGAAAAGAAAGTTTATTGGGTGATACACTGATAGGCTTCCTTCTTCTCTACTTTGGGAAGGTGGTAGTAGAAATGTCAGTGAAAACACTCGATAATTACTGAGTACTCCCACTGGCTACAAAGTTTTCAAAAATGTAATTATTTTCTCATTTTTTTCAAGGAGATAGAATGAGCCATCTATAAGTTTCAGTGTCTAATCCCTAGGGAATCTGCAAGCTCAATTTGATGTCCTTCATCTTGTTTAATGATTGATGTGAATAAAATATTTATTTGATTATACTTTCTAACGTAAATACAAAATATCAGATTATGGGTTAGGGGCTATTGATGGTGCTAAACATTTTTTGCTGAGGCCTTGGCCATAAGGGGCCAAGACCTTGAGGATGATATAAGGATGAAATGCGACCCACAAAGATCAAGTTTGCATTGAAAAAAAAAAAAGAAATGAACAAAACTAAAAGATAAAAGAAAAAATTTCAACAAGAAAATATTCTGCAATAGAGGGGAAGATCACTTAGGGTAATTCTAGGAAAACCTGAAATAAAAACCCCAAAAGAACTGCAATATTGTTACATGCGCAGCATCAAAAGTGTTCTGTCCTTGTTTCTTTCCTCTTGCTTGAAAAGCATACTCAGAGTAGGCCAGTTCAGCATCACTAGTGTTGCCACTTTTGTGCACCTTTTGATTATAAACATACTAAGAAAACAGCACCGTCTTCTCCACCCTTGTCTTCTTCTTTGAGTGGTACTTGAAGAAGTTGATTGAGAGTTTGGCCAGAAAGGAAATGTTCTCTCTTGAAACCTTTCAGACGAGGTCACTATGCAATCTCTTTCGCCACAGCCACAAGTAGAGGAAAACTAGCCATCTTTCCTTGTCTCCACTCCACCCTCAATAACAAAAATATTGTGCATCGATTTTTCACTGTAGATTTGGCCCCACAGGCGAAAGTAACCATTCTCTATAATCTCACAAGTCACTAGTGCAGTTAATCTGTAAAATAGCACGATTACATTACCCTGTATGCATCTTAGACAAATTCAGCTGTTGGCACTTCCATGTCTGTAGAACTTGTGTCGAACAGGAAATGCTTTTCTGTAGCACTGCAATGCTAAGGACTTTTAGATGTTACTCTTTTACTCTTTTACTTGTTTCAGTCATTTGACTGCAGCCATGCTGGAGCACCGCCTTTAGTCGAGCAAATCAACCCCGAGACTTATTCTTTGTAAGCCCAGTACTTATTCTATCAGTCGCTTTTGCCGAACCGCTAAGTAACGGGGACATAAACACACCAGCATCGGTTGTCAAGCAATGCTAGAGGGACAAACACAGACACACAAACACATACATACATATACATATATACACATATATACGACAGGCTTCTTTCAGTTTCCGTCTACCAAATCCACTCACAAGGCATTGGTCGGCCCGGGGCTATAGCAGAAGACATTTGCCCAAGATGCCATGCAGTGGGACTGAACCCGGAACCATGTGGTTGGTAAGCAAGCTACTTACCACACAGCCACTCCTGCGACTATGTTGTTCATAGTCTTTAATTTGAAAGTTCTTTAGAAGAGGTTGCTCAGATATTTTTCATCAATGTCCAAAGTCATTCCTAAGCTGTTGCAACTCATGCTGTCCTCTAAATCTCTATAGAAAATCAAGAGTTGTTTTTGATTCTTGTTCACAGCAGGAGTGGCTGTGTGGTAAGTAGCTTGCTTACCAACCATATGGTTCCGGGTTCAGTTCCACTCCGTGGCACTTTGGACAAATGTCTTCTACTATAGCCTCGGGCCGACCAAAGCCTTGTGAGTAGATTTGGTAGACAGAAACTGAAAGAAGCCCGTCGTATATATGTGTATATATATATATGTGTGTGTGTGTTTGTCCCCCACTAACATCGCTTGACAACCGATGGTAGTGTGTTTACGTCCACGTAACTTAGCAGTTTGGCAAAAGAGCCCGATAGAATAAGTACTAGGTTTACAAAGAATAAGTTCCTAGGGTCGATTTGCTCAACTAAAGGCGGTGCTCCAGCATGGCCACAGTCAAAAGACTGAAACAAGTAAAAGAGTAAAAAAAGAAGAAAGAGCATTGTACATATGGTAGAGTACTGTGAGAGTGATGGAATATTCTAGATAACAAATGCCCAAACTTAGTCTATGCCTGACCCAAGATTGCAGCTTGGTCAAAAAGAAGAGCCGAGGAAGGATGTATTGTATGAAAAATGGCCAAACGAGTTTGCACTCATTTTTGTCATTGTTGCTACCATCGCAGTGATCCAGATAATACTTCTGGCGCTCTTCCCGAATGGTACCAACCACCTCAATTTCTAATGTATCCAACACCATAATGATGGCGTCGTCATCCTCACATAAAGATACCAGTCTTCTGTGCCCTAGATCAAACAGGATGAACTTCACCATCTCTAGCTCCTCAGTATAGTTGACCAGGGGCTAACAAAAGCAGTAATTTATTAATTAGATGTTACTAGAATAAAAAAGCAGTAATTTACTAATTAGATATTACTAGAATAAACTCTAGAATATTATTTACATTATTTACATTATTTAAATTCGATGGATATTTGTCCTCATCTTGTTTGTTGTTAAGACAACGTTTCAGCTGTCTTGGGGAAATTTCGAACCTGGGTTCTCATTCCTAAGCAGACCGAGTGCAGATATGAGCAGCATATGGGAACTGGTATTAAGGAAGGATAGAAAAATATTAGATTTATAAGCCCTAAAATTCACTCCATAATTGCCTATGGGCATAAGGTGGAGTGGTTAAGAGCGCAGGCTACTAACCCCAAGATTCCGAGTTTGATTCCAAGCTGTAACCTGAACAATAACAATGATAATAATAATAATAACAACAACAACATCGAAAAATACCTTAGGAATGAGAACCCAGGTTCGAAATTTCCCCAAGACACCTGATGAAGGCTGGAGGGTATATCAGCCGAAACGTTGTGTTAGCAACTTAAATATCCATGCAACTTAAATATCTGTCAAATGTAAATAATGTAAATATTGTAAATAATTCCTCATCTCTTAAATATAGAACTGTAAAATTCTAGATACTCAGTCTCATCTTTGTCAGTTGAACTCAAAATCTTGAAGTGTTATCTCCTGTATTGGAAAGTATCTTGCCAGACACTGTCTACCTCTGGATCTGATTGTCAGCATTACTATAATTACATCAATTCTGAACAACCGGGAACAAAACTAGAGGAACATCTACATGTTTCAATTGTAGGATACAGCTTCTTGTTCAGTACTGTTAACATTTGGTTCTTGGGTGATAAAGACATACCACAACTCTTGGTTTAATAACTCTCTTGAATACCCGGGAGGCAGGACATATCACAGATTCTTATTTAACCCTTTAGCATTCAGGTTTTTCTGTCAAATGCAATGCTTGAAATTACAGCTAAATATCCCTCAAATTGCATCCATCTGACTGTCATTATTCTAATTTTCCATCTCTTCTGATGAGACAGAGAGGTTAGTCAGTAACCTTAAAGACATGTAAAAATTTGAAGTGCGGTGCATCTTACTGAATGGTGATTTGTCCAACATCAGCTTCTTGTTCAGTACTGTTAACATTTGGTTCTTGGGTGATAAACACATACCACAACTCTTAGTTTAATAACTCTGTTTAGTACCCAGGAGGCAGGACATATCACAGATTCTTATTTAACCATTTAGCATTCAGGTTTTTCTGTCAAATGCAATGCTTCTTTATTCACATTGTTTTGAATTAATCAAGTATTATCTCGTAACTTTGAGATTTTGATAATGTGATTGTTTATTTATTTGTTAGACTGACATTGTCAGTTAGGTGTGAGAGGCCAGATCAAGCCAGTTCAAACAGAAAACAGGTGGAATATTTTGGCTGGATATTGCCAGTTTAAATGTCTAAAGGGTAAACACTCTCACCCAGTCCTTAGATGAAAGGTCATAACACAATTTCTGGTTTAACGTCACCACCTGATTCTTATTTTTTTATTGCCCACAAGGGGCTAAACATAGAGGGGACAAACAAGGACATTAAGTTGATTACATTGACCCCAGTGCATAACTTAATTTATCGATCCCTGAAAGGATGAAAGGCAAAGTCGACCTCGGCGGAATTTGAACTCAGAACGTAACGGCAGATGAAATACCTATTTCTTTACTACCCACAAGGGACTAAACACAGAGGGGATAAACAAGGACAGACAAAGGGATAAAGTTGATTACATCAACCCCAGGTCGTAACTGGTACTTATTTAATCGACCCCGAAAGGATGAAAGGCAAAGTCGACCTCCGTGGAATTTGAACTCAGAACATAACGGCAGATGAAATACTGCTGAGCATTTCGCTAGCTCGCCACCTGATTCTACCCATTTTAATACCATAAAGTAGTTGTTGGATATCTTTGGTAGAATTCTCTCTGTTCTAAGTACCTGAATCTACCCCACATTTGTTTTTTTTTTTTTTTTGTTTTTTTTTTACCTGTAGACATTAATCGACAGATGTTCAGGTTGGCTATTATTAATACCAATGTAACCTGTTTGGTGGTGTTGGGGTGGAACAGCAAAGATCAATGTTACTGTCCCTCTCTCCTTGAAATAACTCATACAAATGTTGTTACAATGATTCAGGCTATTCTATCACGTGTTAAGCCAATGTTAATAATAATAATAATAATAATAATAATAATAATAATAACAATAACAATAATGATCATGTTTTATTTCTCAATAAGTTTTCGAAGAATGTGACGGTTTTCCATTTAATCGGGTGTGGTGCAGGTACAAACGTCATAGGAATGGTGTGGGTGTAATAGGAGTGGTGTGCACAGGATAGGACCGTGTGAATGTAATCATTGGTGTACATCCGTCTGTAATATCTATGATATGGATCCCTGTGGTTGGGAGTTCCATATATGTGATTTTGGTGGGTGGGGTCCATGCAAGCGAAATTTTGAAGTAGTATTTTGAGGGTCGACGTAAACATTTTGGTTTAGACATATTTATAGCAAGAAAAGGACACGTAAAACTTGATGTCCAGTGCATCTTATTGACAAATGAAATAGGAATTTTGAAAGAGGTATCTATAAAACTAGTTTCTAAATGTCAAATGGCTATAGGGGGGGGGATTCACCAGGGTAAGATAGTAATCAAAGGGGTCCATAGATTAAAAAAACAAAAAAAACTGGTGTAAGTTGAAAGAAATGTCAGCCTTAAGTTTCATTAATTGTTTCATTAATTGTTTTTTATGATGATAGCAACAGTGGTGGTGGCTGTGGGGGTGGCAGTAGGGGTGGTGGTGGCGGTGGGGTGGTGATGATGGTGGTGGTGGTGGTGGCAGTGGGGTGGTGGTGATGATGATGATGGTGGTGGAGGTGGTGGTGGTGGTGATGATTACGAGGTTGCTGCCTTCATACATCAGCACGTGATATCAGGGTCAGAGCTCTGAGGTTGCATGCAGGTCAACTTGATCGCCCAAGTTCAACAGATAGGATCATTGCATCTTTAATTACAATTGTTTATCTGTACAGAAGGACTTTTATAAGAGCCTTATTAAACCAACAGAACCATGACCAACAGACAGACATCAAGCTAGTTTGACAGACAGGTAGCAAAACCCACACACACACACATCTATGTAATTAAAGGAAGGTTAAATACTTAATATATGAGGACCTCATTGGTGAAACAGTTTGCAAATTAACAGGCAAAGAAATGACTCGAAAACTATATAATTTTGGCATGGAAATAATTCAATAATTAACGAATGTAAAATAATTCACTAATTGACCAATTAAAATTATTCACTAATTAGCAAATTTAAAACCATTACAGGTATAATTTCAATGTTTAATTGTTTTTTTTCTTGTAATCTCCATTAGGTAGTTTGGATAAGTCTTAATTATGTGTTTGTACATGCTGCACTCAAAGGAAAAACCCTAATGTACATGTGTGTGTGTGTGTGTTTGTGCTTGTGTATGTATGTATAGGTAGGTACAGTTAGACATGTACTGGACAGGTATGTTTCTCATAGTGCTTTCTCATGTGTGTATAAGTTTCTTAGTATTTATTATAAAACAGCCCTCTAAACAGCACCTTGTCTGACTCTATCAATCTATACTCTAAGAGCACATAGTTAAGTATGAGCTAACGCATACATGCACACCCACACTCACACACACATACACACCTCTCTCTCTCTATCTATTTATCTATCTATCTGTATGTATGTATAATATATATTGCATATATATATATCTACTTGCACAATATATATATTTCATACACAGATGACTATCTATCTGTTATATCATCATCATCATCATCATCAACATCATCATTGTTATTATTATTCCGGCGGGGTAAACTTTGCCTTTCATCCTTTCGGAGTCGATAAATTAAGTACCAGTGAAACACTGGGGTCAATGTAATTGACTAGTCCCCTCCCCACAAATTTCAGGCATTGTGCTTCCAGTAGAAAGGATTATTATTATTATTATTGAGTGAGAGAGCAGTGCATGCCATCAAAGTGACACAGGGGTAAAATATACGAAGCCCAGTATACCCATCATGACTACCCGTCTGATGAGGGTACACTAGGCACATGCATCACAACCATATGTGCGCGACATGGTGATCTCATAACAAGATAAATAGCGCATGACCTTGCAGGTGGGGCCCAGTTAGAATTTTCTTCTGGTCGAGTAGCCCATCCCGCTCAAAAGGTCCCTGAATAAGGGTTGTTTAAGAATGTTGAAAGAACCACCCATGTTTCCAGAGGTGAATTATTCAAACCCCAAAGAATTCCTCTCAACACATGGCTATGATGCTCCCCCACTACTTCTGCTCGTGATCAGAGATGCACATATCGTCAGCCACTAAGGGACATGCTCAACTGGTTATGGTCAAACAACTGACAAGCAAATCTGTGGTATTGAGCAAAATATTTGCTGTAGCCCATCTTTTATACCAAGACAAAACAATGTACATGATAACACTTTTATTATTATTATTATTATTATTATTATTATTAATAAGGCGGCCCCTCTCTAAACCCCACTTTTCACATTCTTTCACTACCTCATAGTGCTGCCACAACTCATAATGATTTTGGACAAGTTTAAGGCATTTGCTCATGATATTGGCAAAGGTTTCCTCCACTCTATTATACTGTGTACACTGTATCAAGCTGTGTACAACAAGCCCTGATGGAGAAGATATATTTGGGAAACAGTGGAAACATTCGCTCATTCCTAAGCTTGACCCTCCAGCTTCTGGCCAAAACCTTGGTCTTGCACTACCAGTATGGTGCTCTCTGTGTCTTTTTTCGGTGCTCCTTTCTTCAGCCAATCCAATCTGTTTTCCATTAACTTCAATTAAGGTTACATGGAATTACTTGAATTGTCCCTTGTTGCATAGACTTCATGTCCCTTTTGTATTTCTTGCTGTGTTTCAATTTATTTTCCTTTGCTTT
The DNA here is from genome assembly GCF_006345805.1 of Octopus sinensis. Taxonomy (NCBI): domain Eukaryota; kingdom Metazoa; phylum Mollusca; class Cephalopoda; order Octopoda; family Octopodidae; genus Octopus; species Octopus sinensis. The sequence goes on from NC_043021.1 coordinate 8,336,957, forward strand.
CAATATGCTCTCATCCCCTAACTGACACTAGCATGCTTTCCTTTCTTTGGGGGTAGGCATCTCAACTATCATCATCATCATCATCATCATCATTATTGTTAGGTGGAGAGCTGGCAGAAACATTAGCATGCCAGACAAAATGCTTAGCGGTATATTGTCTGTCTTTACGCTCTGAGTTCAAATTCCACCAAGGTCGACTTCACCTTTCATCCTTTTGGGGTTGAGAAATTAAGTACCAGTTGCATACTGGGGTCGATCTAATCGACTGGACCCCCTCCCCTAAAATTTCAGGCCTTGTGCCTTTAGTAGAAAGGATTATTATTGTTGTTGTTGTTATCATCATCATCATCATCAAATTATTATTATTTATTATTATTATTATTATTATTATTATATTATATTATTATTAATTATTATTATTATTATTATTATTATTAATATTATTATTATTATATTATTATTATTATTATTATTATTATTATTATTATTATTATTAATTATTCTGCCGAGATCGACTGTTGCCTTTCATCCTTTCATCCCTTGCCCCAAAATGTGAGGCTTTGTGCTTCCAACAGAAAGGATATATTATTATTATTATTACCACCGAGGTCGATCTTGCCTTTCATTCTTTCAGGGTCGATATATATATATATAGATATATATATATATATATATATATATATTATATATAATATATATATATATATATAGATATAAATTAAATTAGAGATAAAACCACTATTAGCAAATCAAACAGTGAAAAACATAAACCAAAACAGAAATAAAATTAATTAATATAAAATACAAAATATATAAAATATAAAATTTAAATTATTTAAATTATTTAAATTTAAAATTAAAACTATTAATTTATATTTATAATTTTTTTATGTATATATGTGCGTGTGTGTGTATATGAATATGGTGCCCCAGCATGGCCGCGGCCTTCGGGCTAAAACATTTTTAAGGATTTAAGGATTTATACATTTATGTATATATGTATGTATATATATGTATATATGTATGTATATATATATGTGTATATATGTATGTATATATATGTATGTATATATATATATATACATACATACATACATACATCATACATACATACATACACACATACACATACACACACACACACATACATACACATACACACACACACACACATACACACATACATACATACAAACAAAACCTCGGAGTCGCTGTCAACAACATTCTTGTAATAAATTTGTTCTTTACAAACGTATATATATATATATATGCATGTGCGCGTGCTTTTAATCTAATTCGCATATTCAGAAGCGAGTATATATATATATATAAAGATAGATAGAACGACAAGCAGATAGGGAGTTGTGTAAGACAACCGTTCCTCTCTCTCTCGCTCTCTCTCTCTGTCTTTTGTCTAGAGAGCAGTTTATCAATCAGCTGACACAGAGCTGCTGAACACGCGCTGGAAGCGTGGATCGGACCTGAATTAAGCGTGATCGCTGCAATGGTTGTACAGTAACACTTTAACTTACTCATCACTCGCATTGATTCACTCACTCACTCACTCACTCTCTTGCTCGTTTACTCATTCATTCACTCACTCACTCTCTGTCTATTTTCTCTCTTCGCACCACACATAGTTGTGCACTTGTCTCTTTTGGATGGATGCCTCACCTATTAGAAATAGCAGTTAAATCTCCTCCTTTAATGCATACCTTCAAAGATGAATAAAGGGATATAAACATCGGATAATATAATGCTAGATAGATAATATGTGAATTATGTGAATTAAAGACGAGATGGGCACAGCTGGAAAGTCGTTTAAAATAAATTCCAGTCGATCAAAGGGATTATTTCTTTTCGTTCTTAGCTAGGTATTATGTATGATATACACACCTGTAAATTGTATACATATGTATATATATATATATATGCATATATATTTATATGTGTGTGTGTGTGTGTGTGTTTGTCTCCCCACCACCGTTTGACGACCGGTGTTGGTGTATTTGCATCCCCGTTGTCTCGCAGTTCGACGAAAGAGACCGACAAAATGAATACCTGGCTTAAAAATTAAGAACGGGGGTCGATTCAGTTGACTAAAGATTCAAGGCGGTGCCCCAGCATGGCCGTAGTCAAATGACTGAAACGAGTAATTGATACACACACATTCAGATAGATAGATAGATAGATAGATAGATAGATAGATGACAGACAGACAGATAGATAGATGCAAGTATTGTATTTCGGAACGGTCATTTTTTTTTTTTTTTTGACAAATAAATACACGCACTCTATATTCGTTCTTCACACGTTTATTAATGTTCTTATTTTAACTCATATCCATTGTCCGGAAATCTTTCGTCACACACCTGTGACCTCTTCAGCGACACTTTCCGTTCTCGTGTATCCTTCTGTTCCGCTCAGTCCATTCTCAACAGAAACTCATATATGTGTAAGCTCATATGTTTTAAGATTATATTTATAAGAAAAAAGGCGACAAAGGAATAACGGATTATCTTACGAACTTCATTAGCTTACAGCTGTTTCCATTATCAGATACGGTGGACTCATAGTTAAGTGCCTGAATAACACCTCACAGTTTCATCAGAGCCCCAGACATGAAGTGCACTTAGGCACTCATCTGAGAGTCCACCGGGTCCAGTAGCGGAAACAGCTGTGAGCTATTGAAGGTCATAAGATAATTATTCCATTATCACATCTTTTTTCTTATTATTGCTCTGTACTCGTCTAACACTTCGTTCTGAAACATACGCATGGAGTTCTACGTCAGGTTATTAGTACAGGAATGCCTGAGCGAAATATATATCTGCTAGCTGACCCCGTGCTGTCAAAAATGACGGATAACTGTAGTATTTTATATATAAATATGGTTGGTAAACCAAATTAATACACTTGTCAATGTTATCTAGTGGTTGTCTTTTGAGATGTGACATCAATCATCGTTTGTTACTGAAAGAACACTGGTTCACACATACAACCATTCACATATACTTCCCTTGTACACGCACACGCATACATACACATATATATTCACGCAGAGTTGAAACGCTGTTTGACTTTTCTTTTCAGCGTTGAATGTTCACCACCCCACTTCTATTGCACACACACACACACACATATGCTCACATGGAGTTGAAACGCTTCCACTACCAGTTTGCCATCACCCCCTCCCTTCCTCATTCATCCGTCACCCCTTCCTTTCTCATTCATATGTTGTGACGGCGAAAAACAAGAGTTTTATTATAGTAGATATTTCTCACTCCCTCATCTTTCTACTATCACGTCGCTCTCTTACCAGAATTTCCCCTTTTTCTTCAACCTACTCTGGTCTCTCTGTCTACATATTTCTCCCCCCCTCCACTGCAATCACATCTTCCTTTCTTCTCCCTCTTTCTTTTTATACCACATTTTCTCCCCCATTACTTCCTTCTTGCTCCTCACACTATCACACCGTTTGTTTCCTTCTACAGAAACCATCAACATTTCGCCCCTTGTTGAAAGATATTTTTTATCCTTACCCTCAACTGCCACCACCTCCGTCTCTGTCTTTGTGGTTCGCCCTGTTATTTACATAAACGTACATTGACTCATACATACACATATGTGCACATGCTCACACTCAATGCACTCAAACATCATATATATATATATATATACATATATACTTTATTTCAAAGCAGCAGAAATTCAACAAAACCTGTTACTCGGAGTGGGAACGTGAAACTCCGAGTAACAGGTTTTGTTGAATTTCTCCTGCTTTTAAATAAAGCATATTACTCTACCCTGGTATTTGAGTACTCTTTTTTTTCACCTGTTTCACATTTATGCGTTTACTCCGGTATATATATATATATATATATATATATATATATATATAGATATATATATATAATATATATATATATATATATATATACATATATATATATAATATATATATATATATATATATATGGAGTTAATCCAAACATGAAAACACAACGCGAGGACGTGAAACAAGTATAGTATTATTGGACGTTCATATATATATATGTATATACACCCACGTATATGCACACGTGTATACACATGTATATGTGCACACCACATACGCGTGGTTGGTGTTGACAGTTTCATGTCTGACCGAAATTTGAGCCTCGCACCCCGTTACATTTACTAACACACCCCCCCCCAACTTTCTCTCTCATCCCCATCTCTCTCTCACACACACGTACACACACAGTGCGTATTACTGTACACCAGTCGGGTGCATTTGTACTAATAACTAGTCATGCAATCTGCTTCGAAGAAGCACTGCACACTTCGATAGGTTTTGTAAGCAAGGCGAGCACTGTGATGTAAGATAGTAAGAAAGCTGAGGGGAAGCCAGGAGGGGAGTAGTATGTACCAGTAATAGGATCTTTTCGGTTTGAACGGCAGTTTTTTAACATAATTTCTAGGTAACTAAAAAATTGTAAACTTCGTATACTGGTAGAATGTGTTTATAAAACATCTTTTTCTCTTGGCTTTATTGAGAAAATTCTATAGTTTGTAAGATATTTGTTGTTTTTTTTTTCTTCTTCAATTTCTGCAATTTCAACCAATCAATGACGTCCATTGAGGTAAAAAACATTCTGTGCTGTATGAATATGTCCCTCGTTTAAGAAACAGATTGGGTTTAATTTACATTTGTGAAGAAAAAAAAGCTACCCTTTCCCCAACCCTAACCCTAACCCTAAAACATTTTGAAATGCAATAGATCGATACTAGGGTCATAATTATGGGTGACAATTTCATATGACACCGCTAGAAAAAACTGCCGTTCAAACCGAAAAGATCCCAGTAATATATTAAGGTTGGTTTACAAAAACAAAATATTACGACTTAGACTACCTTACTATCAGGTTCTAACGTAAGTTCTGTCCGTTTTTAAGGCTCAATAAAGCAATTAAAAAGCAAAACAAAGCAATATCTGATTTTTTTCAATCGTTAATAGAATCACCATTCTTCTTTATGACATCATGCCATCAGTCAATGAGCTTTTTAATGTCGTCTTTATAAAATTCCTTAGGTTTACAAATGAAAAAGGAAATTAACTCATTTTTTTTTTCTTTTGCTCTTGAAGTAAGTCTTAATCCAATCAAAGGGTTTTTTTTTTCTTTTAAACTTCTAATGGAGATTTGAAACATTTTCTGAATTAAACGTCGGTTCAGAAAAAAAAAAAAAAATAAAGACAATATATCTCGAACAGAAATGATAGTTGTAGGATGGTCAGAAAATCACGGATAGGGTAGTGGGAAGAGAGAAATCAAAGTTAGTCAGCTTATTCTGACGCTGGTGTACATTTCAAAAGTTTAGCAGGTACTTCTGGATGTATGGGCATCTCGTAAATATCTCTGATCTTGTGATAACAGTTTAGAAAATAGACGTAACTGTTGGTGTTATGTACTCTGAGCCGTTTTCAACTTTAGATAAGTTGCATCTTTTAGATCGATTTATGTATGGTCTACTCATCACTAAAATTTTCCACTTGATGTCTTTTTAAATGCCAGATGAAACCTGAAGGAGCAGGATATTGGCTTTGACATCAGGTGGAAATAGTAGAAAGGAGCATACACAAATTAGTCTAAAATGTGCAACTTATGTACAGCTGTATTGAGTACACTGTTCGCAGTAGTGTGAATTCATTAACTATATATATATTATATATCGAGAGAGAAAGAGATATATACATATATATGTATACACACACATTTGCATATATACCTATACATATATGCATGCGTGTATATATATGCATATATATATATACATATATATATATTATATATATATATATATATATATATATGCATATATATATATGCATATAATATATATATATTATATAATATATATATATATATATATATATATATATAATATATATATATATATATATACATTATATATATACATACATACATACACACACACACACACACTCACACTCAAACGCACGCACGCGCGTATCAGATGCGTATATTCTGCGTGTGGTAGGTGTATACAGCACTCTCACTGAAGAAGGTGAAATACATCGTAATTTTATAAAATTCAAAAATATAATCACAGCTCACAAAAGAAATCAAAATCTCCCTGTCTCTTCTTAATGAAATATTGTAACAGTTGCCTCGAGACAGTAGTGTGTGTGTGTGTGTGTGTGTGTATGTGTGTCCTACATCTAATTGTATCACGATATGGTATTGCCCCGACGAGGAAATGAAAAAAACAAGGGGAAATATATTCGGTGACCGACATTCCGACAGCTCACATAAATTTTTACGAATACTGATTTTCTTTGATTCTCTTCACCATAATTCTAATTTTGCAGTATCGCGATTTGATATGATCTTAATTATTTATCATAACAAACTCTCAGAAATAAATATATATATATATATATATATATATGGTTTATTTTTTTCGTGTAATAGTTTATTGCCAGTTAGATAGCAGTAGATTTAGCACGAGAGAAAACAGTGCACAGCATGTGATTGCCACACGCAGGTAATCATATATATATATATATATATGTGTGTGTGTGTGTGTGTGTGTGTGTTGATAAAAATGGTAAGACAACAAAGGAATGAAAGAGACCTCGATATTATGTAAATAGAGGAATTTATCTGTAAATGTAATACGTGACAATTATTCAGTTTACAGATATATACATATATATGGTGGTGCCCCAGCATGACCGCAGCTTTAAAACTGAAACGATTTAAAGAAGATATATATATATATACACACACACATGCATATATGTATGCATGTATGTACGTGTGTAGGTATTTGTGCGTATGTAATATATATATATATCATATATTATTTATATTATATACATGCATACATCAATCTGCACACCACTTTAAACAATCTATATACATACATGCATATGTATATATGCAGAGAAAAGAATAGAACCAAACTCATGTATTGTATATATTCTACACACAGGTAATAATATATATAATGCAAACTTATACGCACACACACAAACACTGTATTTTATAAAAATACATACACAGATATATTTACACACGCACTAGTCACTTGACTGCGGCCATGACTGCGGCCATGCTGGAGTGCTGCCTTTAGTCGAACAAATCGGCCCCAGGACATATTCTGTGTAAGCCTAGTACTTATCCTATCGGTCTCTTTCGCCGAACCGCTAAGTTATACATATATATATATATATATATATATACAGTGGCGTACTGGTTCTAAAAATATTGGTTGCCAGGAGACTTAGCAACCATAATGCTATCATTAAAGTACCTGCAACTATAATGCTATCATTAAATTATTTTTTGTTGTTAAAAGTATTCTTTTCGAATGTCTACAAACACAGCCAGGCTGAAATAATTAATGCATTCTTCCAGGAGTGAATGAAAAATTCTCAAATTTGAGGAGATGGGCCCCTTAGATACTAACAGCCCCCCCCCCCATCGGGCAAGCTGGGAATCTGGCCATTCCGCTATTGTATGTATATATATATATATATATATATATATATATATATATATATATATATATATAATATATATGTAGGGGAAAATACACACATCTATTTGCATATATAAATAGATGTATATATATAAATATATGTATATATATGTGTATATATATATATATATATATATATACACACACACACACATATATATATACATCTATTTATATATAAATAGATGTGTGTATTTTTCCCTTGTTAACAATTAACAGGGAAAAATAGATAAATAGTTACCAGGGTAGCAAAAAAAAATCACTCCTTGTTTTTTTTATGGTGGAAACATGTATCGAAAGTAAAAGAATTTGAATAACACCTGCGTTTAACTCCATTTATATGTATGTGCCCCAGCATGGCCGCGGCCTTCGAGCTGAAAAATTTTAAAGGATATATATATATATAATATTCATAAATATAAATACACACACACATATATAGGTGGAGGTAAAGAATACGTACCCCACCCGTTTTCGGCGTAACAAAAACCCTAGCCCTAAACCTTAACCCTAAAAACCTAACCCTTACCACTGGGTGCCCGTGTCCTTTACCTTCGCCCACATATACATACATACTCATATTTATAAATGTACACACTTGTTTATACAAACACGCATGCAATCTTAAGCTTTTAATATCTTGAAAGCTTTAACCATTATAGAAACAGCGATCTATTTCAAAAATGTTCTGAATATTCTTCCTGGATGTTATGTAAAATTTTTTGAAGAGCGTGGAATTTAAGTTTCTGTGATGTATATATTTATAAATATATATCTATATATATATATATAAAGGGAGAAAGGGGGGGTGAAGAGTGAGAGAATTACTTCACTATATATCACTATATATATATATACTATATATATATATATATATACTATATATATATATATATGTGTGTGTGTGTGTGTGTGTAAAATTTTTGAAGAGCGTTGAGTTTAAGTTTCTGTGATGTATATATTTATAAATATTTATATATCTCTCTCTCTCTATATATATATAAAGGGAGAAAGAGAGGGTGAAGAGTGAGAGAGAATTACTTCACTATATATATATATTTATTTCTTATACATACATATTTTGTATGTGTGTGTGTGTGTTGTGTACAGAGAAAATCTGGAAGAGAGAGGAGAAAATTGGATAACGACACGGTTTTGGAGTCAGCCACTGGGCACGTGGACTGTGTTGTGTTTATGAGTAAGAAACAATACATCTGATTGTATATACACACACACATATATATATATACACAGCCTTCTCTTCCTATCAGGCAATAACAGCATGTTTATACCATGTGGCTTGGCTGATGAAGCCAGCTCATTGCTACGACGGCGGTACGAGCCGTGTGTTCACGGTATCGGCAGTGACTGTTCACTCGCTGATCACGCACTTGTCTAACGTCCTTGACAGTCAATACAGCTGCCATGACCGACCAAAATTGTAGCTTAGCACGAGGTAGACGCCTCTTTCCAGCCGAACAGCCAATCAGATTGCAGTAAAATTTTTTCGGGGTAAACAAGCACATTGAATCAACGCGGTTTCTCCTAAGAAGCTGCTTCAGTGCGTCATAACATCCCGAGCTGGAAGCATCGTCTTCTTAATCGATCTGCTATTATAAAACCCAATACTTTTTCAATTCTTTCTGCATATATAATAAATATATGTAGAACTGACAACTTATATACAACAGTTCCTATATATTGCATTACCAACGACCATTTGATTTAATATTTTTAAAAACCTGAGAAAGAAATCCCTTTATTATTTTGTCTTTGTGAGGACAATTTAGGGATTGATTCTTCTGTTATATTTTTGTGGAAGGCAGACAGAGACATCGTTAATTATCCTTTGACTTTTTTGTTTACCGTGTTTTTACCAAAACAGTTCCTCGCCATGCCACAGCTTGAAGTTCTTTCCAACAACGAAATGAATCTAAACAGGAATTTAGGCTTGCTCCAAGCTTCCGTATCTTCAATTCTGCAACAACCTGAGGTACCCAAAGGTGGTGCACTTGTTAAGGTAAATAAATGTCTTTCATTTAGTTTCCTTCGTTTAAATGTAGTTTGAAATAATTTAGTAAAAAGAAGAAAAAAATATCAATCAATTAATAAATAAATTTAAATGTAATAAAAAGATATATTTTGTAATTAATAAGTAAAATCGTTCTGTAATTTGAACTTGGAGTTCTTTGGATCAAATTTCGAATGTGATAATCTATGTTACTTTTCAAGTTCTTTTAATTAGGAAAATGTGAATATTTGAAAGAAATGCAAGATCGGTGTTATGAACTTCGGTTTGCTTTCATATATGAAACATCAGATAATATAATATTCTTAAGTCTGTTTGGAGAAAAACAAGTGGATATTTATACAAATTCTCTGAACCCCTTAACATATTAATTCATATATGAAAAACCTACTTAAGAGTCATAGCACAGTTCTTGCATAATAGATAGATAGACACGTTGTTTCATGAGGTAACACTAATTAAACTTATTTTAATTAATGATGAAATAATCATTTCGTAACTGAAGTTTTATTATTTATTATTGCTGCAGGTGTGTTTCGCTGGTGCCTGCTATTCTGAGGGACATGTACGTAGGAAGGGCTACCGACCTCGTTTTCCTGGTTACGAAATATCTGGCATCATTTATGAGGTTTGCAATTCTCTCCCAAACCGAAACCTTAACCCTGGAGATCGGATCATCCTTTACCCCGACGAAGAAATCGCTGATTCCGGGTAAGTTCTGTCATTCATTCTATTAAAAACTATTTGATACATTATCACTACAGAAATTCGTTTTAATATTTTGTGGTATTTTATGGATGTATAATTTGTTAGGTGAATATAGGATTAAATACTCAATATGTAGTGTATTGTTTTCGATATGTTTTGGACGAGTTTCGCTATATTTAGTGTGTGAATGTTACGGCCGATTTCTATTGAGAAACACGCACGTCAATAATATTTTCTAAAGAAACAAAGAAAGATGCTTCAAATATGTGAATCTAATAGTGTGCCCAGATTTTTAGAATAAGCGGTCTCTCAAAATTCTCTTACTTTTTACGAAAAGATAGTTTACTATTAAAAAAAAAATTGAAGGAAAAATTAGGGTGATTTTTTTCGTGTAAATAATCCAGAAAATAAAACCACTGAAGTTCGTTTTTTTTTAAAAAATAAAGCCTATCCTTTTTCCGTTCCTATGAGATTGTGTGGGACTTCGAAAGACAGCTATACAAAAACTCCATCCACTTTAATGCTCCCAAGTATAAAATATATATTTAGCAAATGCTGTATTATGGGATCCAAATGTAATAAATAACTCCACACTATTCTTGTATATAAATAAAATAGATTTTTTTATTTGCTCTGTGCGTGTTGCTGCAGCAGAGATACCTTCAATTTATCGTATGCAATTACATATTTGATACTATATAAATAATGATATTAAATTATATATTTAAAGTATTATTCCTTATATTGAATGCTGTTTTTCTGGGTTGTATTTGTGTCATAGAAACGTTATGTTGAAACCAAAACACTGAAGTAAACTTTAAAACTTCATAAAATAATTTATGTCGAGTCGAACGAATAATGAATAGGAAACATTTAACTTTGAATTAAACACAGCTTGATGTGTTTTTTCGTTTTTCTGCCTCATTTAATACGAAACCAATTAAAATTTGATAAAGGCTATATTAAGACATGCTCAGTTAAACTTCGTGTGAGTTAGATATTAAAAAATGAATAATAGCTGGAGCTAATCTTTTTAATGCTTATATTATTATAAATTTTATTGGCAGCAGTTCCTCTTAATGTTTTTAATGCACAGCAACAATAGAAAAAGGCACAGCTATACACGTTCGCTTGGGCGATCTTTCGTTTCTAGTAGACCTTTCCGTCGATTTCCGGAAAAAAAAATTTTTTTTTTTTACATATGGGCTTGCGAGAACTTTTGAAGTAATATACATACATATACACTACCCCGAGTAAAAAATTTCAATTATTGGCAGCAGTTCCTCTTAAGATTTTTAACGCACAGCAACAATAGAAAAAGGCACAGCTATACACGTTCGCTTGATTTGTTAATTGAAAAAAAAAACAACCTATCAAATTTCTCTCAAACCTCTATTAGTCTTACGTAAGGGTACATTAGGTAGTGTTGTGGTCCGACGTACTCTAACGAAATAAGTAAAAAAAAAACAACAGAAGAAAGACAAGGTAGTGATAGGCAAGCCTGCTGGGTCGGTGCTGAGATTGGGTTTTCGTTTTCAACAACACAAAGTTAGTTGCCTTGTAATAGTTTCTTGTAATAGTTTCTTGTTTGGGGTTACTTGGCAGCTTGTTGTTTTGCTATGAAAAGTATGTCAAGAAAGCTGATTGGTTAATTTCTCCAACTTACCCCCCCTATCCTCCATTAAACTAGGATAATTTATGCAATTTATCAATGAATTCGGTGTAAACAATGTAGTCGTGTTTACTACGGCTTTAATTTGTAATGATGTCAGAACAGAAAGTAAAAAAACCAGTTTCATATCGTAATTTTTTCTTTTCTTTTAATTTAATTCTCTCAATTGTCTGGAAAGAACGATAACATTATTATTATAATATACTGATGGCCTTGGGCCAAAATTAGAATTTTGATTTACTGTTGATCTTATTTGTTATCACCTCCACTCCTGTGTTTTTTAAAAAAAATCTATCTGAACCCGAATGTCTTTAGTATTTCGTCCTTGTACTTACTCTTTGCAACTTTAGAAAATTATCGAGGTCAACTTCGCCTTTCATCCTTGGGGCTGATGGTATTCACTACACACACACACACACACACACACAAGTACCAGCCTTATGCCTGAATAGGAAACCAGTTGATTACTGAGATCGATGTCATGGACTTAACCCCTCAAAATCCCTGGCCTTGTACGAGAATTAGAAAGAATTATACCTGTAAAAAGAATATATAGAAAGGCTCTTGCTCTGTTGATGATGACGCCTTTTGAGGGTTTTTTCCACGACTGCCCTTAAAACGTCCCTCTCCCCATTGAGAGTTCTGTCTTATTTTATTTATACGCTTTAGAACCCTTTGTATCGTCCTGTTTTTTTCATTTTATGTTGCTTTTATTTTAGCCCTTGTGGCCAATAAAGGAATAAATTATTATTATTATTCCAATAATTCTATTTTTGACAGTTACACCGAATTCTTACCAATAAGTGATGTGTCTAAGATATACCAGATACCTTCCAACATGTCCTTAGCAGTCGCTGCCATGATACCCGGAGGTGGTCTTACTGGCTTCAGCGCCGTCCTCAAGGCTAAACCACATATCGAAAAACTTGCTGAAGTCAAACGTAAGTTTTTATCACAATCTGACATATTTTCAACTTTAATCAATTCACCAGTGTTTTGCTGGGAGGTGGGGAGAGCGGTGGATTAATTCTTATATAAGATATAAAGCGAATGAGTCATAGGGATATGTAAATGATATACGGGGAAATTTTATCACCAGAGGTCGAAGCTATTTTGAGAAGGTAGCTCAACCAGCTAGATGTAGCAGCCAGATCACTTTTGAAAATGGAAAAACATTTCGAAAAAATATAATTTCGATCGGGATAGCGGTCGTAATTTGCGAGTCTAATTGATGAACATTTACCTGGTGTTAACCGTTTTTGATCATATATCTGCTATATAAAAGTTGACCTTGGGCTAAAATACTTTTTTGTTTTGTTCGTATTTTGCTGTTGTCTTTCTAATTTTTTTTATTTATGAAGTTTTACTCACCTGACGTTTGTTTTATTTTGTACAGCTATTGTAAACGTGTTAGTGGTCGGAGCAGGTGGTCTGGGACTCTGGACTCTCAGAATGGCCGAATATTTACTTGGAGAACACAACACCAATGTCCGAGTGTTCGTGGCCGACAGCAATGTAAGTAGACTGTAATTAGATATACCTTTAGGATGCTTTATAATAATTTTAAATCGTTGTAATGCTAGCTTCAGTTAAGCTTGTATTGTAGCATTGTTATACAACCCGGCGCCCTTCCTGCCTCTATTCCATACCTGTTTTCAAGTAAGGGTTCTTAATTCCTCAATCGGGATTGACCCTGTTGAGGGTCAAATAAGGTACCTTATTTCAGGACATTATACAGTGTGATTTGACCTATCAACTGCAATGTTTGAAAGGAAATTGCATACAGTTTCTTGTGTATTGATCACCTTAGTAATGTGATTCATAAAGAACTGTTTGTCATATATATATTTAATTTATGGATTGCTGACTCGTAATAATCCTCTTCCTCAAATGTCCTTGTAGATCTGTGCTCTTGACATAGACGATTCACAGCTTGACTAATATATGCCATGGTAGAAATCTAGTTTGACCCCTCCTCCCACTCAAAGTTAATCGAAATAAATACCTGTAATATTCTAGGTGTTTTTGCCTCAAATAATTATCCCTATCCGCCACCTCAAAAAATATAGGAAATTATCTTTGTGTCTTTGAAATAAAATTTCTTACAAGTTTTTTGTCACCATTTCAGATTGACCGCTTGTTGACTGCTCAGGACCATGGCTGTTACGATATCATCCACTGGAATGAAGAAGGTACGTTACTATATCAGTTTCTATTTTAAGGGGATTTGCCTTTGACCTTCCAACATTTGCATACAGTCCAGATAGCAAAGTTATTAACTATGTTAGTCATTGAGACATTGAGTCCAACTTTTTGTTGGATTGGGTGTTCCTTGTTAAAGTACAACATACAGTTGGTTCAGATGTAGAATGATCTGACCCGGTGAAGCAGTTGCTAATTAGTACTATAATTAATAGTAACTTTTTACTGACAGGTTTTCTGAACCATTTGACTTGCAGACCTTGACAATTTTACATTTTGCTCCTGTCTGCCATTGCACTTTGTATTTGTGTAGATTCTGAAAGAATATTTGCAAAATTAATTTAATGTTCATTAGATCTGGGGGAAAAAAATACAAGAAATTCCAATAGGGAGTCGGGGACATTTAACCCTTTCGTTACCAACCCAGCTGAAACTGGCCCTGGCTACAAATGTCTTGTTTTCATAAGTTCTGAATTAAAATCTTCCACCAAACCTTGGTCACAATTTATGTTCCTAACTCTAGCTTAATGATAACTAAGTTATTTTACTAAATTCTTTGTTATATTTAAAGTAATTGAAAGAAACACAGCATCTCAAAATAAATACAGTAACGAAAGAGTTTTTAAAAAAACGGTTGTTGCTTATTTCTTGTTGCAAATAATTCTTGTCTTCAAATGACATTTTCATCTTATAATTTTTTAAATTTTTTGCAGACCATGAAGAATACATTTGTGAACGAACAATTGAGGCTTGCCATGGTGGACTTGATGTTGTTATCGATTTTGTTAGTTCACGTCGTACAATGAACAGATCTCTGCAAGTTCTCAATAGAGTAAGTATATCCATTCTAAACTCTATCTGTTGTCCATCTTTTTTTCCCCCTGGATATTTGTCAAACTTAACCTTAGGTTCACCAAGGTTTTGTGAGGGAAATTTGGTACACTGAATCTATAAGGACCTCTGATGGAGGGACCATTCGTTTTCATATACTGTAGACTTTATTTGTTTCCCGATTTAACGCCATAATTTGGCCTTTAGGTGCCCTTTAAAAGAGTTCTCTACTTTGCTGACATTCAGGTTAAATCTCCAGTTTAAGGTTATTTTCTTTATAACCATTCTTGGGTTCTCTGGGAGTGTTTATAGGGGCTTCCCTGGAATGTTCAATTTCTCAATGAGCCTTACTTAGTTTTATTTTCATTCCTTTTCATTTCATTTAGTAAAATTAGCTAATGCCCTTCTAGAAGGGCTTGATCTTGAACGAAAAAGGTTGATAGATTAATCTCACAGCCCTTGCCCTTTTTATGACTTGTTTCTGAAATTGTCTGCAATACGTGACTGTAGCTTTAGCATTTAACTTCACAAATATGTCTCCCCACCTGCCTGGCTAAGGTAGAAGCATGAATATTACAAGCTTTTTTTTCTTTTATTATTATTATTATCAAAGGTGGTTGAGCTGGTAGAATCATTAGCATGCCAGGCAAAATACTTGGTAGTATTTCATCTCTTGCTACATTCCAAGTTGAAATTCCACTGAAGTTGATTTTGCCTTCCTTCCTCTCAGGGTTAATGTAATCGACTAGTCTCCTCCCCACAAATTTCAGGCTTTGTGCCTATAGTAGAAAGGATTATTATTATTATTATTAAAAGGCAGTGAGCTGGCAGAATTGTTAACATGCCACACAGAAAGGTTAGCTGTATTTTGTCTGTCCTTATGTTCCGAGGTCGACTTTGCCTTTCATTTTTTCGGGGGTCGATAAATTAGGTACCAGTTTCGCACTGGGGTCGATATAATCATTCATCTCCTCCCCAAAAATTGTTGCCCTTGTGGCAAAATTTGAAACCCTTATTTATTATTTTCTATTGTAAAATAGATATATTTGTGTTAGGTTTGTGGAACCATATGAGCATTTGACATTGATCTTTTTTTTTTTTTTATCTTTGTGTATCAACAGGAAGGTCTCATAATCGTAGGTGGAAGCTCAGTCACAGAAATGAGTATCAACTTAAATGTATTATCAGCTAAACAGCAGAGTATTACCAGTATACCTAAAGGATCTCCAGAAGAATTGGCAGAATTAGTACAGTGCGTGGCATCTGGACGGGTAAGTTCTCTGCTCCTATCTACCTCTCTCTCTTGCTCTCATTGTTCATTCATCAAAACCTCTAACACTTGCTGAATCCTTCCTTTCAGCAACATAATTAAAACCATTAAGTCTGAACTTTAATTGACTCAAGGTTGCTGCTCTGTTCCCTCATCCACCAGCTACAAGTTCAATGGTGTTCTGTATATTTTACAGAAGCAACCTGTAATTTAGACCTGTGGAACTATTTTCCCATTTAGCTTAGATTAGATGAATGTTATTGAGGCATTATTACCTTGCTACGATATGGGCGAGGATTGGTGACAGAAAAAAACATCTGGGCACTTAAAGTCTGCCTCAACAGATTGGATCACACAGACCTGGAAAAGTGGACATTTGGTGATTTAGTGTGTGTGTGTGCATAAATAGTCAATTTGTGTCTGGTCATCACAATCCAGATCAGTTCTTATTTCGTTACTGCCCGTTTAGATGGACTGGTGACTGCATGTCCTTTTTACAATATATATATATATAAAAGCACCAACTACACTCTTGGAGTGGTTGGCGTTAGGAAGGCATCCAGCTGTAGAAACTGTCAGATCAAGATTGGAGCCTGGTGCAGCCAGCCTTCAGTCAAAATCATCGTCCAACCCATGCTAGCATGGAAAGCGGACGTTAAACGATGATGATGATGAGATATATATATATGTATATATAATGGCATCCGTCCATACAAACCATGCCAGAACAGCTAATGGAGCCTGGTACAGCCCTCGGCCTTACCATCTCTGGTCAAACTGTCCAACCTACACTGGCATGGAAAGCAGAAATTAAATGATGATATATATATAAACACCCACTTAGATTAATTTCAGTAAACATTGGTGTATATGTAGTAGACACATGCATAAATAAATATATACACTCACTTCCCTGCATTTTATTAATGAAATATTTCTTTTCTATTTATTTTGACAGGTCAGTCCACCAACATATGCTGTATTCCCTGTTGAAAATGCAAATCAAGTGTTTGAAGATTTAACGCTGGCCAGAATCACAGGACGAGCAGTCTTGCGGCTAGGGAACACAAATGTTGACAATTAAGGAAGCATCCTTACCCCTCCCCTAATAAGACAGACTTTCTTAACATCTGAGAAGAATCTGTTTTTACCTTTTCACTTCAAAAAGGCTGTGATCTATCAAACATTGAACTTGTTCTTCTTGCACACAAGTATCGTAAAAAATATATTCCTGCTGATATTTGGTTTGTGCAGAACAATTATCTAAACGACAGCAACAAATGGCCATTGCTGCACAGTTGGCTCCTACAATCATTGGTGATAATTCTAGGACAAGGTTGTCTCTCCACTATTCTTTTTCTTCAAATTTTTGTTCTCAAAGTTACCTTTGACTTTTTGACACACATTGCCAGCAGTGTGGATGTATTTGTGGTGGTGGGCGGGGGGAATTCCCTCCCACCGACAAATTTCCATATCAGATCAGATTTTTTTTTTTTTTCTGCTGGAAGAAAGTTTTTGTTTATTGTGTGGAGGGCATGTGAGAGCAATCTGTTGTTGTTGTAGTAGTAGTATCATATTGATGCTATATGGAACAAATATATATATATATACTGAAGCTGTCCGAAAAGCACACACATTTATATATATTGTGATATATTAATGATTAGCAGCCAATTCCCAAATCTCTTGTCAGTTTAGTCAACAGAAATTAAATGTTCTCTTGACCCAAATTCTTCATTGTCACACATACAAATACGTCAAAGAAAAGGCTTCTTTGATATAAAATATATATATATACACATGTATTTATATATAATGGGTCTATGATAGTGAAAGCTTGACTAAACGTTTTGCAGCTTCAAAGCCTCATTGCATTTGGAGATTTTTTTTTTTTTATAACATTCGTGATGTGCGGAAACTTTGCTGATAGTTTGACCATGAGTAGTTTGGCTATGGTATTTTGACCACAGGAAATAGCTAGTGCACTTCAACTTCTTTGCATTCCTAGAATCTCGGACTCTCTGTCGTCTTCGGTAGTCCTAAGTGGAACTTAGCTTGACCTTGTCAAACCGACAACACTCTTCACTTCCAACCATTCACCTTGTTCACAAAGGGTCTTGTGACGATGGATGGACTTTTTTTTTTTTTTTTTTTTTTTTATTTTATACTGATTACATCTATTTGATGTCTGTTACACCCAGGTAATTAGCAATGCTATCATATTTCCTGTTGCGAAAATCAGTGATTGTATGAGCTCAGTATTTATCGAATTTGTACAAAAAAAAAAAACTGGGAAGTTGAACCAAGAGAAAAAAAAGCTTACCGAACATGACTTAGAGTTGTTAGTTTAATGTGAAAGTATCCCAACATTTCTCTCTATAGTGTTGATTTAGTAAACCGTGAATTTGAACGTGGTCTCCCTGAGCCCCTAATCCTTGCTCCTTCTCCACCTTGATTTATGTTGAGATACTGTAGATTGAATGGTCTTCTAGACACAGGACTGGCCAGCTGGTCTATAACACTGATATTATGTCTGCTGACAGCAGGGCTTTCAACAAATTGTAGACTTATAAAGTGTACAAATTTCACTTTTCATTTATATATATTAAAAAATGTATAAAACCAGAATAAATTATTTTGTATAATATATTGGCTTCTTTCTGTTTTCTTTATTTAAATCTTTCCAATTGTTTTAACCCTTTCGTTACTGTATTTATTTTGTATTTTAGATGTAACAAGGAATTTAGTAAAATAACTTCGTTATCATTAAGTTAGTGTTCGGAACATAAATTGTGACTAAAGTTTCTACCAAATCCACTCAAGGCTTTGGTCGGCCCGAGGCTATAGAAGACACTTGCCCAAGGTGCCATGCAGTGGGACTGAACCCAGAACCGTGTAGTTGGTAAGCAAGCTACTTACGACAAAGCCACTCCTGACAAGAAAAAAAAGCTGGTGCAATTTCTCTCTTCTAGTTATATACAGGACTTGTCATATATTCCATTTATTTCTCTTAACACTTGAAAGAATAGTCAAAATTTCATACAAAAGCAAGCAAGATAGCAATTAATTGATTTTTCTGATTAATGAATTTCTGGATGTTTTTCCCTTTCAATGTGACCCTCAAATATGGTATGGAATACTGATGAGGGGAAATCATGTATTTTAACCAGTTGATCGCTGGAAATTTCCCACTCCACAGAAAGACAATGGACAAATCTACAAAAGTTCAATTCTGTAATGGGATTTTATTACTTGTGATAGGCAAAGGTCACAAATAGAACCATTAATGTAATGGAAAGCATGTTCTAGAGTGGTTTAGTCCATCTCATTGTTAATGCTATCACATTTTTAACTTCACATGTATTTGGAGAGTGACATGGTTTACATATATTAAATATTCTAATGTTGTTAGTGGAGGCACGTGGCTTAGTGGTTAGGGGGTCAGCAGCATGATCATAAGATTGTGGTTTCGATTCCTGGAACGGGCGACGCGTTGTGTTCTTGAGCAAAACACTTCATTTCACGCTGCTCCAGTCCACTTTGCCTGGCAAAAATGAGTAACGCTGCGATAGACTGGCGTCCCGTCCAGCTGGGGAACATATACGCCATAGAAACCGGGCCCATGCACTTGGCTAGGCTTTAAAAGGGCGCAAGGAAGGAGGAAGGAATAATGTTAAATGATAAAATTGAATAGAATAAACGGATTTGGTATATGACTAAATTTATCATGTAGCAAACAGACTAAAACACCGAACGAGGCTCAGATCTGAGCCAACGAGTGGTCACTTGATTTACTAGAGATAGTTGCCAAATCTGCAAATCGCACTCTACTGAATTGAACAAAGTGGAACACCGAGCATAAAGTGGCCTTAGATTTACTGTCTGAAAATACGACTGGATTGTCATTGCTGCAATATCTGTTGCTTTATTACCAACAAGGGGATAAACAAAGAGGGGACAGACACACGGATTAAGTCGATTCCAGTGCGTAACTGGTACTTAATTTATCGACCCCGAAAGGATGAAAGGCAAAGTCGACCTCGGCGGAATCTGAACTCAGAACGCAGCGGCAGATGAAATACGGCTACGCATTTCGCCCGGCGTGCTAACGTTTCTGCCTGATCGTATAGCAACCATTGGGTTTTACAACAACTAGAGATAGCTGCAAATCATACACGAACAAGACAGAACACTGCATATAAAGTGGTCCTAGATATTATTGTCTGAAAAATATGAAAGGATTGCCGTAGCTGCAACGTCTTTGACCAAATATTAGATATTGGGCTTTATAACAGTTAGCTCCTGTGTAAATTGCTGAACAGTGGTGAGTATGCGTTGTCAACGTCGAATGTCACCAAACGAATGTCACCGAAATACGAGAACTTTGACGAGTCCGAGAATATTCTGAAATTGTAATGGAGTTAATATAAAATGTCTGTCTCAAGAGCAGCCAAAAATTGTCCCAGTTTTTGTTACTCAATACTGTGGTGGTGGCGGTGGTTGTATGGGGAGGTAGCTCTGTTTAAGCTGACCTTTGACAATGCGATAATTGTCTATTGTTCTTTCTGTTGTTTACACACACCTAGGTCAACTCTTCGAACAAATAATTCGTCACAAAAAATAACAATTCTGTCAGTTTCACTTTTCACTACCTTCAATTTTGTTCCAATTGATTTCGAATTTGGTATATTGATGTAGTTTTATTGCTAATTATGGAAATGAAATTCTTTTTTTTTTTTTTGCCTTAAATTAATAAATGAAAGCTAATAGCTACATTGTGGAGGAACGTGGTTTAGTGGTTAGGGTGTCAGCATCATGATCGTAAGATTGTGGTTTCGATTTCTGGACCGGGCCACGCGTTGCGTTCTTGAGCAAAACACTTCATTTCACGTTGCTCCAGTCCACTCAGCTGGCAAAAATGAGTAACGTTGCGATGGACTGGCGTCCCGTCCAGCTGGGGAACACATACGCCATAGAAACCGGAAAACCGGGCCCGTGAGCCTGGCTAGGCTTTAAAAAAGGGCGCATTTATTTATTTGTGGAGGTACAATGGCACACAGACCGGGCATTGTGTGTGTTTATTGAGCGAAAACACCTAAAGCTGGCGTCCCGTCCAGCCGGGGGGAACACATGCCATGGAAACCGGTTAATTTGTTCGACTAAAACCCTTTAAAGCGGTGCTCCAGTATGGCCAGATGATTGGTCTGAAGCAAGTAACAGAGTATATATATATATATATATATAATTTCAACAATTGAGGGTAAAATTAATTAATTATTAATCAATTTCACCAAGTATTCAGTATGCAAAGGGACCATTTAAGGCGAATTCAAATTATTACATTATATAAAAGGGCTTAGTAAAATAAATTATTTTGCCGCATACTGAACTCATTAGAAATAGTAGCTAAAAAAACTTTTTTAAAACTATTTCTAATACTTAAAGAAAACCTCTCTCATATAGTGTTTGCTCAATTCAACTCACAAAAGTATGGGGGTAAAGACATTAAAAAATCAAATGCAAAGGTTATTTGAGAACGTACGTTTCAAGATTAGTCAACTCGACATTTCTATCATCAGCTCAGAACTCCTTGGTTTGGATTTGAAAACACTGAAAGTGGGAGCATACCCTTTCGGCTTCTTATCGCTTCTGAAGATCTGCTCGAAACTAACAGTGCCAGCAAACTCAAATATGCAAGCGAAGAATTTCTGCTCTCCCCTTTCCACCAGCGTGGGTTAAAATCAGTAAACACTATGCTTTTTTCGGTAAAATCCGAGGCATTAAATAGAGAGAGATGAATTATAATTTCGACAATTGAGGGTAAAATTAATTAATTATTAATCAATTTCACCAAGTATTCAGTATGCAAAGGGACCATTTAAGGCGAATTCAAATTATTACATTATATAAAAGGGCTTAGTAAAATAAATTACTTTGCCGCATACTGAACTTATTAGAAATAGTAGCTAAAAAAACTTTTTTAAAACTATTTCTAATACTTAAAGAAAACCTCTCTCATATAGTGTTTGCTCAATTCAACTCACAAAAGTATGGGGGTAAAGACATTAAAAATCAAATGCAAAGGTTATTTGAGAACGTACGTTTCAAGATTAGTCAACTCGACATTTCTATCATCAGCTCAGAACTCCTTGGTTTGGATTTGAAAACACTGAAAGTGGGAGCATACCCTTTCGGCTTCTTATCGCTTCTGAAGATCTGCTCGAAACTAACAGTGCCAGCAAACTCAAATAACCTTTGCATTTGATTTTTTAATGTCTTTACCCCCATACTTTTGTGAGTTGAATTGAGCAAACACTATATGAGAGAGGTTTTCTTTAAGTATTAGAAATAGTTTTAAAAAAGTTTTTTTAGCTACTATTTCTAATGAGTTCAGTATGCGGCAAAGTAATTTATTTTACTAAGCCCTTTTATATAATATATATATATATATATATATATATATATATACACACACACATTTATATATGTACATAAAGAATAACACACAGTACTTGTGGAGGCGCAGTGGTTAGGGCAGCGGACTCGCGGTCGGAGGATCGCGGTTTCGATTCCCAGACCGAGCGTTCTGTGCGTTTGATAAGCGAAAACACCTAAAAGCTCCACGAAGGCACCGGCAGGGGATGGTGGTGACCCCTGTTGTACTCTTTCGCCACAGCTTTCTCTCACCCTCTCTCTCTTCCTGTTTCTCGAGTAACGCTGCGATGGACTGGCGTCCCGTCCAGCTGGGGGATGGGGGAGACACATACGCCATAGAAACCAGGAAGCCGGGCCCATGAGAGATGTGCACACCCCTATAATGAATGGTTTCAAATTTTGGAAGAAGGCCAATAATTTTGATGGGGGGGGGGAGTAAGTTAGCATGAATCTCATTTACATTTTCACAATTCCCTGGGACTTAATTTGACTCAAACAAAAAGGTTTTCTCATTTTGTTAATGACAGGGAAAAAACACATACAAAAAAAATATGAATGACTCCGTGTGTGTGTGTGTGTGAGTGAGTGCAGCTGTGTTTTGCGCACACCTGTGCATACGTATACATACACATTTCCCACGCTGCTGCTGCTGCTACTACTACTACTACTACCACCACACACTACTACTACTACTACTACTGCATCGATCGACTTGCTAAATGTAGCAGTTAAACATAAACATATGCATTATAGTATTTATTATACGTGTCGCTTTATATTTGTGTTTGTTCCACTCATGGCCACGGTTCAGTGACTGAAATAGAAATAAAAAGAAAACAACAACAAAAACAAGTTAAACGATAGGAAGTTAGACGTGCAGGCGTGGCTGAGTTGTCAGAAGTTTACTTCTCAACCACATGGTACCGGGTTCAGTCCCACTGCACGAACCTTTGGACATGTGTCTTCAACTATAGCCTCGGACCTTCAAAGAAAACTCAGTGAGTGGATTTGGTAGACGGAAGCTGAAAAAGAAGCCAGTTGTATATGTTGTTGTTATATATATATAATGTATTGAGTATTAAAGGAAGTAGTGAGTACTTAGTATGAAAGATTAAGAAAATGAGAGAGACTGAAACAACGTGTTAACGATACAAGATACTTTATTCGACTGCCGTTGTTGTACAAGTTAATTGTTTTGGCGGGAAACAAAGTGAAAGTCCTTTTATCAAGGGAGACAATGGGCGACGTTGATTGTTCATGTTTGTTGTGATGATTATATAACATCTTCCTTTTTTTTTTTTTTATTTTTTTTATATCATCTGTATCTACAGGGAATAATTATTCGTCGTCCACTTTTTGTGGTTTTATTATTTTGTAGTGTTGAATTCTGTAGTTGTGCTGTTTTTGTTTTTTCATGCGTGTTTGTTGACTTTGGAAATATATTTTCATAATCTAATTCTTCTGTTATGCGAACGTGTTCGTTTGTTTTAAGAATATTGTCTATTTCGTTTGACTGTATTTCCTTCCTCTGTTATTACTAAGTATGAACGAGGTTGCTCTAGTTTTTTAATTATTTTGCCCCTTCTAAACCAATTGTTGTTAAACTTAATTCTAACCGTGTCGTGTGGTTTTAACTCTGGGAGTTCTGTTGTAATGTTTGATTTCTTCTTTTCGTGAGGCCTGATACCAATTTTGTCGTGTAGTATGTTTGGGAGATTTGTTCGCAATGTTCTATTCATTATTTGATTTGCAGGGGATGGTGCACCATTTTGTAATTTAGTCGTGCGTAATGCTAAGAGCGCTAACTGAGGTTCTTCGTCACTTTTGAATGCCTTTTTTAGCGTCTTTTTTATTGTCTGTATATTTCTCTCAACCATGCCATTCGCTTGATGATAATGCGGGCTTGTCTTCGTGTGATGAAAATGCCAATTTTTTGCAAATTTTTTGAATTCAGCCGAATTGAATTCTGGACCGTTGTCACTTACAACTGTTTGCGGAATTCCGAATTTAGCAAAAGTTTCTTTTAATTTTTTGATTACGGTTTTTGACTGGCAATCATTTATTTCGTGTAGATCAAAAAATCTTGTTGTATAGTCAATAATTGTGACATACGAATTTCCAGACAGGTGAAATACGTCTGTACCCACTTTGGTCCATGGTGTAGTAGGTATTTCATGATTTATTAGTGGTTCGGCTGCTTGTTGATTTTTGTAGTCAATGCAGTATGAGCATGTGTTAATCATGTCTTTGATTTGAGCGTTAATGCCGGGCCAGTATATACATTCCTTCGCTCTCTCTATGCATTTTTCGATACCCATGTGTCCGGTATGTATTTCCTGTAGAGCTTCTCTACGTAATGACTTAGGTACTATTATTCTTGAACCTTTTAGAACGAGACCATTGACGATTGATATTTCATCACGAGCAGATACGAATGGTTTGATGTTTATTGGTTTGTCTTTTGGGGGCCATTCTGTTCTTGTAAATGTGACGAGTGTCTGTAGAGACGGGTCGTCTGCAGTGGCTTCTTTATACTCGTTTAATTTAGTGTCGGTTATGGGGTATTTTTTATTACTGCATGAATGTGCGATTTCATATCTTCGTCTGATACTTCTGGAGTATTTTGCTCAAGGTATGCACGTGATAGGGTATCTGCAACAATTGATTCTTTACCAGGTATGTGGTTTAGGTCAAAATCATATCTTTGTAATGTTAGTAGAAATCTTTGGATTCTGGGGGGGCATTTAGTGATCGATTTTTTGAATATTTGCTTCAACGGTTTATGGTCATTTTCGATTCTGAAATGAGTTCCGTATATAAACTGATGAAATTTCTTGCATGCGAAAACTATACTGAGAGCTTCGCTCTCTATCGGACAGTAGTTTTGTCCGCTTGAGTTGTTGCACGAGATGCAAACGAAACAGGTAGCCATCTTCGTTGTGTTTCTGCTCAAGTATCGCTCCGAGCCCATGCTTACTAGCATCTGTAGTTATTTTTATTGGTAGATCTGGATTATAAAATTTAGCACTGGTTTTCTGGTAATCATTTCTTTTAGCTTTTTTATTGCTTCGATTTGTGGTTTGTCGAATGACCATAACGTGTCACTCTGTAGAAGCTGGCGCAATGGTGCTGTGACTTCGGAGTAATTAGATAAAAATTTACATAGGTAATTTGTCATACCTAGGAATCTTTGTAATTCTTTTTTACTTGTTGGCAGTGGCATGTGAATGATTGCTTGTACCTTGGTTGGATCTTGTTTTATCCCTTCTGGTTAATATATGCCCAAGGTACTTGATTTGTGATTCATAGAAGATACACTTTGATTTATTTAACTTTAATCCGTGCTTTCGGATTCGATCGAAAACTTGTTGTAGTCTATTTGTGTGTTCTTCTAAAGTGTTGGACCAGATTATGATGTCATCCTGTGAATTTCTTGCTCCTTCTATGCCCTCTATTATTTTGAAATTTCTTTTTGGAAAACTTCACTGGCGCTGTGAATTCCAAAGGGTAGTCGTGTGAAGCGATACCTTCCAAAAGGTGTGTTGAACGTTAAAAGATGGGAGCTTTCTTCGTCAACTGGAATTTGCCAGTATCCATTAGATGCATCGAGTTTTGAAAAATATTTAGGGTTATGCATTTGTGCAAAAATGTCCTCGCTGTAGGGAGTTTGAAATGTTGCCTTTTTATGGCTTTGTTTAGATTCTTGGGGTCTAAACAGAGTCGGAGTTTTCCGTTGGCTTTTTCAACGATGACTAGGGAATTTACCCAGTCTGTAGGTTCACTAACAGGTTTTATGATATCTAATTCTGTCATTCTTTTTAATTCTTTGTTGAGTTTTTCTTTTATAGAAAAAGGAACCGATCTTGGTGGATGAATTACAGGAGTTATTTGTGGATCCACTGTGATATGATGTGTTATTGACAAAGTGCCGATTTCTCCGAAACAGTCTTCATATTTTTCTAATATGTCGTTTGTGTTCGACGAATTTATTTTTGAAATTCTCTGAATCAGGTTCAGATCTTTAGCTGTCTTTGCATCTATAACTGCGTGCGAGTTTGTTTTTGCAACAATGAATTTTATTTGCTTTGATAATTCTTTGTATTTAATGACTGCTGTGCATTTTCCTAGCACTTTTATAGCTGTGTTATTGTAAGCTGATAATCGAGTTGAGGTTTTTTGCAGTTGTGGTTTTGGAATTATATTTCTATATTCTCTGAATGGCAGTACGGTTACGTCTGCTCCTGTATCTATTTTGAATGTTACATTCGAGTTGTTCACTTTTAGTTCGACCGTCCAAATGTCTTTTGGAGTCTTGAACTTTTCGATTTTGTGCACGCGGGAATTATTTGCAGTGATCATTTCGAGTGCATGTGTATCGTCATCTGATTCATCGTCGGTATGTATCTCTACTTTATGTACAAATTTTCTTGATTTGCACATTTTTGCATAGTGTCCTTGTTTCTTGCATTTTTCACATGTCTGTGAAATGCTGGGCATTTATTTCTTTTGTGATTATAACCACAATAGTGACAGTTAGTGACGTAGTGTTGACTTGGCGCTTGAAACTTCGCGGGCTTTCTGTCACTTCCGCCTTGTTCGTTTTGATGTCTGAATTGCATATGGCGGGTTATTTGAGTTTTGGCGCCTTTTCTGTCGTGTTGACTATATACCCTCGAGATTTCGTTATCTCTTGTTTCGGATGTGACATTTAGCATCCTTGATTGGAGTCGTGTTTGCTCTGCACTCTGACCTGCTTGAATTGTTTTTTGTAGGTCTAAATTTGGTTCTCTCAATAATCTTTCTCGTAATCTCATGTCTCTGATTCCACATATCAGAATATCTTTGGTGAGACTGTCTGTGAGGTTGCCGAATTCGCACTGTTGTGCCTTTTGGCGCAACTCTACTACGTACTCATCGAATTTTTGATGTTCCGCTTGTCCACATGTGAAGAATTTGTGTCTTAGGAAAGTTGTGTTTTTCCTGGGTTCACAATATGCATCGAATTTTTCGATTACTGTCTGAAGGTTCATTCTTCGTCGGGTGAATCGAAATCCAGTGTGGAATGGATATCTCGGCCTTTAGAACCGATGCAAGTTAAAAACATTGAAGTTTTTACTTTGTCTGGCTTCATGTCACTTTCTGTTGCTATCAAAAAGAGATTGAATTCTTTTTTCCACTTTTCCATGCTGCGGCTAGATTTTCCTGATTAAAGTCTAGGTCTTTTGGATGCGGTAAATTTTCCATTTCGTCTTTGAAGTATGATTTCAACTTCTTTTTTCCTTTGGTTTCTGTATTTTGGGTTCTTTTAGTATTCTGACACCATGTTGTTGTTATATATATATATGT
Source organism: Octopus sinensis (assembly GCF_006345805.1). Taxonomy (NCBI): domain Eukaryota; kingdom Metazoa; phylum Mollusca; class Cephalopoda; order Octopoda; family Octopodidae; genus Octopus; species Octopus sinensis. The sequence continues at coordinate 8,364,998 of NC_043021.1, forward strand.
ATTGAGTATTAAAGGAAGTAGTGAGTACTTAGTATGAAAGATTAAGAAAATGAGAGAGACTGAAACAACGTGTTAACGATACAAGATACTTTATTCGACTGCCGTTGTTGTACAAGTTAATTGTTTTGGCGGGAAACAAAGTGAAAGTCCTTTTATCAAGGGAGACAATGGGCGACGTTGATTGTTCATGTTGTTGTGATGATTATATAACAGTATATATATATATATATATATATATATTATGTATATATATATATATATATATGTATATATATATATATATGTATATATAATATATATGTATGTATGTATGTATGTATATATGTACGTATGTATATATAATATATATATATATATATATATTATATATATATATATATATAGATAGATGGCCGGTAGCTCAGTTGGTTAGAGCGTCGTGCTAATAACGCAAATGTCGTGGGTTCGATCCCCATACTGGCCAATTCGTTTAGCCCCTTGTGGGTAGTAAAGGTCACGTGATATATATATATATATATAAAGGGAAAGTTTACGAAAATAAACAAAAGACGAAGACAGGTGGTGTACAAAACAAACAAATGTATTAGTATAGCGCTCAGGAATAGAAAAAGTCTTTTACGTTTCGAGCCTACGCTCTTCTACAGAAAGATACACAGAAACAAACAAGGAGAGAAAAAAAATGTATATATATATATATATATATACGTGGAGTAGATGAAACAAAGGCGACTGTTTTGTATATCCTGTACTCTATTTTTTTCGTTGTTTAAGAAAAATGTCCATTTCCTTGGTTTTGTGTTTATGTTTTCGTTTCTCATTGTGTTCGACGTTTTTTTGGTGTCCTGTACCCATATATGCATGTATATATACATGTGGAGATAGGTACGTACATATATATGTATATATGCATGTTTTATTTTATTTATTAATTTATATTATATATATATAATATATATATATATATATATATATATATATATATATATATATATATATATATTATATATATATATATATATATATATATATATGTATATATGTTTGTATGTATGCATGTACATACAGGGTGCAATGTGTAAAATGTCGCCATTTTATATTTTAAATTTCGTGCATGTGCATTGTTTGTTTTTGATTTTGTCGACTACACAGTATGGTAGGGTCAGTTGAGCACCGTCTGTGAGAAAAACACCACCATAACGTAATTCACTCAACCATAAATTTGGAAACGACATGCTGCACTGCTTGACATTGAGTCGGAAGCTCCAATACAAACATTTCAGAGTGTTTGGGTGTCAGTCTTAGGACATGTACCAAGAGTGATAAAGACCAAACATCCAGTAAACATCATTGTGTTTGGGGCGATGGCGACGTTATGCCGCCATTTATCTTCTCACGCTGCCTCAAACTCAACACAGAGGCCTATATCAAGTACCTGGAGGAAATAGTGCTGCCTTAGGTGTGTGTGTGTGTGTGTGTGTGTGTATAAAAGTAAAGAAATAAGATGTATATATATATATACATATAAGGTGTATATATATATATATATATATATATATATATATATATATACCGGAGTAAACACATAAATGTGAAACAAGGTGGAAAAAAGAGTACTCAAATACCAGTGGTAGAGTAATATGCTTTATTTAAAGCAGCAGAAAATTCAACAAAACCTGTTACTCTGAGTTTCACGCTGACGTTCATCGGACATTTTTTGCTAGTATATATATATATATATATATATATATATATATAACTAATGTAGGATAAAAATTTTTTCGAGAATACTAAGTCCGTAATCAGTTCGAGTCCTTGACCTTGTGCATGATATGAATTTCATATGGAACAGCGACAGTTGCTCTGGTGCACATTGCTGCACATACTGATATATATGTGCACATGTCCACGTGTTATTGCAAAGTTAAGATACTAGTGAGGTGATACACACGTATTCACAGCCATATTTGTGTGTATGTTGGTATGTAAATACACACACGCGCACCCCCCCCACACACACTGAGGGTGGGGATGCAAAACTTGCAAAATTGCTGTCACATTTGAAACTCTTCTCATTGCGCATCAATAGTCATTCAAAAACAGGTTAATAACATTCAGGTCTATCAATCTATATTATACAAACACCCAAAGTTCGTCTGTCTGTTTTCCTGCCATTCAATTAAGATGATAAAGATAATAAATAAAATAGTCGTTTCCCCCTTTAAGGAAAAAAAAATCCAGTTGAAAATGTCGACACTTCAAAGAGTCGTGTCAGCTACCGCCGTCCGTTCTTTTTTCTTACTTTCTTTTTTCTTTCCTTAATCATTTATACATTTTTCGGAGCGCCGTGGACTTGAAAAATAGAAATTCTACCAATGTTTATATGAGATATTTTGGAATCAAAATTACTTGATTTTTTTTTTCTTAAAGGGGAATATTACTATTTTATTTAGAATGAAATATTAACCTACCACGTAAAGTGTACTAGCCATCTGAATGTGGCTAGCCACTGGGGGTGGGTGTTACTGACGCTTTTAGCCCCAGGAGATCGACGTCTCCAGCTGGCTTTAGACACAATTTCTGTGCACTTACGAACTATAGTTTCAAGGTTTTTGCCTCTCGTCAACGCATGGTAAACACCGGTTTTCGATGAAGGAGACCTGTTTGCAAATAACTATTTAATGTTTTTCCCAGCAACCACAGTCACTGATTTAGAAAAACTGTCTGAAAGCACGGAGATTTATAGAAATATTAACCTTTATCATCTTAATCGAAAAGCTGGAAAACAGCGAGACTATCTCTTTAAAGACGAAGATCAGTTGTAATAGGAGGCATCTCGTCCGCCTTTACGTTCTGAGTTCAAATAGTCAATTAGACCGACACAGTACTCAACTGGTGCTTATTTGATTAACCTCGAAAGGATGAAAGGCAAAGTCAACCTCGGCGGAATTTGAACTCAGAACATAAAGACAGACGAAATGCCGCTAAGCCCTTGGCTTGGCATGCTAACGAGTCTGCCGTTTCGCCACCTTAATAATAATAATGATGATAATAATAATAGTCTCACTCAAGCCATGCCCACGGTGCTGTATTGGCTTGAGGGCTTGACCGATGTGATTTGAAGCGTACCAACGAAAGTCCGATCACTGCTGCACAAGACCAGGCTCTTGCTACCAATTCAGTGAAGTATAACATCTATAAAACTTCTGACACCCAGAAATGCAGACTCTGTGGAAAGAGTGTGGAAAATGTGACTCACTTGGTAAGTGGATGTGAGAGCCTTGCACAAAAAGTAAAAGAATAAACGAATATGTATATATATATATATATATATATATATATATAATATATATATATATATATATATATATATATATATAAATATATATATATATATATATGGTTATCAGTGACAATAAAGGGTGAAATTAATTAATTGGAATAATTATTAATTACACCAAGTAGATTTCGGCATGTAAAAGCCTCATTCGAGGAAAATTTAAGTAATACTAAGCAATTAAGGGTTTAGCAACGAATTGCCTCACCACACACCGAATTTAGAAATAGCAGTCAAAGAGTTATAGCTATATATATATATATATTGGGAGAGAGAGAAGTCATAAGTCATAAAAATAGGTACTTTTTTTCTATGTCCATAGAGTGTTATGTGAATCAAAGTAGACAGTGTTATATAGATCCATTACAGCCGATCAGACAAATAGGTTTTGTGCCCGATAAAAGGACGGTTACCTAATAACCATAGATTTGCAGTTCTTTCATGTTACCTTTTATGCAGTTTTTGTACCTTTTTTTGTTTTGGTTTGTGTTGATAATGCTTCCCAATCCACGAATCACTGTAGAACAGCTGCTTTAGGATTCTATCATCTTCTGTTCATACAATATGGCTGGCCCAACACATCTCAGTAGATATGTAGTGGATCTTGCAAGCATGAAGTGGATTCGATCCACCATAGCCAAATTTAAATTAACACTGCAACAGAACCTTTCCCACGGTGGAACAATGGTTTTTCTCTGACAGCAGTTTTACATTTTCCAGATGCCTTTAGCTAGGCCGAAATAATGTCTTCACCACTTGACCTTTTCTAACCTCTTCTACTTCACCAAAAGCTAAAATAGAGATAGCAAGATCACCAACTAAATCTAGTATTCTCAATGATATACCTATCCTTCTGGATAGTTATAAAAGCAAGAACACCCCAAGCAAAAATCAGTCGGTGACGACTCAACGAGTCCAGTCACACGGTGACGACTCAACCAGTTAGTCATAACGGTGACAACGAAGTCTGGCTGACTAGCTAGAACCTTGGTCAGGGGGAGAAACGAACTTTACTGTCAGCAACTGTGAGACAACGTCTCACATCCTACAACCCTCACTAGCTCTAATTCTGTTCTTTTACAACATCATTCTATCTCTCTCTCTCTCTCTCTCTCTGTAATTACTACTAAACGACGAAGAGGACACAAACACAAACTTTATTTCGCATGCTTTTGGATTTATCATAACCTGCCAGTCGAGGCAAGGTATTGTAACGTAACGGTAAATAAACATTTCCTTAAAACCTCATGCATTGTTCATCTTTCACATCTTAAAACATGCAACAACAACAATAACTTATAATCGTAACAACTGCTGACCACAATATTTCATAATATTGTTTGCCAATCAATTTCTGCCGTTACAATTTGGTGACCCTCGACTTCAACAAAAAACTTCATCGTTACAAATACTCTAATAAAAACTTTTTATTGTTACAACTGTTGACTTCGACACATTTTATAATATTGTGGACCTAACAATCTATGCCGTTACAAATATTTCCTTAAAACTTCATGCATTGTCCATCTGTCACATCCATGCCGTTACAACAACAAATTTTTATCGTAACAAATGCTAACCACATTTCATAATATTGTTTGCCAATCAATTTCAGCCGTCACAATTGGTGACCCTCGACTTCAACTAAAAACTTTATCGTTAGATATGACGAGTCCTTTGCAAGGATTCTCTGTCTGGTGTTTTCATTTTGCCATTTGATGTATGCATCTCAAATATTGTTGACAAAAGAGTCATTTATACGTTCGCATGTGAATATATGTTCAAGGGAAAATATGCATGCGTGATTTTATGTCTATAGACATATATCAGTATATTTATGATAATGTATGAATATGTACGTGTATGTAAACTGATGCTTGTATAAGCCTCAGTATCGTGTGTGCGCGCGCTTATGTGTATGTCCTTGTTCAGATTTAGTTCAAGATTTCTTAACAATGGCATACACACACACACACACAGGTATGTATGTATGTATGTATGTATGTATGCATCTGTCTGTCTGTCCGTCTGTCTGTCTGTCTATCTATCTATCTATCTATCTATCTATCTATCTATCTATCTATCTATCTATCTATCTATCTATCTATCTATCTCTGTCTACCTGTCTGTCTGTCTATCTATCTATCTATCTATCTATCTATCTATCTATCTATCTATCTATCTATCTATCTATCTGTCTGTCTGTCTGTTTGTCTACCTGTCTGTCTGTCTATCTATCTATCATCTATTCTATCTATCTATCTATCTATCTATCTATCTATCTATCTATCTATCTATCTATCTATCTATCTATTATCTATCTCTCTGTCTACCTGTCTGTCTGTCTATCTATCTATCTATCTATCTATCTATCTATCTATCTATCTATCTATCTATCTATCTATCTGTCTGTCTGTCTGTTTGTCTACCTGTCTGTCTGTCTATCTATCTATCTATCTATCTATCTATCTATCTATCTATCTGTCTGTCTGTCTGTCTGTTTGTCTACCTGTCTGTCTATCTATCTATCTATCTATCTATCTATCTATCTATCTATCTATCTATCTATCTATCTATGCATGAATGTATGCATATATATAAATGTATGTTTGTGAGATTCTCCGTGCGCCTGTGTGTATATGTGTATATATATAAATATATATATGTGTGTGTGTGTTTGTGTGCGTGTATGTGCATTTGTACGGATGAATGTTTGTATGTATATAAATGTATGAATGTATGCGTGTTTATCTGCTTCTCTGAGTGTGTGCATTGCATGCATGTATATGTGTACGCATCCCTGTATAGGGATATGTGTGTGCACGTATATATATATATATATGTGTGTGTGTGTGTGTGTGTTTCTGTGTTTTGACCGAAATCATCAGATATTTATTGTCTACGGTGTTATTCTAATGTAACATTATATAATATACATACATCAATCTTATGTATGCGTGCATACACGAACGTATAAATGTATGTATGTATATATATACGTATGTATGAATGTACGTATGTATGTGTGTGTGTATGTATGATGTATGTATGCATGTATGTATGTATGTATGTACGTATATATATATGTGTGTGTTATAGGTTAAAAGTAGTGTTTACCAGCGAAGGCCGCCAGGTAATCAAATTCTTTATCGGCTGCTATGTTGTTTATGATGTAACCTTATCTTCTGCTTTTCTTCTTACAGAGATAACCTTGTCATTGTGAAATATGATAAATAGTATCATTCTCAACTCATTCTTATCTCAGTCTATTGTTGTACAAACAATTATTTCCTCTGAAAACATCCCTCCATATTCTTCCCCCCTTCTTCATTACCTCTCTTTCATCCCCTCCGCCGGTAAGCAAGGTAGTAGTGGTGATGGTGATGGTAGTGGTGGTGATGGCGGCAGTGACGATGATGGCTGTAGATATGATTCGGCACGGGGCCGCACATGCATCAAAACTGTATTTCAAGATCTAATTCTATTAGATTTTATCTTGGGCGCCGGAATGAAAACATGGTTTGAAGGGGCCATCCATACTGATGGCCATAAAATCACTAATCTACTCTTAATGATGGCAAGACACCTCATCCATCCCACATCAAATAATGACATTATATTACCATTATATTACAAATCCACCCGCAATAATAACATTGCACTTTAGATTAATCCCACCCCTAATAATGATAATACTCAGCAGAACCGCCCTCAATGGTGACATTACACTTCAGATTATCCCATTAATGCACCGAATATCCACCCCGTCCTTGCATCACAGATCCACCCTCAGTGAGGGCAATATATCAAAAATCCACCCGTTTTGAGGACAATACACGACAGGCTCTTCCTCAATAGTGACAGTATACCAGTGATGACAATATACCGCAATTCTGCACCCAATGAGGGGAACATATCACAGATCCTATACCTGTGACCACAATATATCACAGATCCATCCATCTTCAAACGAGTAAGAATGGAAAAACTTCCGAGTGTAGAAAAAAATGAAGAAAAAAAACGAGGGTGGGGGGCGGAAGTTTTGCTGCATCTACATAACTGCTTGAACTGCTAGAAATAGCAACTAAATCTCCCCTTAATCACACCCTGTGCATTTGGGAAATGAAATGATACAACAGATTGTACACTTTAGTACTTAATACATGTCAATATGCTGTGGGGATGGCTACGGCTGGAATGTCTATGGTTGGTCTGCTCGATTCGATCAGCTTTAGCTTGGAGGCTAAATAACTACTACCACCACCACCACTGCTATCTTTTACATAGACCAACGAGAGAGCCTACAGGTAGTTGATCAACATAGCAGCTAAATATCCCTCAAGGCGTCATTTATACTCTACTAGCACTAGTGCATGCATATACAGCTGCGTGCGTGCGCACATACACGCGAGTACTGTCCAAATCTCCGACCAATCACATACAGCTAGCTGGCATTCAATTGGCGTATCAAGTTTCGAGCATTTTGATTGGGTTTTGGATAGAAAATTCACAAAAAAGTCAGTTCTATTGATTTTTTAATGGCTTTGCGGGGTGATTGGGGAAATGTAAAGATGTGCACGACCACCCTTGGACGGTTTTGAATGACCATAGAAAGTGCGAACGTTCTAACTGAAAAATTGTGGATTTGTATTGACACACACGCAGACATTTTGCCGTTTATATATATAGAGAGATAACAACAACGGGTAAAGATAGGATATAATGACCACTGGTGGACACTATATCCTGTCTTGTCATGCCTGAAGGTTTTCGGTCTTACCACTGACTCAGTAATGCTAATCTGATGTTGAGTAGGTGCTTCAGCAATCTTGATACTCATTTTTGCTGGCTGAGTGGACAGGAAACACCTGGAATAAAGTACATCGCTCAAGGACACAACGCTTCTCCCATACCGAGAATCGAACCCATGATTTCATGATCTAGAACCCAATTGACTGACTTCAAAACTACACAATAGCACATTATATTTTTTTATATATATTTTTTTATATTTGTCTCAGTCATTTGACTGCGGCCATGCTTATTCTTTGTAAGCCTAGTACTTACACCGCTAAGTTACGGGGACGTAAACACACCACCATCGGTTGTCAAGCAATGGTGGGGGTACGAACACAGACACGCAAACATATACACACATACATATATATATATATATATATACATATATACGACGGGCTTCTTTCAGTTTCTGTCTACCAAGTCCACTCACAAGGCTTTGGTCGGTCCGAGGCTATAGTAGAAGACACTTGCCCAAGATGCCACGCAGTGGGACTAAACCCGGAACCATGTGGTTGATAAGCAAGCTACTTACCACACAGCCACTCCTGCGCCTATCTGCAATCTTAGATACACTATGCCTGAAAGAAAAACAATGATGAGGGCTGTCCTTGGCACTAGCGTAGCTAAGTGACGGAGGCTATTGCTGTAGTCAATATGTTTTTTGTTTTTTTGGGGGGGCGTCTTTTTAAGACGGTGAGCTGGCAGAAACGTTAGCACGCCGGACGAAACGCTCAGCAGTATTTCGTCTACCGTCACGTTCTGAGTTCAAATTCCGCCGAGATCGACTTTGCCTTTTATCCTTTCGGGGTCGACTCGACTTAATCCCTTTGTCTGTCCTTGTTTTTCCCCCGCTATGTTTAACTCCCTGTGGGTAATAAAGAAATAAATATGTGTTTTTTTGTGGGTCTGGGGGTGGCGAACGGAAGGGCACCCCTGGCGGCACACGCACACACACATTAGCTACGCTAGTAGTCCTAGGGCTAAACAACACCATGCACTCTTACAAGATATTAAGTTAGTATTTAAAAAAAGGTCAGCAGCATCTAAGATAATAATTAATTTAATCTAAATCTTAACAAATTAACAACAAAAGCTGATAACGATTGACGTCAATGACATCTACTCAATGTATTCAAAAGAATCACTTTCCAACAACAAACAACAACAACAACAACCGACAATGAATTGTGTCTTCATCGTGGGGCTGGTTAAAAAATAACCCTGATCATGAGTAGCAAATTTTGTCCTTCGGTAGCAACTGCTTTACTTGTTTCAGTCATTTGACTGTGGTCATGCTGGAGCACTGGCTTTTGGCCGAGCAAATCGACAAACAGGACTTATTCTTTGTAAGCCCAGTACTTACTCTATCGGACTCTTTTCCCGAATCGCTAAGTTACGGGGACGTAAACACGCCAGCATCGGTTGTCAAGCGACGTGGGGTGGGGGGGGGAAACACAGACACACACACACACTCACATATACACACATTTCAGTTTCCGTCTACCAAATCCACTCACAAGGCTTTGGTCTACACGAGGCTATAGTAGAAGACACTTGCCCAATGTGCCACGTAGTGGGACTGAACCCGAAACCATGTGGTTGGTAAGCAAGCTACTTACCACACAGAACTCCTACGCCTATATATATATATATATATATTATATATATATATATATATATATATATATATATATATATAATGGAACAAAAACGCAGTAGAAGACAATAAAACATTCGGACAGATATACGATAGGGTTAGGGTTATATATATATATATATGCGGGGTTGTTGGGGACCGCTTGTGAAATCCACATATTCCCACGAAACTTCTTCCATGAATTCCCAATGGCGAATACAATGGCAACATCGGCCTGCACCGATGGAACCGTGACTGGCTCGCTATCTCCAGTGAACTGGCGCAGGACCGTCTTGCGTGGGCTGCTATGGTTCGAGATGCCTCGAGGGTGGTAGAAGAAGCCGACTCAACCCGCCCAGGGTGAATGTCACCACAAGTACAAGTACAAGTAAGTGTGTGTGTGTGTGTTTAGTAACACACACACACACACACACTAATACAGTGTGTTCAAAAAGTCTCTCCGCAGTAAGTATTTTATTGCAAAATAAATATTTATAAGATGGTATAAGATTACAAAAGAATATATTAGACTTTAGAAGACTTCAAAATCTTTATAAGAGGTGTTGAAAGTGCCGTCCTTCATTTTCAGTACATAAGTTGACTCTTCTACCCATGTTTTGAAATACATCTTGATGCGGTATGGACCGTGTGAAGGTTATGATTGCGTCTTTTAGCTCATTAATGGTTTTGGGGCGATTATTGTACACTGATCCTTTCCTTGCTCCATAGAAAAAATGTATGGCGGTATTAAATCGGGTGATTTTGATGGCCAACGTCCCTTCGAAATAATCCGTTCTCCGAAAAACTCTTGAAGTGGCACCATGGTGATGCGCGAATTATGTGCTGTAGCTCCATCTTGCTGAAAGTATGCCTTATTAATTTCTCTTTCTGTGAGTTGGCCTACAAATGGATAGACAATATTTGAGCAATACCTCTCGGTGTTGATGGTATCTTAAAAAAAATTTCGGTCCCACAATACGCTTTCTCGAAATTGCTATCCATACTCCAACTTTTTCGGGGTGCAAGAGTTACTCATGCGTCGCGTGTGGATTCGCAGTACTCCATTACCTTGTGTTTTGCAAATTTATGTGGCCCGACAGATGAAACCCAGCCACATCAGTGTAAAAACACCCACCCAGCACATCTCTACCTTTTTTGGCAACAAAGTTTTGGAATCAATGACAATAGAGAAGCCTTTTAGTATGAGCCATAGTCTTCAATTCTTGAAAGGCCAGCACTTTATATGGAAAGAAATTTAATTTCTTTTTTACTGCTGTCCGAAGACTTCCTAGGCTGATTTCCGTTTCCTGTGACAATTTGCGTAAGGACTTTGATGGGCTTGCCAACAGTTTATTAGAAATATTGGAGATTTTTTTTCGTCTGAAAGAACAGTAAGCCTACCGCTTCTTGCTGTGTCTTCCACTGAGCCTGCGTTTCTAAATTTTCTTATCAAATCCTGCACAGTGTCACGATGTGGAACAACAGTATTTGGAAAAGTTTCACTGAACTTCTGTGTATTTGTTTCCAGCTCGAAACACCCATTCAACTAAAAACGTATGTTTTTCAATGGTTAGCATGTCGACACGCTGAAGAATACGCAATGACTGAGGGACAATGGCTGACATGCAGCCGTCCACGCAGTGATAGCCAAGCTGCGCATGCGCAGGATGAAAAAGTTCACTGCGGGGAGACCTTTTGGACATGCAGATGTTCATATTCACGACACGGGCCACTTTGAGTTACTTTACTCTTTACTCTTTTACTCTTTTATTTGTTTCAGTCATTTGACTGCGGCCATGCTGGAGCACCGCCTTTAATCGAGCAACTCGACCCCGGGACTTATTCTTTTGTAAGCCCAGTACTTATTCTATCGGTCTCTTTTGCCGAACTGCTAAGTAACGGGGACATAAACACACCAGCATCGGTTGTCAAGCAATGCTAGGGGGACAAACACAGACACACAAACACACACGCACACACATATATATACATATATATACATATATACGACGGGCTTCTTTCAGTTTCCGTCTACCAAATCCACTCACAAGGTTTTGGTCGGCCCGAGGTTATAGTAGAAGACACTTGCCCAAGGTGCCACGCAGTGGGAATGAACCCGGAACCATGTGGTTGATAAACAAGCTACTTACCACACAGCCACACCTGCGCCTATGGTGCTAGTATATAAGTATGCGGTCTAACACGGTGTCAAACAGGGTTATCTACCTTATTTTCAGATATTTCAGAGATGAAACACTTCAGATATTTCAGAAATAAAATACTTCGTACATTATAAAGGAGTTACACAAATAAGAAAAATTGAATCTTATATTATTTTATATGATAAAGAAATTACATAGAGAAACCAAGACAATCCATTTTAACGATAAACACTTCTTGTGTCATTAAGGAGCGATACAAATAAATCAATTGAGTCTTTCCTCATCATATTTCAGCAGAAATGATCAATATTTGACTGGAAAAGCTCAGTACCAACGCCTCTCATTTTTCTCAGAGTTATAGTTTTAGTATCTAACTAGAATCACTCAATGGCCTGAGTGTGTGCTCCGGTCACTGGATCCACATAATATCATTGATGGTTCAATGTCAGATGATAATAACCTATGGCATATTATATATATATATATACATATATATCTTTCTCTTTTACTCTTTTTTCTCTTTTATACTTGTTTCAGTCATTTGACTGCGGCCATGCTGGAGCACCGCCTTTAATCGAGCAACTCGACCCCGGGACTTATTCTTTGTAAGCCCAGTACTTTTTCTATCGGTCT